>NW_022589743.1:9508949-9769838 GCF_004348235.1 Phoca vitulina | reverse complement strand
TCTTTCTTTCTTTCTTTCTTTCTTTCTTTCTTTCTTTCTTTCTTTCTATTTTTTTTTTTTTTTCTGAAAGGATTTCTTTCTTCTAGATATGAGAAAGGCCTGTAATGAAGGTCTGGGACTTGAGAGGATCAGGAATTTGAGAGGGTTAGACCCTGGAGCTTCCTTGGGGCCCTAGAGATTAGTAGATTAGTTATGGATACAGATTTTGTTAGAGCCCTTACCTGTTTTGAAAACCCCATTGCAGATTGTACAATTTTTATACAACTTTTCCTTAGTTCTTATGGAAAGATAGAGGGAGTGGTGCAATGCCCCAAGGGATGACTGAGCCAGTTCCAGGGTCTGTGGGAGGGTCAGGAGGGGAGGAGATGGCCTAGGTATGCTCTGAGGAGGGCCAAGCATTGTTTGGATTTTTCTGAGTGGAGAAATAATAACAATCACTAACATTTATTGAGTGCTCACTTGGTGCTACTCTTCTAATGCTTTACGTAGTCACTCATTTAATCTTCATTAGAACCCTATGAAGTAGAGTTTCTTGCAGAGGAGGAAATATGAGAGATCAGAAATTAAGTTGCCCTAGTCATATAACTAGACAAGGTGGAGTCAGGAATCATACCAGTCAGCCAGATTCCGAAGTGGTGCCTCAGTATGTGTTGTGATATGACAGGAAGAAGCCTAAGCTTCCCATCTGAAGGCCTGGTGGTTATCACTCTACTGACCACGAGAGAAGAGAGTGGTTTGTAGCCCAGAATTGTGGGAAGTTACCCAGCCTTTGGGCAAACACCAAAACTTGTGACTACTTCCACGTTGAGTTGGTGGGGCCAACTCCTGACATAATTAAAGTCCAGGCGTGATTGGATACCAGCCCCAGTAGTTTTATTCCCCATTTCCTCTCCAGTTTAAGACCTGTATGGAAGGAGGGGAGAGAGAAGAAGTAGGAGGAGGAGAAGGAGAGTGGGGGTGGGTGGGAGTGACATCAAGCAGAAATGTGCCAGTCAGAGGGGGTAAATTTTCCACTTGAATCTGGGTGGAAACCTGATCTTGCCTCTATTTTTGGTCTCCTTCTCTAACAACCTTTTGCCAGATTGGAATTTTTCTGCACCTGTAACACAATTTTAATGTAATAAGTCTAGGAGAAACCAGGTATTATATCATGCTGGGGCCTGTGCTGTGTTTCTAGGAGCAAAGGTAGCCCAGACCCCAGTTTATCCCTATAAGGGATTAGCGTATTAGTCACCCTGTAAAAGCTCAATTTATTATGATTTTTTAAATGTTTCTTTTAGCACTTGCTTATAAAGGGTGAAGAGGGGAGCCACGAATGTGTCTGTGTTCCCTGCCCTCACCTCCTATACACACACACACACACACACACACACACACACACACACACATTCGCCCTCTATCCATTTCATAGGAACCCAAATTCCATAAAATCAAAGCCAGAGGTATTGGCTTTGACCAATTAGCTTACCTTTGCTACACTGGACTCCATTCTCGTTTGGGCTAGTACAAGGAATGGAAAGGTGAGATTATTGTATCAATCACTCCTCGGTGGAGGAAATGAAAATAAGATAGTGGGATGATGGGCTGGTGGCTTAGCTTTTTAGGGTGATCATGAAGGGCTACAGGCACCAAGGCTGGGGTTTGGCTTGTTTATGTGGGACAGAGCCCTTTCTTTCCCATTACTCTGGGCTGGCCGTCTTGCACATATATGCCATTGGTTGCCCAGAGCTCAATCAGGGTAGGTGTTTCTGCCAGCTTTACCACCTAACTGGAGAGTACTATAGAACTCATCCCCATGACTGGGTTTAAAAAAAGAAAAAGAACAAGCAAGCAAGCAAGCAAGCAAGAAAGCAACAAGAAAGAAAGCAAGCAAGAAAGCAAGCAAGCAAGCAAGAAAGAAACAAGAAAGAAAGAAAGCAAAAAAGCAAGAAAGCAAGAAAAGAAAAGAAAAGAGAAACAGTGTGACGCCTGTGTTCACATAAGAACATGTGAGGGGTGTGGTGGTGTGGAGAGAGCCCTGGACTCGAGCAGAAGATGTGCTTTGTATCCTGATTTTGCCATCCAGCCTGAGTCTTGATCTAAGCTGCCCAAATTTTGAATTTTGGTGGCTATTCCATTCCCAGGCGAGTCTTTCATCCTTTATCTGTAGTCCCTCATGACTGCAATCGTAACTCCTGCCCGGGAATGTGATGTGACATGGCAGAAAGACGCCTGAGTCCAGTCAGAAGATCTGAGTTTAGGTTTCAGCCCTGCCATTTTCTAGCTCTGTGCCCAGGGGCAAATTCAAGTTTTGTGGGGACTGAAGTGAATACAATTTTTGGTGCCTTCTTTAAGGAGAAGAATACAAAATTCTCAGGATCCCTGCCAGGGCATTGGAAGGGGCTTGTACAGGTGAAGAGCTGAATGTGCTGGAGCTTCGTTAGCTTCACTAACTCTGCCTCTCTGTGTGGCCATATGCCATATAATTTCTTTGAGCCTCAGTCATTTCATTCCTAAAATGGACTTAATCATGCCTGTCTGACCCAGGGGAGCATTAGAAGGAAAAAATGAGTAAATAGGTGTTAAGAGTGTTTTTGTTCAGTTTTACACACACACACACACACACACACACACACACAGAGTCCAGAAATGTATTATTATTATTATAGTCTCTTCAGGTATTGGTTTAATGTTTTGATTATACTACCTATAGACCCCTACTCAAATATTTGTCTAAAAGTTTCTCATTGGTTCATTGGTCAGGGGTATTTTCAGAGTGCTCACCACTTGTATTGATTGATGAATTCCAGATCTGGAGAGTGATAAGTAAAAAATAAGCTTCTGAATCTTTCCTATGTGTGCAATACAAGCAATAACTCTGGGCCCTCTCCACTCCATCACTGCATTTGTAAATGGCTCTTGGTATATGTCACTAGAATCTCAATAAGTGTGTTTGGAACTTTAAATATGCAGTATTAGAAAATTGAAAAGACTACATACCTGGATGGTGATCAGTAATATGTCTAAGGCTGTTGGCTCCTCGGGTGTTGACAAAGACTTCCTCTGGCTTTGCAGCTTTGAGATCTGCATCCATTTGCCATTAAAAAATGAATAGAGCATCTCCACTTCTCTGATGGTGACTATGAGGATGTTTCCATGCCGGTCTTTAATGGGCTCATAGTAAACTCTTCCCAAGTTGTGTGTTCCAAGTAAATTCTAGAAACAAATAGATTTCTGGTAGCTGGGATGATATTGTGCAAACAAAGCAACATAATTGCAACAAAAGACACTGCATAATTAACTGATATTTCTGAAAAGTTTTTTTTTTTAAAGCAAACTTAAACCTAGAATATGTGGCACCACAGAAATGTACTTAACAGAAGCTCAAAGAAAATCTCTTCACCATAAGCCTGCAAAGATTATAGCAAGAGGCACAAAAATTATGTTTTTTTAAGCAAATTCAATATCTGTAAATATCTCTTACCCACATAGACACACCAGCACATAGACCTCAGTTACCAGCACTTGAAGAGAATCCCAGATGTTTTAAAGAAAAATGCCTGATATTTCAAGTATGCCACTTGTGGAGTTTTCAAGAGATCTACAGTAAGCTGGTATGAAGTGGGGTTGTTTAAAATGAAGAAGTGAATTGACAATGTAGCACATTGTACAGGTCCCCAAATGACTGCACATTCCTTTCAAGATACTTTAATTGGGAGATTGGCCTGGTTTGACTTATCTGAATTTCAGGGGTTTCTATTTATTTAAAATTACGTTAAAATTGTTTGTGAGCTAGGTCAACTGAGGCAGACAATACTTTTAGTAAGGTAGGAAGAGAAAGATGCCACATCAAATGTGGAGGGGTCCAGGCAGATGTTACTAAAATAAACAGAGTGTTAAAAATATGCAGGGTTTGAAGATTTTTAACCTAGAACACTGGATGAATAGGATAAAACACCCTTTTACTTTGAATATCTGTGATTTTTCAAAAATATAAATAAATCATCTCGGAGCTCCCAGCTGCCATTGGTGAGCTCAGATAAATGTTGATGACCGTTGGCAGGAGAGCGGAAAGTAGAACCAGAACTTGGAAAAGTGACACGGATGACCTAAAAATGAATGAGCCAGCTGGTCCGTATCTACAGCTATGAAAACACGGGAATATTCCTTCCAGGTAGAGATTGTGTCTTATATCTTTTATTTTTCCTCATTAGAACTGGACACATAAGTAAGAAATTTCATAAATAATTATTGACATATAAACATTTGGTGGGATCATTATTTTTTTTAAAATAACCTAATCATTCAGTCAGATTATTCCTTTTCAGTAACTGACTTCTAAATCTAGAGAAGTTAATTGGGTAAGGCTTTTCATGCAGCCCTCTGTAGTAATACAGTTTTATAGAAAGGTAGTTTGCTGCCAAGTAATACTGGTAAATAAACTGGTAAACTGGCTATCAAAAAAAAAAAAAAAAAAAAGAGGGCCTGATTTATAACATAGGCCAATTTCTGTGGTGTAAATGCTCCCACTAATGCTAGCTGATTTAAAGCTACCAAGCCACCAAGAGTTTGACAGCAGGCTTTCAGAATTCCTGAATATTTAACAGTTAGCTCTCCTGAGCCAGAGTAAGTTGGTTCCAGCATGCCACCGCTGCTAAGCCTTTAGTTACACTGGCGCTGAGTTCCAGGGCGGCTGCTGTTCATTCACTCTTAGACTTCTGAAGAAGTTTTTACCCTCTCTGGCCCCGAGTTTCATCATCTAAAATTAAGGGTCAGCCCTTATGCTAATCCTTACCTTACAGAGTGTTTGGGGGATTAAATGAAACAGTGCCTGAGAAAGTATTTTGTAATTCTCAAGCTTCAGACAAGTAGGGAATGGGCTTTCTTTATGTTCTAATTGGAATCCCACCCTGGCTTATACTTACTCTTTTTCAGGACTCCACCTAGGTTTCATCCTTTCTGGGAGGACTTTCTCAACTCTCTCAGAATTGACCATCCCTTCTTTTGTCCCCTGTCGTTTCCTGTACACACTTGTATTTTAGTATGACTCTGGCTTTCCTGCAGATTGATGTACATGTCATGAGCTCATGTTTCATTTCTGTGTCTCTGGGTTACTTGCACAGTGCCTGACACATATTAATAGCCCAATAAGTCTTTGTTGACTGAATTAACATTTTATCATTAGGACACTGGAAAATATGATTTATTTTGGACCAAAACTCGTGGGGAGACATTGAATGTGATGGTCACTGCATTTAAGCAGAATTATCATCAGTGGTTCACCATTATCATTGGATATGCTGACCAACAGTTTGAATTAGAAAGCACTAAAAGTATTCCTGAAATTCTTTATTGACATCAAATTGGGTTGGAGAACTAGCTCTGGGGAGAGCCCAATTTCAAAGCAGAATATCCTTGTGAAAATAAACTACAACCATGTTGCAAGAGGGCAAATTTGGGATTCTTTAGGACCTAAAGGAAAACCAAACCACCTTAATACCTTTCATGCTATGCGATCAAGATTGGGAGATCTGGGAACCCTGAGAATCCTACAAGTTAAACAGGAATAAAAGCCACCTGATGGCTCACAGGAATGCATCTAGGTTATAATCAGAACAAATCACAGGACTATCAATAAGCCTTAGACAGATAAGCACACTATTTAGAGACCTTTATTCAGCTTGGGGTGACATGAAAAGTTGAAGGAAATCCAGAGTAAAGATATGAAGGCCTGGAAAAGGAGAGTAAAATTATGGGGAAACCTTTATCCCCCTTCTTGAAAAATGAAAAAGACATGTGATTCGTGTATTACCTGGCGTTTACTCACTAGCACTAATTTCTAAAAGTAATGGAAGAGGAAAATTTAATGTAACCCAATCTATAGTGTCAGATGATTACTGTATTTTGAGGGTATTTCGGATACCCCTCAATATAAGAGCAATGTATGCTTCTGCCTCTTGGGGACTCTCATTTTCCTAAGGGTGGGAAAAACAGTGTGGGGTCTTGGCCACTTACGGGTTTTCTCATCTTACTATTTTTTTTCCCCTCCAAATGCTGGCAGATAATTGTCTTTCCTCCTGCTTAGGTCATATTAATCAATTAATCCATACTTTACCTTCTTTCAAATAAAATCTAAGACCACTCCTCCTAAATCAGCTCCCAATGATGCAGAATAGACTACTTTTACTTTTTAAGCTATAATGTGGGTAATTTCTCCTATTTAAAATTTTTGTCTGCTTTTTGTAAATGAATGCATAATAAGATGATGAAGCAGTGGAAAAAATGTAGACTTTAGAGTCATACAGATCTGGATTTGTATCCAGACTCTGCTACTTCCTATTAGTGCGACTTTGGGCAAGTTATATAACCTTTTCTAGGCCTCAGTTCTATCATCTGTTAAATGAATATCAATAATACTACTTTCTCATTAGGGTGTGGTGGAGGTTAAGTGAGATACAGTTTGTAAAGCACTTATCACAGTGTCTGGCATGTATTCTGTGAAATAAACGAAAGTTGTTATTTTGTAATTATTATTTATTATTATGTATTAAAGGACCTCACTATAGAGCAGAAATTGGAATATAAGGCACCTGGTGCACAGGACTGGTATGCACTGTGTGAAGGTAAGTCAGTGTGCGATGGAAATAGGAGGAGAAAGATGGTGACGGTGGGGATAAAATGTCTGAGCTACTCGTGAAAGAGCACAAGCCAGGGCATGACATGGTCAGAATCTTTTATTGGCTACTCTGGCAGAAGTGTGGAGAAAGGATTGGAGAGTATATTGGAATATATATATTCTAGTATATATGATACTGGAAGCAGGAGCATGACTTTGGAGGCTTTTGATGTAACTGGAGTAATCAGGCAGTGGTAGTGATGCTGGAAAGGGGAGGACAGCACAGTGAAATATACCAGAGGTAAGTCCACAGGATTTATGTATGGCTGATGCCAATCAAGCTATTTAAGAATGCATTTTTACTTTCCTCTTAACATCATAAAAAATGTTAGATTAGCAAAGAGACCTAAAATATTAAGTAGCAATTTCCCCAAATTCAGTTTTCTTCCTCTTGTGAAATATGTTTTGTGTGCCTGTCACACTCCCTTCCCGCTGCCTAAAAATCAAAGGTGGCATCACTATTTTTAGACATTTTCATCCTAAAGATCAGCAAATGGTTTGGGCAATAGGTCCTACAAAACAAAACAAAACAAAATGACAAAGATTCCTGTTATTTAAGCAGGCAAACAGAAATGTGAAGTAGAGAGGTAATGTATAGCAGTGCTCTGGCCTTTTGGGTACTGTAAAGGGTAACTATTTACTGAGTACTCTGAGGCGCTGGTCACCATGCAGGGCTGGTGAACTATCCAGGTGGTGACTATGGCATGAGGTATAGTATTTCTGTTGATCCTTTTTTTTTTTTTTTTAATAGAGTACTCCCAGGTGTGATCTTTGGGGTACAGAGGTTGGACAGACAAATACATTCTTTTATTCAACCAATACCATTGTAATAGGAGCGATGAAAGAGAAAGTGGGGTCAATGCCAGGAGGCTTTGCAACTTGGTGGTGGGAAAAGAATTCCCATTTATTTTCTTAATGAATTATACAGTGAAATCATCACCTGATATAGGGTTGTAGAGTGTGGGGAAGGGGTAGGGGTGCAAGAGAATGGAGAAGGTTTTAAATAGTTGCCTTATAGTTTGGGAAAGTAAAATTAGTAGAGAAATGGCATGTGATCACTAGGTAACTTATATGTGAGAATTGTAGCCATGAATTTAACAAAGAAACAGTCAGCCCCTTTTTTGGTGACTTTTATGCAGCAGTCTGCAAGTACTCCAGTGTAGACATGTTGGATTCATTCAGGCTTGGATTTTTTCCGAGTAAATATGGTGGGCGGAGACAGCGGCCAGAAATTTAGAATATTTTCAAGGGAGTGATTAGGATGGGCCAAGGAATCTAAGCTGGGCAAAAGAAGGAAATGACATCAGAAGAGGGTTGATAAATTATGAAAAGTGGTGGGGTTGATATACTGGGGGGCCAGGGAGTAGTTGAGTAGGGGCACACTGACCATCATGGCTTCTCTTTAGCTCCTCAGTATCTAGCTGTACTGGCTGTGATAGCCAGACTCTTCTCATGTTACTGATATGAGATGAATGTGTTCTAGGAATAAAGAGCCCCATTTGAAATTCTAAGCTTGTTCAGTCTGTGATCCAAGCATGTCTAGGCTGTATGATGGGTTAATGAAGAGTCCACTAAGGTGTCTGAGTCTCCTGAGAAAGAAGTAAGGTACCAAGGAGCCTTCTGGGAATGAATATTATCCTAAGGAAAGAGCAGTTTGCGGTACAGTGGCTTGTTCCAACTCAAGCTGATCAGTGATGAAAGGAAGGGGCACTTTGAATTCAGTACAGTCATCATGGCCTAGCTCCAAGAACTTTTCCTTGAGTTGAAGAAGATTTTGTAGTCAAGAGTGAGTTGAAATAGCATGTTTGCTAAAATCTCTGAGGCCACTGAGCACACAGGCAGTAAGCTGTTCATGCAATGGAGTATAGCACAGGAGGAGTAAGAGTTGCCTTTCAGAATTAGAATAGCAACACAATAATTGTTACTATTTCAGGTGGCTGAACTGTTATTGTGTGGGTCAAGAAATGAAGTTCCTATAATTGCCGGTGGGGGTGGAGCCACAGAAATATTTTTTTGTTGTTATGATCCTATTTTTATGCCTTGGCTGGTATGGCCTGGCCAAACACAGCTACATAGATTCCTGTTATGTGTATTTCTGGGGTTTGTGTAACTGACAGCTTTGTAGGTAAATACCCATTGCTGATAAAGGCTCAGTGCTCTCTTACAGACTCCACAAATTCAGGTAATACCAGAAAACAATGAAAGGAAACCCAGAAGAACTTGGTTAAAATTCAGTGTCATTTCTAGGAGGGGCTTTGTAACCTATAAATATTCTTGTAGGGCTTGGGGACCTGATCTGATTAGGTTAATAATATGGAAGGACGAATAAATTCAGCATTAAAGGTAAGCTTCTAAGAATTTTTTTTCTTTCTTTCTTTCTTTCTTTCTTTCTTTCTTTCTTTCTTTCTTTCTTTCTTTCTTTCTTTCCTTTCTTTCTTTCTTTCTTTCTTTCTTTCTTTCTTTCTTTCTTTCTTTCTTTCTTTCTTTCTTTCTTTCTTAGCAAAAATGTATGCAAATTCCTGTGCTTTAACAAAAGATCAAGCCAAGAAACTCTTCAAAATATCTGCTGGTCTCTTTTTCCATCTCTATACAGTAGTTAGATGCACAGGATGCCAGAGCAGCAAGGGTTTGTCCTGTGATTGAGTCAAACTCCTCTTATTTTGCAAGTGATGAAACTGAGGCCCAGAAAGGAGAAATGAGTTGACTGATTAATATCAAATCCAGAACTCAAGTCTCACCTCTTGTTTAGGGGGTCACTCCTAGACTCTTGAAGAGAGACCCTTGTTCCTTGTCCAGGAAATTGCCAAAGGCACAGTTTCCCTACATGAACAGATGTGCAGCTCAGACTGCGTAAGAAGCCTTTATATGCTTAAGAATCTAAAAGAGAAAGGAGCCTGTCCTTTTCCTTTCCAGGTGGGCTTGGTAACTGAACTGACCAAGCTTTTCTAAGATTTCCTTGGGAATCTGGGTTGAAACCTGGCCCCTCACCTGTAGCTGGGCCGTTGCTGCAAGCATCTTCTGCCGAGTTTGCAGCACTGTGGATGAGGACATGGAGATAGGTACGCTTTGTCTCAACCACCTTATATCTTCCCACATACAAGACAGCTGCAAAAGAAGTCACGAGGTCATATCATCATCCAAGCCAGTACATGATTTAGGTTGTGGCATCAAAGCAAAAAGCAGGGAAAAGGAAACCTGACCCCTGATGTTTGTTCTCCAGTCCATTTTCAGATACATGCAAAACAACTTTTTGATCTCTGTCCAATTGGAAAAAGATCTGAATGTTAATGAAATAGTCAGATCCACATTTTAGTCTTTGCCAAATGATCCCATAACTCAGAATAGTGGAGACACAGTCTGACAGAATGCGAGCTTCTTTGCTTTGAAAATGTAGTGTAGATGCTACTTTCACATTTTTTTATGGCACAGGGCATATCAGGGCTGAAAGAAGACCTTTGAGAGAATTTACTCCCACCCCAATACTTTGATCACTGGAAACTCCTCAACAAAAGTTTCAGAGATTTATGCACAGAAGCATTGGTGCAAACTGGGAAAAAATGAAATCAGAACTCAGTATACCTTTGTGAACCACAGAAAATCTTGTGTAATGGAACTGGTGTGAGAGTCATCAATTTCAACAATCGGTATTTGATCTTCATTGGTGACTAACGTATTGTCTTTGTAATAAAATATAACGGCTAAGTAGAGTCCCCTAAAAAGAAAAAGCAAAATAAAGAATTGTCTTCAAGTGTCTCTTCTACCAAGCTTGAATCATGGAAAAACATTTTTGGTCATGATAAAAGATCATTTAAAATATACCTATGATCATAGTGCTGCTAAGTATCACATGTTCACAGGCTAGAACTCAGCGAAATTATTATCTTGCCCTAATTCTCAGGAGAAAAGTGAATTTCATGCTCTTTTAATAACAAAGGAAATTTCTATCATGTTGCTACTAAGAATCCAAACCAGCTGATTCCTGAGAAATTAAGACTTCCTGGAAAAACTGCAATAGGACCCACCGTTTTAAGGTCTTCACAAACTTATTTGAGGAATGGAATAGGTGTTTCAGGCTCCTTGAGACTGACTGCTTGCGGCCTGTGGTTTGTAATTTTGAAGTTTCTGAAACACAGAAAAAAATACACTGTAAATTCCATTGGCAATGCAACACTCCCAGTACCTTCTTCCCACCTCCCTGCCTTCCTCTTCCCTGTCCCCTTGGTGTCACTTATCCTCAGTTTCATGTAGGGATTCAGCTCATTCATTCCTACAAAAAGCTCTTATATCTTGAGTTGCCAGTGGTTACCTCAATTAATGATCAGCTCCTCCAAAATGCTGGAGATGAGTAACATTTATAACTCCAGGGGAAACCCCTTAGGCATTTTGTTTATATTTTCCAGATGAGTGATTTATTATAATGTGGGATAAAAAGAAATGGAATCAAATCTTTGCCTTCCTCCCACTGCATTTAATATTCATACATTTCTCAATGTTGGCAAAGCTCTTCTTGTTAGTCTATATATTCCATTAATTTTTTTTCATTATACAATTAATATAGGCACATTACAGAAAGTCTGGAGGACAGATAAAAAGAACAAAATTCCACCCACTTCAGTACAACCACGGCTAGCATTCTGGGGCAATTTTTTCCAGTGTATATGTTGGCTTACAAAAATAGTTGTAGGCATTGGTATGATTGTCATCATTATTATTCCGAAGAAGAAACAGATTGAGAGGTTAGAATGGATTGCTCAAGACTGAAAAGCCAGTACCCAGAAAAACCGAGACATTAATTTACTGAACAAATATTTTTCTGTACACTATAATGCACTATGGCTATATTGATGAGCAAATCATCCATTGCTTCTGTTTATCCCTTCTATTTACAACCTGGAGCTTTCAGTGATAAAACTTGCAGACTTCCCCAGATAATCTTTACAAACAGTACTCCATGGAGCTGAGCTAAATGATCACTGATTTCAGTTCTCATAGTCTGTGTCATGAAGGGAAGCTGAGGTTGTTGGGGTCGTCACCAGACTTCGGACAGATGTGTCACTGGGGTGGGAACATGGTCTACATCATTGCTGTTAGGCATGGAAAGCTAGGCGGATAGCCTGTGGCTGAGGCCCAGTGTGGTTCTCCTTATGATCCTATAGGAGCAGTTGGGAATGAGCTGACTGACACAAGCATTCATGCCAGCTTCAAGCTAGTGCTGGTAATGGTTATTCCTGGCAGAACAAAGCAAAAACATTTTTTTCTGACTTGAACATGAATTTGGCTGGTCACACTGTGCTTGAAAATGATGCTGCTGGGACTTCCGGTTAAAGGCAACATATTGAACATATTCATTACATGCTACTCTCTCCCTAAATCTCACTAAAACCAGAGTAAAGAGATTTAAAAAAGGAAACTACATAAATCTATAAAGACAAAGAGATGGGAAAGGGAACAAAAGCAAGTGAACGTTGGTAGCTGGAAAGCAGATGGACAGATGGATTTAGCAGACTTGAGAAAGATGAATCCTAAGCCAGCAGTGAAGAAGGCTGAGAAGTAACCCGATTCACCCCTTGGGCACCACAACTGCTGGAAGTGGGGGATGAGTGTGGAGCTAAAATGAGAGGGATTTGTTGAAGTCTGTTTAAAAAGCAGTCAGACTTCTAGATTTCCTCCTATAACCTGCATAGATGGACAAATACCGCTTCCCCGCTCTAGAAAAAAAGCTAGTGACTTATTCTCTGAAAAATATAAGAACGGGTTTCTAGAGTGGGAGACATGGAGTACAGTTAAAAATGAGGGTGGGAGAGTAGTACTGTACCCAAAACAGGTGGATGAAATGAAAGTTTCCATAGATTATTTCCCCATCAGACTCTCAGAACACTGGTACTCAAACTTACACCCTCCAGGAAGGACACTGGGAGAAACTTTCTGGAGACTCTGACCAGACTAAGAGAATTCACTCAAAAGCTTCTGACAGTGCTTTCATTGGTTTCTGAAAGAAAAGGCCATGCCAGATCACCCTACAGTGAAGCCTATAGATAAAAAGCCCTATCCATGTGCTCAGAGCTCCCCAACAACTACTGAGCTCTCTTTTCTTAAATCTCGGTGAACATCCAAGGATCACCAGGCAGATGTGAAAAACATCTAACAGGAAAGACAGAGGCCAAAACCAAATAAACAAAAGAGCAATTTAGAGGAGAGATAATGCTGAGAGAAGAAACTATAAAATGAAACGAAGCCTATCATTAATAGCCTGAGAGAGAAACAAAGGCACTGCATCCTTGTGAAAAGGATAGGAGTCTTTAAGAGAAACATTCAGAGAATAAAAGAAAGCACTGGAAATTAAAAAATATACTATCAAAAACTGAAAAACCCAATAGAAGGCTTAGAAAATAAGGTTGCAGAAATTCCTGAGAAAGAGCATAAGGGCATGGGGATGGAAAGCAGAAGAGAAAAAGAAAAATTAATGGGCTAACCTAGGAGGTTCAACATCAGGCTATGAGTCCTAGTAGGAGGGAGCAGAGAAAAAAAGAGGGGGAGAAATAATTAACTTTTAAGAATATATCCCATAATTGAAGGGTGTAGCTTCCCATATTGAAAGGGTTTGTCAGGTGCCCAACACAACAGACAACAGTACAACGCACACTAAGGTGTAGTGCATTTTTAATATTATTCAGTATATTAAGAGGATGAGGGTTAGGAATTATAATGTGCATGTAAGAGGCGGGGAGGGGAAAAAGGGAAATCATCCTTCCTTAGTGAGGTGATGCCTCAAATTAAAAAAAAATCAAGAATTAGCAATATAAACATGTTATTCAGAGACATGAAGAAAATATCAAAGCAGTTTTTAGAGTACCGAAGTTAAAAAAAAAAAACAACTTAAGATTTTTTTATTGTTATGTTAATCCCCATACATTACATCATTAGTTTTAGATGTAGTGTTCCATGATTCATTGTTTGTGCATAACACCCAGTGCTCCATGCAGAACGTGCCCTCCTCAATACCCATCACCAGGCTAACCCATCCTCCCAACCCCCTCCCCTCTAGAACCCTCAGTTTGTTTTTCAGAGTCCATCATCTCTCATAGTTCGTCTACCCCTCCGATTTCCCCCCCTTCATTCTTCCCCTCCTGCTATCTTCTTCATCTTCTTTTTTTTTCTTAACATATATTGCATTATTTGTTTCAGAGGTACAGATCTGAGATTCAACAGTCTTGCACAATTCACAGCGCTTACCAGAGCCCATACCCTTCCCAGTGTCTATCACCCAGTCACCCCATCCCTCCCACCCCACCCCCCATTCCAGCAACCCTCAGTTTGTTTCCTGAGATTAAGAATTCCTCATATCAGTGAGGTCATATGATACATGTCTTTCTCTGTTTGACTTATTTCGCTCAGCATAATACCCTCCAGTTCCATCCACGTCGTTGCAAATGGCAAGATCTCATTCCTTTTGATGGCTGCGTAATATTCCATTGTATATATATACCACTTCTTCTTTATCCATTCATCTGTCGATGGACATCTTGGCTCTTTCCACAGTTTGGCTATTGTGGACATTGCTGCTATAAACATCGGGGTGCACGTACCCTTTCGGATCCCTACTTTTGTATCTTTGGGGTAAATACCCAGTAGTGCAATTGCTGGATCGTATGGTAGCTGTATTTTCAACTTTTTGAGGAACCTCCATACTGTTTTCCAGAGTGGCTGCACCAGCTTGCATTCCCACCAACAGTGTAGGAGGGTTCCCCTTTGTCCGCATCCCCGCCAACATCTGTCATTTCCTGACTTGTTAATTTTAGCCATTCTGACTGGTGTGAGGTGGTATCTCATTGAGGTTTTGATTTGGATTTCCCTGATGCCGAGCGATATTGAGCTCTTTTTCATGTGTCTGTTGGCCATTTGGATGTCTTCTTTGGAAAAATGTCTGTTCATGTCTTCTGCCCATTTCTTGATTGGATTCTTTGTTCTTTGGGTGTTGAGTTTGATAAGTTCTTTATAGATTTTGGATACTAGCCCTTTATCTGATATGTCATTTGCAAATATCTTCTCCCATTCTGTCGGTTGTCTTTTGGTTTTGTTGACTGTTTCCTTTGCTTTGCAAAAGCTTTTTATCTTGATGAACTCCCAATAGTTCATCTTTGCCCTTGCTTCCCTTGCCTTTGGCGATGTTTCTAGGAAGAAGTTGCTGCGGCTGAGGTCGAAGAGGTTGCTGCCTGTGTTCTCCTTTAGGATGTTGATGGACTCCTGTCTCACACTGAGGTCTTTCAACCATTTGGAGTCTATTTTTGTGTGTGGTGTAAGGAAATGGTCCAGTTTCATTCTTCTGCATGTGGCTATCCAATTTTCCCAACACCATTTGTTGAAGAGACTGTCTTTTTTCCATTGGACATTCTTTCCTGCTTTGTCAAAGATTAGTTGACCATAGAGTTGAGGGTCCATTTCTGGGCTCTCTGTTCTGTTCCATTGATCTATGTGTCTGTTTTTGTGCCAGTACCATACTGTCCTGATGATGACAGCTGTGTAATAGAGCTGCAAGTCCGGAATTGTGATGCCACCAGCTTTGCTTTTCTTTTTCAACATTCCTCTGGCTATCCGGGGTCTTTTCTGGTTCCATACAAATTTTAGGATTATTTGTTCCATTTCTTTGAAAAAAGTGGATGGTATTTTGATGGGGATTGCATTGAATGTGTAGATTGCTCTAGGTAGCATTGACATCTTCACAATATTTGTTCTTCCAATCCATGAGCATGGAACGTTTTTCCATTTCTTTGTGTCTTCCTCAATTTCTTTCATGAGTATTTTATAGTTTTCGGAGTACAGATCCTTTGCCTCTTTGGTTAGATTTATTCCTAGGTATCTTATGGTTTTGGGTGCAATTGTAAATGGGATTGACTCCTTAATTTCTCTTTCTTCTGTCTTGTTGGTGTATAGGAATGCCACTGACTTCTGTGCATTGATTTTATATCCTGCCACTTTACTGAATTCCTGTATGAGTTCTAGCAGTTTTGGGGTGGAGGCTTTGGGGTTTTCCACATAAAGTATCATATCATCTGCAAAGAGTGAGAGTTTGACTTCTTCTTTGCCAATTTGGATGCCTTTTATTTCTTTTTGTTGTCTGATTGCTGTGGCTAGGACTTCTAATACTATGTTGAATAGTAGTGGTGATAGTGGACATCCCTGCCGCGTTCCTGACCTTAGGGGGAAAGCTCTCAGTTTTTCCCCATTTAGAATGATATTTGCTGTAGGTTTTTCATAGATGGCTTTTATGATATTGAGATATGTACCCTCTATGCCTATACTCTGAAGAGTTTTGATCAAGAAAGGATGCTGTACTTTGTCAAATGCTTTTTCTGCATCTATTGAGAGGATCATATGATTCTTGTTCTTTCTTTTGTTAATGTATTGTATCACGTTGATTGATTTGCGGATGTTGAACCAACCTTGCAGCCCAGGGATAAATCCCACTTGGTCGTGGTGAATAATCCTTTTAATGTACTGTTGGATCCTATTGGCTAGTATTTTGGTGAGAATTTTTGCATCCATGTTCATCAGGGATATTGGTCTGTAGTTCTCTTTTTTGATGGGGTCTTTGTCTGGTTTTGGGATCAAGGTAATGCTGGCCTCATAAAATGAGTTTGGAAGTTTTCCTTCCATTTCTATTTTTTGGAACAGTTTCAGAAGAATAGGTATTAATTCTTCTTGAAATGTTTGGTAGAATTCCCCTGGGAAGCCATCTGGCCCTGGGCTTTTGTTTTTTGGGAGATTTTTGATGACTGCTTCAATTTCCTTAGTGGTTATAGGTCTGTTCAGGTTTTCTGTTTCTTCCTGGTTCAGTTTTGGTAGTTGATACATCTCTAGGAATGCATCCATTTCTTCCAGGTTATCTAATTTGCTGGCATAGAGTTGCTCATAATATGTTCTTATAATTGTTTGTATTTCTTTGGTGTTGGTTGTGATCTCTCCTCTTTCATTCATGATTTTGTTGATTTGGGTCATTTCTCTTCTCTTTTTGATAAGTCTGGCCAGGGGTTTATCAATCTTGTTAATTCTTTCAAAGAACCAGCTCCTAGTTTCGTTGATCTGTTCTACTGTTCTTTTGGTTTCTATTTCATTGATTTCTGCTCTGATCTTTATTATTTCTCTTCTCCTGCTGGGTTTAGGCTTTATTTGCTGTTCTTTCTCCAGCTCCTTTAGGTGTAGGGTTAGGTTGTGTACTTGAGACCTTTCTTGTTTCTTGAGAAAGGCTTGTATTGCTATATACTTTCCTCTTAGGACTGCCTTTGCTGCATCCCAAAGATTTTGAACAGTTGTGTTTGCATTTTCATTGGTTTCCATGAATTTTTTTAATTCTTCTTTAATTTCCTGGTTGACCCATTCATTCTTGAGTAGGATGCTCTTTAGCTTCCATGTATTTGAGTTCTTTCCGACTTTCCTCTTGTGATTGAGTTCTAGTTTCAAAGCATTGTGGTCTGAAAATAGGCAGGGAATGATCCCAATCTTTTGGTACCGGTTGAGACCTGATTTATGACCTAGGATGTGATCGATTCTGGAGAATGTTCCATGGGCACTAGAGAAGAATGTGTATTCTGTTGCTTTGGGATGGAATGTTCTGAATATGTCTGTGAAGTCCATTTGGTCCAGTGTGTCATTTAAAGTCTTTATTTCCTTGTTAATCTTTTGCTTAGACGATCTGTCCATTTCAGTGAGGGGGGTGTTAAAGTCCCCCACTATTATTGTATTGTTGTCGATGTGTTTCTTTGCTTTCGTTATTAATTGCCTTATATAATTGGCTGCTCCCATGTTAGGGGCATAGATATTTACAATTGTTAGATCTTCTTGTTGGATGGACCCTTTAAGTAGGATATAGTGTCCTTCCTCATCTCTTATTACAGTCTTTGGTTTAAAATCTAATTTGTCTGATACAAGGATTGCCACCCCAGCTTTCTTTTGGTGTCCATTTGCATGGTAAATGGTTTTCCACCCCCTCACTTTAAATCTGGGGGTGTCTTTGGGTCTAAAATGAGTCTCTTGCAGACAGCATATCGATGGGTCTTGTTTTTTAATCCAATCTGATAGCCTGTGTCTTTTGATTGGGGCATTTAGCCCATTTACATTCAGGGTAACTATTGAAAGATAGGAATTTAGTGCCATTGTATTGCCTGTAAGGTGACTGTTACTGTATCTTGTCTGTGTTCCTTTTTGGTCTATGTTGCTTTCAGGCTCTGTGTTTGCTTAGAGGACCCCTTTCAAGATTTCTTGTAGGGCTGGTTTCGTGTTTGCGAATTCCTTTAGTTTTTGTTTGTCCTGAAAGCTTTTTATCTCTCCTTCTATTTTCAATGACAGCCTAGCTGGATATAGTATTCTTGGCTGCATATAAAAAACCAACTTAAAAACCTGCCGGAGAAGAAGGAAAAAAGGTATCCTACAAAACCTCTGGAATCAGAATGAAACATCAGACTTCTCAGTACTGAAAGCTAGAAAAGGACAAAGCAGCACCTTCAAAACCTGACAGAAAATTATTTCAACCTAGAATTCTGTACTTAACTGAAACCTTAAATAAGTGGTAAGTAGAATAAATGCATTTTTTAGACATTCAGCGTATCCAAAAGTTAGCTCCCAAGAATCCTCTCAGGAAATTACTAGAGTAAGGACTCCACCAAAATGATGGACTAACCAAGAAAAAGTAAGACATGGGATACAAAAAGAAGTGATCCAAGATTGGAGGGTGGCCAGAAGAGTCCTCAATATGGTGGTTGAAAGGAGATCCTACGGGGCCAGCTGTGCACCAGACACAGGCAGCCAGCAACCAGTCTAGGTTGGAGCGGGTCAGAGGGCTCGGAGAGGTTTCTTTAAGAAGAAGCAATTGAAACAGTACTAATATATTCGATTGGATTGAGAGAAAATTGACATAATTGGAGGATAGCTTGGGGATTAATTAGCTATAACCACATAGAAAAACAAACAAACATACAATAAAAGATGACTGTTAAGTACAGGGAGAACAAAAAGTTGTCCAGGAAAGGAAAATAATCGTAGAATTAAGTGATCATTATAATGTAAGCAATAAATATTGATCTTATTAAAATTACAATACAAATATATTAGGAGGACAAAGGGTAGGAATTGTAATCCGGAAGTAAGGGGGGAGGGGAAAAAAGAGAAATCATCTTTTCTTAGAGAGGTAATGCCTCGTGAAAAAAAAAATCAAAGATTAGCAATATAAACATGTTATTTAGAGATATGAAGAAAATATCAAAATAACTGGCTAAAAGAATTGAGCCTTTGGGGAATAAAAAATGGAGAATGGGAGGAATTTCTTTCTTTAAATAATAAAGCTCTTAAGTGCTTTACTTATTTAAAGTCATTCAGTCCTGGGGCCTGGGAGGCTCAGATGGTTAAGTGTCTGCCTCCGGCTCGGGTCATGATCCCAGAGTCCTGGGATCGAGTCCTGCATCAGGCTCCCTGCTCAGCAGGGAACCTGCTTCTCTCTCTGTCTCTTATGAATAAATAAAAAAAATCTTTAAAAAAAAAAGAAGTCATTCAGTCCTTAAAAAATGGCTGACAAGTATAGATAATTCTTTTTTTTTTCTTAAATAAGATTTTATTTATTTGAGAGAGAGCACAAGCAGGAGGGAGAGGAAGAGGGAATCTGAAGCAGACTCTGCACTGAGCAGAGTCCGATGCGGGGCTTGATCCCATGACTGCAAGATCATGACCTGCGCCAAAACCAAGAGTTAGAATCTTAACTGACTGAGCCACCCAGGTGCCCCAAGTATAGATAATTCTTATCTGCATTTTATAGGTGAGCAAACTGAGTTATAGAGAGGGTAGGTAAGTGCTCAAGGTCACACAGCTAGTAAATGTCCAGTCTGAATTTGAACCCAGCTAATCCGTGATCTTAGCTGCTTACACTAAGATCCCTCTCACATTATAATCATATATCATGTAAATCAAAATGAAGATTAAACTGAAAAAACAAAAAGAAAACTGAGAACTACTACTACTGGTTGGGAAAGGGGCCTGTGCAAATGTTAAATATTCCGGGTCTCCTCCATTCTGGGCACATGAAAGAATTTCACTTCTTGGAACGCTGTGGTTGGGTGTAGCCATGTGGCCAGTTCTGGCCAATGAGTTTTGAATGTAAGTGACACACATAAAGTCCTGTCTATATGAGACATTCAAGAGTTTTTCCTTCTCCCATGGGTGCTGGCAAAATTTCTAGAGAAAGGATGATGACAACACAGGACAGCCCTCAGCTGACCAGTGGTAGACATATAGCTTGTGGGAGAAGTAAATATTTGGGGGGTCATTTGGTTACTGCAGCATGATATAGCTCATCTTTAACTGTTTCAGGGTCTGTACTGACACACTGAGCCATTGATACAGTGGCTTCTATTCTGGCTTCTATCTCTGTGTAGCTCAGGGCTCTGGAACAATGGTCGGTTTTCTGGGCTCCAAATGCAGTAATTCTTTAGCTTTCAAGTGCTTGGCACATAGGGAGTTTATTTTATCCAGATTGATATGTCTAGCACCTGACACATAGTAGGCTGTGTTTCAATTGATGTTTGCGAGCTGAGAAATTGGATGATAACTGAAATTCACTCTCACAGGGCACTGCTATGGTGAATACAACTGGCTTCTTTATGATTCATTATGTATGTCGGGGCATAAACCGTGTGAACAATAAAGGCTGCTCAACATCTCCAGTGAATTTGCATCCCAGTACTGAACATGCAGATTAACTGTGGTCACTTCTTTAGCCAAAATACAGAAATTAATGTGGGTTTTGGTATCTCCCATGTAGGGCTTTGGTAGTAGAAGGGTTGTTTTGTTATTACTTCTGCATTTGAAATACACTGTGTATTTACTGAGCATTCCAGGCTCATTACAATGTAGTCAGTGATTACACTTTAATTCTAGGATGTATCAGTAAAGTGCCAAGGAGAAAGAGAGGCTCTATTCTTCATCTGGAAGAGCAATGGAAGGAAAATAAACTGGAGTCTGTGAAGTGCCTACACTATTAATGCATTATCTAATTTAATCCTCATAACAATCCTGAAAGATAGATACTATTATCTTGATTTTTTCTGATGGGGAAGCTATGGCTCAGAGAGGTCAAATGCTTTTCTCAGGGATACACAGCTAGTAAGTAGTAGAACTGGGATTTAAAATAATTCTTTTTCCTAATTGTAAGATTTGTATATGCACTCAACCACATAGATCTCAACATAGTTGAGTATTTTATTTTACTTTATGTTTCAAGTTTTATTTAAATTCCAGTTAGTTAACATATAGTGTAATATTGGTTTCAGGAGTAGAATTCAGTGATTCTTCACTTACATACAACACCAAGTGCTCCACTCCGCACAAGTGCCCTCCTTTATACCCATCCCCCATCTAGCCCATCCCCCCACCCACCTCCCTCCAGCAACCCTCAGTTTGTTCTCTGTAGGTTAGAGTCTGTTTTCTGGTTTGCCTCCCTCTTGTAGTTGAGTATTTCAAATAACAATTTTGTAGTTTTTCTGTATGTAATACCTAATTATCCTTGGTTTATCATTTGAGACAGAGTAATGTTAAATTATCTTGAAAATCATTCCATTTTTTTTTTTGTATGAGGTCATTTCCTTTAACTTGGCATATTATAGGTCAGCATTTCCCAAAGTCTTTGCCTTGGAACACTCACTCTGTGAAAAAAGTTTTACAATGACTTTACAAATAAGTTTGGAAAATGCTTG
This sequence comes from Phoca vitulina, assembly GCF_004348235.1. NCBI lineage: Eukaryota > Metazoa > Chordata > Mammalia > Carnivora > Phocidae > Phoca > Phoca vitulina. The sequence goes on along the minus strand of NW_022589743.1, from coordinate 9,748,448 downwards.
GTTAACCAAATTCAAAATGTCTCTTTATTAGAGTCTTTAATATTGTAATGCCAATTTTACATTTCCAGGAAAGGGATATATAATGCAACATTTTCCAAACTTACTGACCAGAGACCCTTTTTCAGCTGAGCATCTTAAAAATCAAAAAAACACTTCAGGTACTGTTTAAGTGTCCAGAGGACATTTAAATATAAAAAATATTTTTCCTTTTTGGGAAGTTCTACTTATGCCTTACTTAAATTTTTTTCTGACATTGTGTGTATATTTACATCCCTGTGGGGGAATAGCATATACATTGATAAAAGTTGAGTGGAAACTATTGAAATAATTGGGCTGTCTAGATAATTGTTTCTTCTCCCCTCCTTTTTTTTTTTTTTAAAGATTTTATTTATTTGATGGAGAGACAGCGAGAGCAGGAACACAAGCAGGGGGAGTGGGAGAGGGAGAAGCAGACCTCCTGCTGAGCAGGGAGCCCAATGTGGGGCTCGATCCCAGGACCCTGGGATCATGACATGAGCCGAAGGACAGATGCTTAACAACTGAGCCACCCAGGCGCCCCTAGATAATTGTTTCTTGATTATTAGATAGTAACCTAATAGTAACAGGGAGAGCATCTAAATCCTCAGATAATATGAAAACCCCTCATTCTCCTGAGTAGTTTTAGTTTTCCCCCTCTGGCAAAGACCAAACATGAAGTGGCTTATGAATTGCAAGGAATCATCTACTCAGTTGCTTTATTACCTTTCCCTGCCATATAAGAACCAATGGGCAGGGGAATGATGGAGAGGCAGCGGCGAGAAAGGAGCCTAGATAATGCCTGGCCTGCTTAAATGAGCCCCGATAACAGAGAACTGAGTATACTTTGGTCAGTGTGGAATCGTTAAGGCCATGGTGTGGGTAAAGTTTTCCTAGAGATCTGGGAAGGAAACCCACTTGGGTTTCCTTCTCAGCTTCTTCCATGCACATTTATATTTTCTAATAACTACTCATGAATATTGTTTTCTTGCAAACACTTGTCCTCATTTCTAGCTGTGGCCAACACTTCTGAAGGGCTCTGTTGTTCCAGCTATACAGTAGGGACCGACTGTTTGCTAAGACCAAGTATGATTTTTTATGTCTAATTCAAACTCAGCTAGTGTCTCTTAGTTTCAACCATGATTTCTTACCTAGCCGGCCCAGCAGTGCCCTGGATCTAGAGAGTGTAATGCAGTTGGGATCTGATGGGTGAAGGAGCATGGAAAATGAAAACTTTATGGAGGCTTTAATTCTCCAAATAAAACTAAGTGCCTGTTCCACGAATCATTACACAGATCAGAAACCTGACCCTGTCCCATTTGAAGAGCCCAGATAGAAGAGAAGTTTTTAAAAGCCTCTCAGAGATTTTCTGGGTATAGTTGGCTAGGTCTAGGGATGTGTGTGCTCTCCTTTCTCCTAAGCAGTAGTACAGGGGAAGATTAAAATTCAGGGTGAGATCAACATCTAGTGCCCAGTCCCGATGTTCAGGGTGGGACACAAAAATGAGGTGTAGCAGGAAGACTGCACTTAGAGACAGAAAACCTAGGTCAAAATCCTGATTCTGTATTTTCCTGGCATTGTGACCTCGGTCAAGTCATTTAGCCTTAGTGGTTATTGCCAAAATGAGGATGAAAAAGAGACAGTGGATGTGAAATTGCATTGCCATCTTTATTGCAAATATACATGAAGATTTCTTGTTGCTGTTAAAATCGGCTAAACTTCCTCAGGGATGCTCATGGAATTTTCCTTGGGGCTGAAAAATTCGAGGGTGAATATCCCAAAGACCCAGCACACTGAGGAGTTTTGTGAAGGGACAATTCAAAGGGAAGGGAACTAAGGGCAGCTGCTTTTTTTTCAAACCGTTTGTGTAGAGAGTGGGTGAGAGAGAAAGAGAGCAAGGGAGTGAAGAGAGGGAAGTCTCTTCTGAAGGGTTAAAGCAAGATAGTGCTGTAAAGTGATTCCAGATGTACAAATATTAATATCTCTCTCCCTGATGAATGAGAAGGTATGACCCAGTTAGGAAACTGCTAACATTACCGGCGCCACCGAGACCTCAGTCAATGGCCCAGCACAGATTTTGATCCTTACCCCGGCAGCTATAATGCTGATGAAGGGCTTGGACCTGCTGCAGCAGACCTTCCAAAACGTCACTCTGTCCCCTGTGTCTGGGCTCTCTGTCGTCATAGTCTTTCCAGTCTATTGAACAAAAGAAACAAACAGAATGAAAATTTAACATGGGGCAGGCCTCTCCCCTGAGGCCTAGCCTCAGGAGCTGGGTTCTGCTCACACCCCCTGGGTCTGGATCAGCACCCAGCACTTGCACAGCTTGGGGCTGCCATTGTTCAGGGCCCTGTGCAAAACAGCAATTGTGGTTGGCTTTTTGTGTTGGGCAGTTTTAGGGCAAGAGAAAGTGGTAACTGAAGGCCAAAAGAAAACAGGGACTCTGGGAGTCCAATTTCCACCCCCCAGCTCCTTACCCTCGTTTTCAGCATCCCGGGTCCTAATCAGCCTCCCCTGCCACCTCTCCACGCAGCACCCCAAATCGCAACTGGATTTCCACAGTAGGAAAGAAAGGGGTGGGAATGTGCAGACTAGATGAAATCCACAGTCCCAATGCTTTTATTGTAGGTTTCACACTTTTGGCCAAATTGACATTTCTTTCCAAGGAAAGAGCCCATGTCAGATGCCAAGAAATGGAAATCTACATTTTGCTCTAATGAATGTCTGCTTTGGTTAGCTGGCGCAGCAACCCCTGCAAATACCCGGAGCCACCAACCACCCTGTCTGCTCAGTCTCTAAATATACAGTATTAGCTTACATGGCAAATTTAAATTGCAATACCCACTGAGATTTTTCTCCCCCTTTTATTTTCATTCCATTTGGCTATAATGATATCAAGAGTAATAACCCGTATGGGACTAATGTCAAGATGGTAATTCTGCTGTCTCCAACTCGGGGGTTTTTTTTTTTCAGCAGGTCTGTCACTTCATAGTCCATCCCTTCTTCTATCTGCCCCCAACCCAGTTTTACTCTTTGAACCTTTTAAAAGCAATAACTTAAAGCACTTCTTAATTGAAATGCTTTCTTTAAAAATGCTAGTCATTATCTTCTAGTAAAGCCGGTTAGTTCATGAGTGTATCTGAGGCTTAAATTCTAACTGAACCAGTTTCAAATTCCCCTCCCCCCAGATTTATTTTAAAATATGGAGTGTCCCTTGTTCAGAAACTTAGGCAGATGTCCTGATGGTTAAAGTTAGGTTTTAAAAACATCACTCATTGGCCCATCCACGGCCTAACAGTCCAGCACAGTTAGAAAGAACACAGGTTCTGGAGTCAGATAAAACTGGGTGTGAATGCTGGCTCTTCGGGCTCCTGGCTCAGTGTCTGTAAGGCACTAAACTTAACACTGACAGGGCCTCTACTCTGTAATGTGAAAAATGAACGTAGTATCTAGCTTGCAGGATTTTTTGTGAGAATGAAATGAGAGGTTTATTTGGTACCCGGCGCAATGCCTGTTACATGGCATGATGTAAATCATAACTTAAAAAAGAAGGGAATTCCTTGATGAAGAGTGAACTCCCTGAGTAGTGAGTATGGAAACATCGTTTCTAACCCTGTCAGGTGATTCCCTTTGAAGAAGGAGGCCTCAGATTTTTGAATCCTTCCTCCTTCCTACCCCCCCCCAGGTACCTGTCTCCATTTTACCTCTCAGAAGACTGAGGCCCAGAGAGAACCATTCCAGTTCTATGTTACTCAGCTTGTCTGGGGCAGAGCCAGGACCATAATGTAGTCTCATGGCCCTCCATATAGTGCTCGTTTCCTTATACCGTGGACACGTTTTGTTTTGTTTTGTTTCTTTTGGGAAGGAGGGTCAGAGCTTGGTTGGAGTTTGTGTGGTGTGGCTTAGTTGTGGTCAACTCTGGAGACAGGGAATTGGCATAGGTGCCTTCTGTAGACTGTTCCTTGTGGGCAGAAACCGTGACTTAAATTTCTCTTTGCCTCAGGTTTCTTCTCTGTAAAGTGAGTTTTTGAATATTTTTAAAAGGTTCTTTGAGGTTTAAAAAAATAATGTAAGTAAAGCACATTCTGGGCACATCAGGGACACTCATTAAGTGTTGGTGAGGCATTGTGAATAGAAGGATGGTGTTCAGGTAGCCTGGGCTAGGAAGGGTGCTTTTACTGGGAAATTTGGAAATGTCTGAGGAATCAAACTCCAAGTGATCCTCATTCTCATCTGTAGTGTCCCTGGTATTTGGGCACAGTGATCATAAACGCTGCTATCATGGATTCCCAAAGGCCATTATGAGTTTGTTCCCTCAGTTGGGTGAATGCGTCTTTAGTGCTCATGATAAGAGGAGTTAATATTTGCTTGAGTAAGACTTCTGGGTGGTTGAGTTATTATGTGGCCCTGCACATGCTAATATATTCTAATGAGTGTTAATACTGCCATCAACGCAAGGGGAGATGAAATGGAGCTGGCTCTTTGAGCTGAGCCCTATTACATCAGAGGCGAGCTCAAGCTGATGACTTTATGATACATTTCAAAATTGCTAATGCTAAATTGCAGCCCAAGTGAGCAGTGGACATGATGCCAAGGTTTTTGGAAAGAATGAGTTTTTCTCATAGATGTTTGGAAGGTTCTGACGACTACATAAAATAGGAGACTTTAGGGATGAGGGAGAAAATTGAAAATATATTAAGAAATCAGGAACCTGACAGGAATAAACTTAGTGTGGTAGGAAAAGAGCAGATTGTGCCACATAATACAGTTCACTGTTCTGGTAATGAGACACTTCAACTGCAACACAATGCAGAGCTTACATTCAGGGGCGATATCAGGGCTTTCCTGATCGTAACTCAGACAAGCCTGTCTGGGTCCTTTTCTCTTATTATGTACCATACCATATAACATAAGTCTATAAAAACACATTAAGGCCTTTTGTAAAAATATAAAAAAAAGGTTTTATAGCTTACTGGAACATATTACCAAATTTCCAGTTACTCTGTCATGTTAGAATACATTGTCCTCCAGTAAATACCTGAATACTGATATATGTTGCATCCCAATGTCATACTCTGTTTATAAATAGAGCTGGAGCGTTTTTATATTGCTCTTTTCCAAGTGATACAGCATGTCTGCAGCAACTGTAACGACATGTTTGGATTTAGTTCTTCGCCAGATACCCCTACAGTCAAATGGGCCATGTTAGAAAGGTTGGCAGTTGCTGTGTTAATTAGCAAGTAGTAAGTGACTCTTCCCAGTCCTAGAAGACTGTTCTTGTCATTCTGGAGAAAGCCCTTTCAAATAGGCTGTGAGGGAGAGTGTCTGATTAGAATTTGAAGTTTGTAGAACATCTGATGCTTATAAGTAATGCATCCGTATGCAGATCAGAATTTGCATTTGGAGTGGGACGTTTTCCCTTGTCCCACCTTCAGGTCAACTGACACTATCATTTTCTTTTTTTCTTTTCTGTCCCTTCTATCCTTCATCAATAATATATACTCTTTTTTTTCTCCCTAGAATGAGATGGTTTCCCTTAGTATCTTAATCTTGCAATATTATTAGTTTGTGTTTCTGATGTCTTTAATAAAAAAGATGTCCAAGTAAGACTGGAATAATTACATCATCAAATGCCCATGGGACTCAGGGGCCTTAGCGATCTCTGGTGTCTGTGGTCCAGAGCCCTGTATCACCTGGTGTAGCTATGTGAATCCACCAGAAACGGCAGTCGGGAAGGGTTGGCTGGCTGGCTCTTAGTCTGCTTGTCTGCCTGATAGCAGAGCACTAGTTCCCACAGCATAGGAGACATGGCATGGGCTTGATCAGTGTAGGCTTGAATCCTGGCTCAGCCACATGCAAGAGTTGTGACCTTGGGCAAGGCAACATCCTCTCTAAATCCCAATTTCTTTATTAATAGAGGAGGAGGACAGTATAGTGGTTAAGGACAAGGGCCATAGGATTTGGGCCTGACTTCAGTGCTTGCTGATTTTGTGATGTTGGGCTCTAGGTATTCATGTGCCTCTATGTGAATAGTTCCCTTACCAGTAAAATGGAACTACTAATAAAAACCACCCCAATGGGTCTGTTACGAAGATTAAATGAGTTGATCCACATGAAGTTCTTAGACTAATGCCCAGCATTATAATAAGTGTTATGTTGGCTCTGATGTTCAGAGTGATGCAGATGATGAAGATGACGGTGCTTATCCACAAGACAGGAACAGTGATGAGGGACTCATGTGAGGATTCCGTGAGACACTGATGAAAGCCCATAATGTGCCACCTGATTCATGGTTGATCCTAGGTAAAGGGTTGTTATAAAACATGACACATAAATATATACAAAAAAACCCTAAAGAGCCTACAATCTTATAACCCAAATATCCACTGTCAAATGTTGACAGTTATGTGCAGACAGGCCTCCTAATAATAATCAAACTCACAGCTTAAATATGTGAAAAAAAATTTTGCATTTTGTTTTTACATAAAACTTATAAAGTAAGAATTTCTTCCACACAGTGAATTTTTTTAAACACCATTTTAGCGGTTTCATTTGTTCTATAATGTGTATATGTATATATCATACTTTATTTAACCATTGAATTAATATTGGATATTTGTTCTCTCTATACATGGTATTTCACTATATTGATACACTGCTACAGTGTGCATATTTGTTCATAACTGTTTGTTCTGCCTTTGTTTCCTTAGGTTAGATTCCTAGACAAATAATTATGGAGTAAAAAGAAATGACTGTTCTTATTATGGCAAATTGTGTCCCACAAAGATTGCACTCTTACAAGAAGCATATGATACCATTTTGAACTATCACATTCATGAAGGTTTTTTAAAAAAATGAAAACAAATTTAGAGCTCATTATGCAGAAAAATCTATCATATGGTGTATCTAGAGATGTTTCTTCTGGTTAATTAAATTTCCTGGTTAATAGAGAGCTACCAAATATACCAGACATAAATTATTAATCTTCACATAATTAGAAGAGGCTTTTGCTGGGGTTTTCAGCCATCACTACAAATGTTATATTTGTAGCAGAGTGTAGCGGAGCGCCTGTTAGTAAGAAAGCGTTTTCTTCTGACAGAATGTCAGATAAATAAGATTTGCTATATCTCATTCCCTTATCAATTTGATGTGGGTGAGGGGGTGAGGAGGAGAGAAGAGAGCTAGAATGGGCCACTACTCCTGCTGTGTCATTCACAACATCCCCACAAAAGCCTTGGGAAAGGTAGGATTGGACTCATTCTACAGATTGAGAGAGTTTAAGGAACTTCTGAAGGCCACACAGCTAATAAAAGGTATCCTGGGTATCAAATTCGGTCTTGCTGGTTCCAAATTCCCTCTCTTTTCATTCCACTGAGTTGCCTCCCAGGGGAACATTTCTGCAGAGGAATCATTCATTATGTGGCCCAGATGCTATTCTGAGGAGGTCTTGTTAGTCCCAAGCAGTGGGGAGAAGGAATGGCAATGGGATCCTGAGGATGGATGGAGGGGGAGGTTGGAGCCTGTGGCCAGGCTTGAGAGAGTTCACAGCCACCACCTACTAGAAGGCGAGGCACATGCCGGTACCGTGGTCTGAGCAGGTCCCCATCCTTTCATGTTATAAGCCGAGACTTGAACAAAATACTGTTGGCCCTGAAAAGTATCAAAATAGAGAGAATGTATGCATTAGGAATTGTACTGAATCACTTTTACTCTAGAAGCAGGTTCCTGTGTCTGATTAACTCATTGATCCATTGGGAAATCCACTAGCCATGCTTTAGCTTTCTAGCTTTTCTTATTACATTTATGTGTAGTAATACACATCTTTGGGGTGACTTTAGTTTCTATGAGCTTTCTTTTTTCAAAATTGCAATGTCATAATTACCTTTTTTCCTCTACCTGAGTTATACACTAATTATTAAAGGTCACACACAGTTCTGCAAGGTTTACCCAAATCAGCAATTCCTCACCTTTCTCCTTATTTTCCCCTCCCTGGAGGCAATCACCATCACTTTTATTAGCTGATCGACTTGCTTTTAAAATTAACAAGTTACAATGGACATCTTTTCAGTTTAGTACATCAAAGATCTGGTTCATTTTTTTAGTGGCTGCATAGTACTTCACCGTGGGCAAATAACTGTCATTTATTTAACCAGTCTCCCCCACTGGTGAACATTAAGATTGTTTCCACATTTTACACCACAATAAATAATGCTGCAGTGAGGGGCGCCTGGGTGGCTCAGATGGTTGAGCGTCTGCCTTCGGCTCAGGTCATGGTCCCGGGGTCCTGGGATCGAGGCCCACATCGGGCTCCTGTCTCAGCGGGGAGCCTGCTTCTCCCTCTCCCTCTGCCTCTGCTCATGCTCTCTCTCTCTCTGTATCTCTGTGTCTCAAATGAATTAAAAAAAAAAATCTTTAAAATAAAAAAAATAATGCTGCAATGAGTATCTCTGCTCAGCTATTAAAACTTTTAAATTAATTCTTCGATTTCACTTCAATTTTAAAACCATCTTTAAAACAATGGCTTATATTCTTTAATGTCTTCTGACACCAAAAATTTAGGAGTTGTTTTTGTTTATGTATAATCTTTTCAAATGTTCTGTATAGTTTTCTATTTTTGCTTTGCTTTGACAAGTTATTTTTTTCCCCCAGTGAACCCAAAGAGGCATTTCTGAAGCCAGCATTTGATAAAACATTGCTTGTGAAAATTATAAAATAGCGTTTGAAGTAAAAAACAAAACCAAAAAATAAAAAAAACCACTGCATCTTTGTAGGGCCTTTGCTAGAAATTTTAATAATGTTGGCTTTACCATATTATAAAGTTAATTTTTTTTAACATTAAAAACAGGTTTCTAGGTACTTCAAGGTTATGGCGATTCTGCAGAAGGGTCAGTCTCCTTCTAGGCTTTTATGTGATTAGGATAGTGTCTGAATTGCTCTCATTGGACGACCAAGTGGAAAAACTTAATCCCTATAAAAATTAGTTGAAATATTAGAGAAATTCTCTGTGGAGAGTTTTCCATTTTTATCACGTGATATCACTTTTTCTTTTAAGCAAAGGAAATTCCCTGGGGTTCTCTTCTGGCCCTCTTCCATCATGTGAGCTATAGGGTTGGGAATCAGTCTTCTGCGATAGCATCTCTGGGGGCCACCCACTCAGGGGTTTGTTTGCTCTGGTAATCCACAGTTTTGGCCCTGGTATAGACGTGTGATTAGGACTAAAAGTCAAGATTCTGTGGTGGTGACCCAACCACCAAGAATTCTATTAGAATAAGCTGGTTCAAACTTGAAGAGATGCAACCAAATGCAGCTTTTTAATGCTGGGTTTCAGGTTTACACTTTATAGATAACTGTTTTAACGGACTAATCTTTTAGGAGAATGGCAACAAAAACAAAATTCTCCCTCTCTCTCTTGCATAAAAGGTCTAAGATATTAACGATTTGAATTGGAGCAAAAAAAAATAACAGGTTTGACTTAAGTATACTTTAAAAAATTTTTCATTAAAAATGATTTTGATGATTGTTTTGTTGCATTTTAATTATTTGAGGAGATACAGGGTTTGTTCCAGTATGAACTGATTTGCTAGCTGTTTTTATTTTTTGCATTTCATATGCTCATATGGCTTAGAGTTCTATAAATAATTAATGTTTGAGTTTAGATTGGTTAAACAAATAAGCACAGTTTGTTCCAGTTTTTCATTCACAGTTTAAATTGGTTCAGGTTACTGAGAAATGTAGTGCCACCATATATAGTTTCTTTTCTGTGAAAGCAGATTTAGACAGATTTTTTTTTTTTTTTAATCAAGGGAAAAGGATTTCTCTCAGGAAATTGTATGACTCCAATAGATGACTGATCTCAACTGAGGCTATGGGGGTGAGGGTTAGAGGAGGCTGTTATTTTTACCATCAGACAGGGAGTCAAAATTGGATCTCTCAGAGCCTTTGATCCCCCCTGAAGATTAGACTGTGATCCAGAAAGCAGCAGCTTTCAAGGCTTGCATGAGGCCAGTCTTTTTCTGATCTCTGTAGAACATGGCAGCTTACAAAGTGGTTCATGCTGTCTGCTCACTCCTTTGTGGGGTTCAGATTATGGATACCAGACATATCACACTTAACGAGTGGCAGTTGTTGCCAGAGGACTGGGTGTTGGCAGTTGCTTCCAGAGTAGGCATTTGCTACCCAAATCCCAGTACAAACATCATGGGCAGGGGAATGGGAAGCCTAATGGGAGGATTTGGCATTTACCGTTTTAAGTCCTGTGATTGTGTATCTCAGGGTCTGCAGGTTTTCCATGATGATTTCTCCAACCAAAGGACAAAAGTCTTTAGACATGCTCCATTCCACTGCAAGGAGAGAAAGAAAGAGACAGTATGAAATTTACTCATATATCAAGAAGCATCACAGAAACTCTAGCAAAAGTGTCTCTCAAAAACGGTAAGTTTACCCTCCTTTCCCTGTATTGGCACATCTCACAGTCTTCCTTAGGGTAACAAGTCAGTTTCTAAGTTCACAATTATTTTTTAAAACTAGAGAGGAAAATAAGTAATCATTGAACAGTGATTAATATACCTTAGATATACATATGTGTATGTATCTGTGTACTTACGGATATAGACACACACGTGCTCAGGCACATTATATGTAACAGTTCATTGTATGTAGAAGGTAAGTTATTAATTGCATGGGAGAAGTGAAGGGTACACTAGGACATTCCCTTCTGTTAGCTGCCCAAGTCTGGTTTGGGCTTCACCATGCTACTGAAAGTGCTGTTTCAAGGTCCCAGGGACGTTCTCTTTCCAAATAAAGAAGTTTCCTTTCATTTCTCTCTGTGTCATTGGACACCTTCTTCTTCTGGAAGCATTCTCTTCTTGTAGTGTCCCACATGCTGCCCCCCAGGCTCTCCTCCTCCTCCCTGGTCTTGTCTTCCAAGCTTTTTATTCGCTTCTCTTCAGCCTGAGGATTTGGGGTTTGTGTCAGTGCTCCCCCCACACCTGACATCCCTGAAGTGAGTATTCATTCACAGTTCAACCTAACACCCAAATTCTAACGCCCCATTTTACTGTGAGGCCATGTTCTTTCATAACATTTTCCCTTGGTTGAAAAAATTGTGGTCAGGAAAGATAAATTGTGCCTCATCAGTATGAAGTGTCTTAAGTGACAGTTTACCCATGGCAGAGTTTAGGGCAATCTGATTGAAGCAGGAGCTTAGGGCACATAGAAGACAAGGCCTGCACATCTAACCCTCATGATGACAAGCTATAGGTTTTAAGATTTAAGTTATGTTCCCTATGATACTTCAGTACTTCAGAATTAAGCCGAACCATCCCTGAGGCCTGCTGCTTCTCTGGAGTCACGCATCCCTCTGATGTGGGTGCTGCCCCTCGGCCCCTCCTCTGTATGTTCCTAGGAATCTAGCTTGTTCTCCTCGTTCTATAGAAATTGCTTTCCTAAAGTTCCTGGTGCTCTGATTGTCTGCAACAGCCTCTTCCTGGGAAAGCCAGCCACTCTGGCCTCCCTGATGTTTTAAAGCCTTCTTTCCCCTCAGTTTTGGTTGCACCCTTTCTTCCTATCTCCTGACCCCTTTTCCTGGGCTCTCCCTGGTTCCTCTGAAATTTCCTTCCCCCTTTGCTGTGATGTTCTTGGGGGTTTGGTTTTGGCTCTTTTCTCGCTTCACATGCTTGTCCCAGGCAGTGACCTTATTCACACTTCTGGCGCCAACGATGGCTCTCCAAACTGTAATTCTAGGTCCAGCCTCTCTCAGGACTCTGACTTCCTCCTGCAGATCTGCACGTGAGTGCCCGCTAGTACCTTCTCTTTGCCAAAATAGGTGTCTCCTCTTGTTTTCTCAGTTTCAGCTCATGGCATTGCCATATACTTAATCACCCAACCCCAAATCTCAGAGCATCCTTGCCTCCTCTTTTTCCCCAATTCTTCATGATCAGTTGATCACTAAACCCAGTAGGTTCTGCTTTAAAATGTCTCCCATAAGTTTCTCTCTCCCCCTCACACTGAACTTATTCTAGAGCAGGACTTTATAATCATGTGCATCCATCTGCAATTGATTTTTTTTTTTTTTTGCAAGGAGGTATAGGCTTGATTGATTAACTGATCAACTCTCCTAATTGATTTTTCTGTTCATCTTCTTATCCTTATACACAGTCTGCTCTTACCAGCCTGAGTTATATTTAAAAAATGTAGATCTCATTATTTCATTTCTCTGCTTAAAATCTTTTCATAGTGTCCAGTTGCTTTCAAAATAAAATGAAATGTTGGGGCACCTGGGTGCCTCAGTGGGTTAAGCATCTGCCTTTGGCTCAGGTCGTGATCGCAGGGTCCTGGGATCGAGCCCTGCGTCGGGCTCCCTGCTCAGCAGGGAGTCTGTGCCTCTCTCTCTCTCTCCCTCTGCCCCTCCCGCCTGCTCATTCTCTCTCTCTCTCTCTAATAAAATAAATAAATATCTTTAAAAAAATTAAAAAACCCAAAATAAAATGAAAAGTTAACAAGGCATTCAAGGACCTTCATAATCTGGTCCCAGCCTTACTCTACTATCTTCATCTCCTACCATGTCTCACAGCAAAGTCCTTGCTCTGTAAGTCCCTGTTACCTGGTTATTTTGTGTACTTTTCTGCCTCTGTGTCTTTTGCTGATCTTCCAACTGCTGCTTGTGAAACTCTGTTAATCCATTAAGATCTAGCAAAGTTAACTCTAAATTCCACAGGAATAATTAAATACACCTGTTTCTGTGCTCCCAAAGCCCTTAATTCATATGAAAATAAGATTTATTACACACATATTATGCTTTATTATATGTATCTCTTTCTCTTGTTAGATTGTGACAAATTTGAGAATAGGCGAAATACCTTTCCCTTCTTCTCTAGTACATGGATTTGTGTGCTTGGTGCATAGAATGTGCTTCCTAAATATTTTATATACAATTTGATTATATGCATGGATACACACACATACACACATGCCTAGAGTACACTGGTTTTTCCAACAAGGAGAGATATTTTTCTTCCTGTGAATCTTCTTCTCCAGTCCCTTGCCCTTTGAAGCTCTCAGGCATGTTGTAAAATGTAATTAGAATCAAATGATTAAGATTATATGTTAAATCTCAAATTAGGCCTACACTTCCTTACAAATATATATTCTAAAAGACTTAATATATATATTATATATGTATCTATGTATGCATTTTTTTTCCAAAATATTTTATTATGCTTATGAGCTACTAGCTCTGAAGAAGCCACAACTCTGAAAGTCAACTTGGACTTAATTTGCATATATCTAGCTAAAGAAAAAAAAGGAAATCATTGAAGACATTATCACAAACAAAACAAAATGAAAATCAGTAGCAAATCTGCAAGTGTATCTAGAAAAAGCAAGGAATACAGGAAAATTCTGGAAACAGAAATATCCCTGGTTGCCACTGAGACATGCATCATTGACTGATGTGGAGGAGCTCCAAGCAGAAGGGTGAGAGTCAAGGTTTTCTGATTCCAGGCTAAGGATTCGGGGCTGACTTCCTAAAAGAAGAGCTAGGGATTCATGGGAATACCTCCAAGGGATTAATGACAAGTTCCTCGAAGATACAGTCTTTAAAATTTAAAAGAAATGATTTATTTTTGAGTAACAACTGTTCATGTTCTATTGAAATATGTTTTTACAAAACATGTTTCAGGTGGAAAAGAGGACCTGTCTTCTTGAAAAACAAAACAAAAAACAAACAGAATAGCTTTGTAAGGAGATATGGTTCTGCTTTGGAAGTTAATAAAAAGTTTTAAGCATTTAGTCTAATTAGATCTCATAACATGAAAGAAGATTCACATGGAAGGAAAAAAATCCTCCTTGTTGGAATGAACAATCTGTTCCGGGGCAACCAACAATCCTTTTCTTCTATGTACTTCATCGGGTTGGTGGACTCTTTCGACATGAAGAAAGGAGCTTCTGGTCATTTAAAAAATGAGGGAGGGAAACAGAGTGAGCAGGAATCACTTTGAGAGCCCACTGGGAATTCTAAGAAGGCAACTTAGCATGGTCTCTCTGGAAAGTTATGTGTAGGTAGTTTAAAGACTTAATATTAAAGCCATGAGAAAATCACTTATAAGCCTGCTCTAAATCCCTGAAGGACTGGAGCCATGTATATGAAGTTTAAAACTGTATAAGACTTATAATTTTAAGATAAAGATCAGGGCAACTGTTTCTACTTAGGTCTGGGAAATCGAAGTAGGGTTTAATCATGCAATGGCTCATAGCAGTTGAACACTAGCAAGAAAGGTACCAGACAAAACCTAGGTGTTAGTATTTCTTAGAATTTGGCTCTGGCTCAAGCTGTGATTCACTATATTTATATCAAATAACTATGAATATTTTAAATATGACACTTTATTATTTTAACAAATATTTCATTTTTATCTAAGCTTTAGCAAGTAGAGTCATTTGGGAAGGAAAGTTCTAGCTGAACACCTCTATTTACCGGATGGTAGCTATAAAAACCACATGCTGAAAGCTTAAGAAGAGCTCCTGAAGGTCTAGCCTTGTCACCTGAAGTCTATAAGGTAAGGAGAAAAGTCACAGAATCAGTGCAAGAGTAGAAAATTCAGGACTGAAGTGTTAGGATGCATAAGCAGGACAAAGTCTACAGTGCAGGTACATTTCCAGCCTCATGGTGTGAGTTCTGTGAATAATATGCCCTGCTTTGGCCAGTAACTCTCTTAAGTTTTCAGGCTAGTTTCTTGAACGGTAAAGACCCTACAGAAATAAAGGCACAAAGAGATAACATTACAGGGGCACCTGGGTGGCTCAGTCAGTTAAGTGTCCAACTCTTGATTTCAGCTCAGGTCATGATCTCAGGGTCCTGGGATCGAGCCCCGTGTCGGACTCCCACGCTGAACGTGGAGCCTGATTAAGATTCTCTCTCTCCCTTTCCCTCTGCCCCTCCCCACTCATGCTCTCTCTCTTTAAATAAATAAATAAAATCCTTAAAAAAGAGAGAGAACATGGCATCAGTGTCTAATTAATTTCTACTTGATAAAAAACATCGAAAACCTGCTGTTATCCAGGTTCTCCCTCAAAGCCCAGAGCTGCTTTATCCTGTGCACACGTCAGGAGAAGCATACTGTAAGAGGTATACTCTTGCTTCTTGCCCACACCCCGCTCAAACCCTCCACTTTTAACCTATGTCACTTGACCTCAGACCCATCATTTTTGCTGTTTTTTCTCTTTTGGTATGCTCTCCTCTTCCCCAAAATTATCTTCCCCTTCATTCAAACAGGAGTGGTTCCAAGTCCCTTCCTTTCCACAGCTTTCCCTGGCTTTCCAAGGGAAGCTCTTTTGTCAGTTTTCCCATAGCGACTTCAGTATCTCTCTCACACTGCACTTGCTTTATTGTTTTGTATTCATTTTCTAAGAGATCTGCCTCCTCTGTCTTCTGTAAGCTTTTTGGGATCAGGGAGCATGTTGCATTAATACCAGTTTACGAAACACCTGTCTTGGCATGTAGCACAGCACAGGGGGCTCAGTAACTGGTGCGTGAACTGATTACTTGATTCTTGACTTTGGACTGCTTCACGTCTAAGGTAGACAGAAATCTGACCCTGGTACATAAAGAATAAGAAAACAGTGTCAGAATAGAAAAAAAGACAACCAGAAAGAGAACAGAAGTTGCTTGAGCTGCCCAGTAAGTGGTTGAGATGGAGATTAATTCCTGGCCTCCAGATTCCCAGCGTCCCAGACTCTTCACTTGTCCATACTGCCGCTCAGGAACCAAAAAAATAAAAGTTTATTTCCTGTTCCCTATCAGCACTTCAGTGGAACCAAAACGGCATTCTTACTGGCCACACTCACCCCGGCGCCTTAGCTAATGAACGGAATTTGGCTAGACTGCCCAGCCCAGCACCAGAGCGTTATGAAATCCTCCCCGATCCATCTAATTGTGTAGTGTCTAACCTCTGAGGCCAACCATAGCACAAGAGGAAGAAAGAGGGAGTGAGGGACGTGCCGAGAAACCCAGAAAGAGATCAAATACAGTCATTTCTAGAGATGAGAAGATGTGTCTTGCCGAAGCTTGAACCCGCTCAACACTTGTGGGTTTTAAATTGGGAACTGACGTGAAAACTCTGGATCTGGGAATTCTGTTTAGCTCTGGCAAAATACGAGGTTGGAGCTGCTTGCATTTTTTATTTTAAATTCCCTTGGTAGTCCTAGGAGCAGGGGCATGCATTACTTTCAAACAAGAATCTTTATTGTTTGCATAGCACACAGTCTTCCAGTTAATTAGAAAAACATTTTTTTTCCCCCAAATTAAATTTCCCTAGAAAAACAATGATTTAAATTAAGGGCAAAAGGCTTTTTTTTTTTTTTTTGACACTAGTAAAGCCTTCCTGCACCCACTACTTCTAGAAGATTAAAAGCAAAGTTGGAATCAGAGAGCTTATATTCATATATTTATGGTCAGATTTTGTAACCACAAAAATAACACATCCCTATACGTTGTGTACTGTCCTAGTTTTGCCTGCTGTATGACAGAGTGATGCACAGATACTGACCAGAAGCAGGGCTGTCTAAAATTCAGGGTTTTGAAAAGTACATAAGTACTACAAGTAACCATGGTCTGA
The DNA here is from genome assembly GCF_004348235.1 of Phoca vitulina. Taxonomy (NCBI): domain Eukaryota; kingdom Metazoa; phylum Chordata; class Mammalia; order Carnivora; family Phocidae; genus Phoca; species Phoca vitulina. Next base: position 9,731,820 of record NW_022589743.1, on the reverse strand, counting down.
TCTATTTGCATTTTTATTTCCCTCCTATTATGGCTCGTATCTAAATTTATTCTTTCTCTTGATCCCCTTGGCTTTCTAAATGAAAGGTGTTATCATTTGTATGATTCTTACTATTATTAATAGTTTTTACTCTCTTTCCAAGCCTAGCATGAAATGTTTGTTGAATGAATCCCACTTTTCCAGGGGCCCAGGTGCTGCCAGCCCTCACCTTTTCTCGGAGCTTCACCTCTCATTTACTTCTCTGGACACTTAACCCCGGGCGCCTCCAAACAAAACTGCCTTCAGTAATTTCTGCAGTTTTGGGCTCAGAAAGTCTGAATCATTGGCACCATTAGGATTACTGGAAGCAGAAGTAACCCCCAAGCCCCAGCTCATGTAGAAATCACTTTTCTCTTTACATTTATAGGATATCTTTCCTTGGTAGATTCACCTCCTGGTTTTCCTAGAACATTAAACTAAGAGTTGGGAAGGTCACGGATTTATCACAGAGTGCAAAATCCACTCATCATGGCACATCGAAGACGAGGTAGTGTGATAGGGTGGCTTTGAGAGGTGGCACAGATAGGGAGACGGAGCATGTCAGGGCTTGGCCCTCAACCATGTTTGAATGGGATAAATGCAGCAGGATGCTGGGGTTGACCCAGATAGCTTGCAAGAACGGACTGTTAAAATTTCAGGAATTTTGCAAGCTAGTGTTTAAGCACAACCATCATGAGAAATTAAATTATATGAATTCAAAGTTAAATTATATTAAAGACAGAGTAAATATTTAAAACTCATTGCTCCCTATTTCACTGCATTTTGCTATTATTTATGCTCTCAAGGTTATTGATATCTGCGGTATCTGAAAAGTGGAAATAATACATAATGGTGCACCAGTGCACATCGCTTCCCAGTCATTTCAGTGACATTACGTTGGTAGCTTGAAATTGGCCAAGGTTGGAATATTTACACCATAAAAATCAGAAATCAGGTCTTGATTTTTTTTTTTTTTTAATTTTGTGAACTGTGTAGGTCAGGTATTGGCAAATTATAGTTCCATGAGCTAAATCCAGCCTAAGTCTGGTTTTGTGTGGCCCAGGAACTGAGGATGGTTTTAGTTTTTACATTTCTAAAGGACTGTGAAACACACACAGAAGAATATGTGACAGAGACCATATGTGGCCCACAAAGCCTAATATATTTCCTCTCTGGCCCTTAACAGGAGAAATGTGCTCATCACTGGTCCAGACTTAAGAAAGTGATCAAGAAAATGTCAATAATGCAGGTTAAAAGTTTCTCTGGCTGTTTCATTGTGAATAGCACAAAAAAACCTGAGGAAATATTCTTCCAGTACTCAAAAATTATTACTTGATTAGACAAAGCAGTTGCTTTATGCCATTCATGAATGAGTGGAGTTCCACCATTAGCCTTTGTTGTTTCTCCTTGTTTTACTTTCTTAAAGTAAATGAAAACATCCACCAGCACTTAAATGGCAACTATACTCACCCATTAACTGCAGCTACAGGTTAGCTTACAGATTCAAGAGTTTGATAAAAATAAACGAAAGCATTTTGGGTGAATCAACAGGTTGTAAGAAACTTACAAAAAAGAGTATTGTGTATTTTATTATGATGATTTGAAAATTGTGTATACTGAAATCCTCTCAGTAAAAGTTGTAATAGTCTTAGGTGTAAGTATACACACATGCACACCCACGTGCATGCACACACACCCCCACCCCCACCGAGAGCCAGTTGTTAAACATTTACCATCATACTGCTGAATGCATGCTAGGTGATTGCTCAGAAAGACTCTAAGGGTGGATGTATCCTGACCAGCAGGATATAGTGTCGGGGCACCAGTTGTCTTAGGCATAATTTAGGTAACATTCTGTTACCAGGAGGCAAGAATGAGGTACAAAACCCCTTAAGGAGGCAGGAGTGGCACAGCGAGGGGCTCTGGGGCAGAAGTTCAGTTACCACGCAGTCACCATCTGGGAGGCCTGCCTGGTGGCCAGGCCCCAGGCCATGGGCAGTGCAGGTGCCCAGGCTTCCTGCATCAGTTCTTCCAGCCCAAGCCAGGGCTGGCCCACAAACTGGCACAGCACACAGCCAGTGGGGCGGGCATCCATGGCCTTGACTGCAACCAGGATGGCAGAGTCAGGGGCTGCCCAGCAGAAACTTGCATGTTGACGGCAGGTAGAACAAGACAAACCAGTCCAGTACTTCCGATGGCGTGAAAGAGCTCCGTTCCTAAACCAGATTATCTGGGCTTCATTATTAGTATATTCTTTATTATGTTTTATTATTATACATTAATACTATATTTTATTTTGTGATTCTCTGGGCTCTATGTATGGGTGCTTTTGAGACACTATAGACTGAAAATGGGCACACGGGTCATTAATTCAGACAGACTTTTGACTCTTCCTTTCTCCCTGGAACACTGCCATATCCTTGAGTTATAGGATGTCCAGATAGATTTCACTTGTTTGAGACTACTTTTTAATAGAAACTGTCCAGATAATAAATTTTTGTTCATTAAAGAAGTATAAGCTTTTTGGGGGGAGGAGCAAGATGGCGGAGGAGTAGGAGACCTAAATTTCGTCTGGTCCCAGGAACTCAGCTAGATAGGAATCAAACCATTCTGAACACCTACAAACTCAACAGGAGGTCGAAGAAAAGAATAGCAACAACTCTCTGAACAGAAAAGCGACCACTTTCTGGAAGGTAGGACGTGCGGAGAAGTGAATCCCAGGTGATACTCGGGAGGATAGAGGGCGGGGGGAGGGGCCTCCGTCGGCGGCTTCTGGCAAGTGATAAGGCCGCGGAGCACAAAATCGGAACTTTTAGAAGTCGGCTCCGCTGAGGGACATCACTCCAGTGGCTAAGCGGGGGGTGGAACCCTCGTGGGACAGTGTGGTCTCAGGACCCTCGGGGTCACAGAAAGACCGGGGGTGCCTGAGTGCGGCAGAGCTCCCAGGAATTGGAGCGGGGAAGCCGGCTGCAGAGACGGAGCCGAGGCGCGGGCTCTCAGCTCGGGGTTGCCATAAACCGTGATCCGCAGCACAGTCGGGCCACTGCTCCTCCAGCAGGGACCCAACAAGCGGCAGATCTGGGGAGACTGCCCTTCCTCCCCCGGGAGGAGAGGCGCGGGAGCACACCGCAGGGATCTGCAGGGTTTGGAGACTCCACACAGGGTCGGGTGCCAGAGATAGAAACGCGCAGTCACAGGCCGGGTGAGCACGGAGTGTGGCCGGAGACGGGGGAGACGGGAGTGACTGACGGCTTTTCTCTGGGGGCTCACTGAGGAGCGGGGCCCCGAGTTCTCGGCTCCTCCGGGGCGGAGATTGGGAGGCCGCCATTTTTGCTCTCGGCCTCCAAAGCTGTACGGAAAGCTTGCAGGGAACAAAAGCTCCTGAGAGCAAACCCAAGCAGATTACTTAGTCCGGACTGGCAAGGGCGGGGCACTTCCGCCTCCGGCAAAGACATTTGGGAACCACGGCAACAGGCCCCTCCCCCAGAAGATCAGCGAGAACAGCCAGCCAAGACCAAGTTTACTGATCAATGAGAACAGTGGAACTCCAGCGCTAGGGGAATACTGCACATAGAATCCATGGCTTTTTTACCATGATTCTTTAGTCTTTCAAAGTTAATTTTTTTTAAACTTACTTTCTCTTTCTTTTTTTTTTTTTTGAATTTTTCTTTTTCCCTTTTTCAACCAACATCTTATCAATCCCTTTTTAAAAAAATCTTTTTTATTTTTCATTTTTAGAGTCATATTCTATCCCTTCATAGTAGTTACCCTTATTTTTGGTATATATATATGAGTTGTTCTCTCTTTAAAATTTTGGGATACAGTTTCTTCTAACAGACCAAAATATACCCTAAATCTCTAGTGTATGACTTTGTTCTAGTCTCCTGCCTGATCACATTCTCGCCTGTTTTTTTTTTTATCCTCTTCTTTTTTTGCCAACCAACTTCTTATCAATTCCTTTTATAAAATCTTTTATAATTTTCATCTTTACAGTCATATTCCATCCCTTCATAGTATTTACCCTTATTTTTGTACATATATGTTTTTCTTTCTTTAAAAATTTGGGAGGCACTCTTCTAACAGACCAACATATGCCCAAAATCTACTGTGTGGCACTGATCTGTGCATCAGCCTAATCATATTTGATAATACTCTGTTTTTTTTGTTTGTTTTTATCTTTTTCTTCTTCTTTTTTCTTTCTTTCCCTTTCTTTTCCCCCGGTTTCAGGTCTCTTCTGATTTGTTTAGTGTATATTTTTCTGGAGTCGTTGTTACCGTTAGCATTTTGTTCTCTCATTCATCTATTCTCCTCTGGACAAAATGATAAGACGGAAAAAATCACCTCAACAAAAGAACAAGAGGCAGTACCGGCTGCCAGGGACCTAATCAATGCAGACATTAGTAAGATCTCAGAACTAGAGTTCAGAATGATGATTTTAAAGATACTAGCTGGGCTTGAAAAAAGCATGGAAGATATTAGAGAAACCCTTTCTGGAGAAATAAAAGAACTAAAATCTAACCAAGTCGAAATCAAAAAGGCTGTTAATGAGGTGCAATAAAAAATGGAGGCTCTAACTGCTAGGATAAATGAGGCAGAAGAGAGAATTAGTGATACAGAAGACCAAATGATGGAAAATAAAGAAGCTGAGAAAAAGAGATATAAACAACTACTTGATCACGAGGGCAGAATTCGAGAGATAAGTGATACCATAAGACGAAACAATATTAGAATAATTGGGATCCCAGAAGAAGAAGAAAGAGAGAGAGGGGCAGAAGGTATATTGGAGCAAATTATAGCAGAGAACTTCCCTAATTTGGGGAAGGAAACAGGCATCAAAATCCAGGAGGCACAGAGAACCCCTCTCAAAATCAATAAAAATAGGTCAACACCCCGACATCTAATAGTAAAATTTACGAGTCTCAGAGACAAAGAGAAAATCCTGAAAGCAGCTTGGGAGAAGAGATCTGTAACCTACAATGGCAGAAACATTAGATTGGCAACAGACTTATCCACAGAGACCTGGCAGGCCAGAAAGGACTGGCATGATATACTCAGAGCACTAAATGAGAAAAATACGCAGCCAAGAATACTATATCCAGCTAGGCTGTCATTGAAAATAGAAGGAGAGATAAAAAGCTTCCAGGACAAACAAAAAGTAAAGGAATTTGCAAACAAAAACCAGCCCTACAAGAAATATTGAAAGGGGTCCTCTAAGCAAAGAGAGAGCCTAAAAGTAACATAGACCAGAAAGGAACACAGACAATATACAGTAACAGTCACTTTACAGAAATGGCACTAAATTCCTATCTTTCAATAGTTACCCTGAATGTAAATGGGCTAAATGCCCCAATCAAAAGACACAGGCTATCAGATTGGATTAAAAAACAAGACCCATCGATATGCTGTCTGCAAGAGACTCATTTTAGACCCAAAGACACCCCCAGATTGAAAACGAGAGGGTGGAAAACCATTTACCATGCTAATGGACACCAAAAGAAAGCTGGAGTGGCAATCCTTATATCAGACAAGTTAGATTTTAAACCAAAGACTGTAATAAGAGACGAGGAAGGACACTATATCATACTTAAAGGGTCTATCCAACAAGAAGATCTAACAATTGTAAATATCTATGCCCCTAACATGGGAGCAGCCAATTATATAAGCCAATTAATAACAAAAGCAAAGAAACACATTGACAACAATACAATAATGGTGGGGGACTTTAACAGCCCCCTCACTGAAATGGACAGATCGTCTAAGCAAAAGATCAACAAGGAAATAAAGACTTTAAATGACACACGGGACCAAATGGACTTCACAGATATATTCAGAACATTCCATCCCAAAGCAACAGAATACACATTCTTCTCTAGCGCCCATGGAACATTCTCCAGAATCGATCACATCCTAGGACACAAATCAGGTCTCCACCGGTACCAAAAGATTGGGATCATTCCCTGCCTATTTTCAGACCACAATGCTTTGAAACTAGAACTCAATCACAAGAGGAAAGTCGGAAAGAACTCAAATACATGGAGGCTAAAGAGCATCCTACTGAAGAATGAATGGGTCAACCAGGAAATTAAAGAAGAATTAAAAAAAAATTCATGGAAACAAGTGAAATTGAAAACACAACTGTTCAAAATCTTTGGGATACAGCAAAGGCAGTCCTAAGAGGAAAGTATATAGCAATACAAGACTTTCTCAAGAAAGAAGAGAGGTCTCAAGTACACAACGTAACCCTACACCTGAAGGAGCTAGAGAGAGAACAGCAAATAAAGCCTAAACCCAGCAGGAGAAGAGAAATAATAAAGATCAGAGCAGAAATCAATGAAATAGAAACCAAAAGAACAGTAGAACAGATCAACGAAACTAGGAGCTGGTTCTTTGAAAGAATTAATAAGATTGATAAACCCCTGGCCAGACTTATCAAAAAGAAAAGAGAAATGACCCAAATAAATAAAATCATGAATGAAGGAGGAGAGATCACAACCAACACCAAAGAAATACAAACAATTATAAGAACATATTATGAGCAACTCTATGCCAGCAAATTAGATAAACTGGAAGAAATGGATGCATTCCTAGAGATGTATCAACTACCAAAACTGAACCAGGAAGAAATAGAAAACCTGAACAGACCTATAACCACTAAGGAAATTGAAGCAGTCATCAAAAATCTCCCAAAAAACAAAAGCCCAGGGCCAGATGGCTTCCCAGGGGAATTCTACCAAACATTTCAAGAAGAATTAATACCTATTCTTCTGAAACTGTTCCAAAAAATAGAAATGGAAGGAAAACTTCCAAACTCGTTTTATGAAGCCACCATTACCTCGATCCCCAAACCAGACAAAGACCCCATCCAAAAGGAGAATTACAGACCAATATCCTTGATGAACATGGATGCAAAAATTCTCACCAAAATACTAGCCAATAGGATCCAACAGTACATTAAAAGGATTATTCACCACGACCAAGTGGGATTTATCCCTGGGCTGCAAGGTTGGTTCAACATCTGCAAATCAATCAATGTGATACAATACATTAACAAAAGAAAGAACAAGAACCATATGATCCACTCAATAGATGCAGAAAAAGCATCTGACAAAGTACAGCATCCTTTCTTGATCAAAACTCTTCAGAGTATAGGGATAGAAGGTACATACCTCAAAATCATAAAAGCCATCTATGAAAAACCCACAGCAAATATCATTCTCAATGGGGAAAAACTGAGAGCTTTCCCCCTAAGGTCAGGAACACGGCAGGGATGTCCAGTATCACCACTGCTATTCAACATAGTACTAGAAGTCCTAGCCACAGCAAACAGACAAGAAGAAGAAATCAAAGGCATCCAAATCGGCAAAGAAGAAGTCAAACTCTCACTCTTTGCAGATGATATGATACTTTATGTGGAAAACCCAAAAGACTCCACCCCAAAACTGCTAGAACTCATACAGGAATTCAGTAAAGTGGCAGGATATAAAATCAATGCACAGAAGTCAGTGGCATTCCTATACACCAACAACAAGACAGAAGAAAGAGAAATTAAGGAGTCGATCCCATTTACAATTGCACCCAAAACCATAAGATACCTAGGCATAAATCTAACCAAAGAGGCAAAGAATCTGTACTCAGAAAACTATAAAATACTCATGAAAGAAACTGAGGAAGACACAAAGAAATGGAAAAACATTCCATGCTCATGGATTGGAAGAACAAATATTGTGAAGATGTCAGTGCTACCTAGAGCAATCTACATATTCAATGCAATCCCTATCAAGATACCATCCACTTTTTTCAAAGAAATGGAACAAATAATCCTAAAATTTGTATGGAACCAGAAAAGACCCCGAATAGCCAGAGGAATGTTGAAAAAGAAAAGCAAAGCTGGCGGCATCACAATTCCAGACTTCCAGCTCTATTACAAAGCTGTCATCATCAGGACAGTATGGTACTGGCACAAAAACAGACACATAGATCAATGGAACAGAATAGAGAGCCCAGAAATGGACCCATGACTCTATGGTCACCTCATCCTTGACAAAGCAGGAAAGAATATCCAATGGAAAAAAGACAGTCTTTTCAACAAATGGTGTTGGGAAAATTGGACAGCCACATGCAGAAGAATTAAACTGGACCATTTCCTTACACCACACACACAAATAGACTCCAAATGGTTGAAAGACCTCAATGTGACACAGGAGTCCATCAAAATCCTAAAGGAGAACACAGGCAGCAACCTCTTCGACCTCAGCTGCAGCAGCTTCTTCCTAGAAACATCGCCAAAGGCAAGGGAAGCAAGGGCAAAAATGAACTATTGGGACTTCATCAAGATAAAAAGCTTTTGCACAGCAAAGGAAGCAGTCAACAAAACCAAAAGACAACCGACAGAATGGGAGAAGAGATTTGCAAATGACATATCAGATAAAGGGCTAGTATCCAAAATCTATAAAGAACTTATCAAACTCAACCCCCAAAGAACAAATGATCCAATCAAGAAATGGGCAGAAGACATGAACAGACATTTTTCCAAAGAAGACATCCAAATGGCCAACAGACACATGAAAAAGTGCTCAACATCGCTCAGCATAGGGAAATCCAAATCAAAACCTCAATGAGATACCACCTCATACCAGTCAGAATGGCTAAAATTAACAAGTCAGGAAAGGACAGATGTTGGCGGGGATGCGGAGAAAGGGGAACCCTCCTACACTGTTGGTGGGAATGCAAGCTGGTGCAGTCACTCTGGAAAACAGTATGGAGGTTTCAAAAAGTTGAAAATAGAGCTACCATATGACCCAGCAATTGCACTACTGGGTGTTTACCCCAAGGATACAAATGTAGGGATCCGAAGGGGTACGGGCACCCCGATGTTTATAGCAGCCATGTCCACAATAGCCAAACTGTGGAAAGAGCCAAGATGTCCATCAACAGATGATTGGATAAAGAAGAGGTGGTATATATGTACAATGGAATATTATGCAGCCATCAAAAGGAATGAAATCTTGCCATTTGCAACGACGTGGATGGAACTGGAGGGTATTATGCTGAGTGAAATAAGTCAATCAGAGAAAGACATGTATCATATGACCTCACTGATATGAGGAATTCTTAATCTCAGGAAACAAACTGGGGGTTGCGGGAGGGGTGGGGGGTGGGGGGGATGGGGTGGCTGGGTGATAGACATTGGGGAGGGTATGTGCTATGGTGAGTGCTGTGAATTGTGCAAGACTGTTGAATCACAGATCTGTACCTCTGAAACAAATAATACATTATATGTTAAAAAAAAAAAAGAAGATAGTAGGAAGGGAAAAATGAAGGGGGGTGGAAATCGGAGGGGGAGACGAACCATGAGAGACTATGGACTCTGAGAAACAAACTGAGGGTTCTAGAGAGGAGGGGGGTGGGGGGATGGGTTAGCCCGGTGATGGGTATTAAAGAGGGCACGTACTGAATGGAGCACTGGGTGTTATGCACAAACAATGAATCATGGAACACTACATCAAAAACTAATGATGTAATGTATGGTGATTAACATAACATAATAAAATAAAAAAAAAGTATAAGCTTTTTGAAGGCTGCAGTGGATACAGTTGAACAATAGCAGGGACTCAAATCCAAGTGACAGAGAGCTGGAGGCCAGGACTGTCGCCCCTCCTGCCTTCCACCGGGGAAGAGCCCTTCTCCTGGCTGAGCTTCCGGGGATGCTGAGATTGTTGTGTTGTTGTGCTCCCAGCAGAGAGACGCCCTTCTTGCCTGCAGGGAGAGCTCTGGCAAGCTACTTGATGTTCCTAAAGTGCAAGGGGAGGCATAGCACCAGCTGTCTGATTTAAGATAGGTGGCCAGTTCACAGCTTTCTGAATCCTTCTGGGCCCCCATGGAATTAAAATAACCAGCCACATGGGCAAAAGTAACCACATTCCAACTCTCCGGCCAGACACGGAATCTTCCTCCAGAGGCTGGCACTCTTAGCTGTTTGGCTGTTCTTCCACTCTCTGGCTGCGTCCAGTTCACCATCCCATGCTCCTCCTTTCCCCTTTAAGTGATTAAAACCTTTGAAGGCAGGACCCATACCATCTGGATCTCTGGACACCCAGCCCCCTCTCTCTTGTACAAGCATGGAGTAGGAGCTCAGAGGGAGCAAGTCTGACTTCTGTGTGGATGCAGACAGGTTGGGGATAGTCTTCGTAGTTCCGTTTGGATTCCTATGAACTACAAAATCAGGACTCCTTCACCGGGCATTTAACCTAATTTCTGAGCCTTATTTCGCACGACTCCTTGCATTTGTCCTGTGCTCCAAGGAAGGAAAACTAACACTTAATGAAAATCTACCAGACTGTTTTAATTTCATCATTTCTTTCTTACAATAGTCCTCCGAGATGGACTAAGTCCCTTGTTCAGGCATTCTACTGATTTAACCAGTGGCAGAGCTGGGAATTAAAGCCAGGTCTATGTGAACCCCAAACTCACCTACAGCTTCCACTTGCATCTGGGATCAGACCCGTGCCCTCACCCTGGCCAGCAAGGCCCTGGGGGACCTGAGCCTTTTCCATCTTCCAGCCTCGCCCCATCACTTGTTCGCTTCTCCCTGATTGTCGGTTCTTCAAACATGTCAGGCTTCTTCCTCTTACATAGACTGTTCATTTTGCCAGAAAGATTCTTCCTCTTTCTTTCTGACTTTGATTTCATGAATTATCCCGTCCTTTTCCCTCAGCAATCAATGTAAATGTCACTAAGCCTTCTCTGATCCCAAGGTAACGTGAAGTCCCTGTTCTGTCTCGGACCACCAAAGACTGTCCCTGTGGAGCACTATGAGGGCAATTATCTTTAATCCTGTGAGCTCCAGAAGGACACGAGCTGTGTATATACACAGCCGGCACGTGCTGCGGCACAGTGTAGGTCAGTACATGCTCACCGAATCCATGTTAGGTTGTGGGCCAGTGAGGTGGCAGGGAGGCAAGTGACATGGTCCCTGGTCTCAAGGAGCTTACAGTCTAATAGGAGTTTACAGATGAAGACAGGAGATTTGGAGAGTTCGAGTCTGTCTCCTTCCCAGTCACCATGTAGACTCTCAGGAAACAAGTCGTCTTTCCAGCCTGATGTCTCTCCCATCTCCTCTTGTCAAAAACCTACCCAAGTGAGAGGCCCAGGCTCCTTGCACAGGAGCTCACTCTCTCTGATTTCCAACAGTAACTGTATGTCATTCTTCCTGACATTAATACTCTCTATTTTATATTACAGTGACTTACGCACATGTGTTTTCAACTCTACCTGCACAATGTATTTCAAATTGGCCTCCTTTTCATTTAACTTCATTACTGTCACTCTTGTCCACATCCCCATCGTTGCACATTGGTACTGTGACAGTTTCAGAGCTTAACTGGTCTCTCTGCCTCTCTGCACACCCCTCACCAATCCACGGATGCCACAACAGTCTCTTCAACGCAGAATCATATCACAATACTCTCCGACATTCAAACCTCCTAAGTGCACTTGGAATAAAATCCTAACTCCTTAACGGAGTCTATACCCAGGAGTGGGCAGGTGGGACCTGCGGGCCAAATCCAGTCTACTGCCTGTTTTTGTATAGCCTGTGAGCTAAGAATGGTTTCTACACTGAGAAAAAAAAAATCAAAATATTTTGTAACATGAAAATTATGTGAAATTCATGTCTCAGTGTCCATAAATGTTTATTGGAACACACCCCACTATCATTTGACATCTTGTCTCAACGGTGGAATTGAAGAGTTGCAGTCCAGACCAGTGGCCCACAAAGCCTAAAATGTTTCCTGTCTGACACTTTGTAGAAAGAGTTTACAGACCCCTAGTTCACAGAATCATGATTTGACTCCTTCAACGTCTGTGAAACTCCCTGACCTGTTATTTTCCCCATTTTCCTTCATCCGCACTCTCTGCGTCTCTAACTTCCCAAGTTATTTCTACCAAGTTCATCCTGCACCTCACTCTTATACATTATCCTCTGTTCTTTTGTTTTTAGCATTTATCATATTACCATAATCTGAAAGTATTTATTAGTTTACTTGCTTACCCAAGAAAATGTGAGCTACATGAGCTGGTCTCCTTTTCCTCACTGTATTCCCAGGGCCTACAAGACGATATGCTCATTGTAGGCATTCCAAAAATTGGTGAAATGAGCATTTATCTTCCCTGTAAGTTTTTCAGGGAAGACACTGTGTCTGACTCATTTCTGCATCCCCACAGTGGCCCACATTGTGCCTTGTATGGAGTAATAGTTCCCAGAATAGCTCTTGACTGAATAAAATGCCACTTTCTCTTCCTTGTGGGATGAAGTGAGAAAACACTTGCTATCAGCAAGACCCCAAGAAACAGTAAGACGTGTGCAGTGTCCTTTTCACTTCCTCCAAACTCCATTGTTTGAGAGCACATTTTAAGGAGGGGCCGTGGATTCCAGAGTATTCCTTAGGGAACTGTGGCTCTGGGTATGTCAAGTGTCCGGTAGAGGATGTTTTCCACTGATGCGGAGTAAGGCTAGGTGTTTTCGATGATGGGAAAGAACCATTGGCCAAGGGTGAGGTTGGCAGTTTTTCCTAAGAAAATTGCTCTAATTATTTTTTAAAAAAGGTAATAGGTTACCTTTTAAAATATAGCATGTATAAGATGTTGACAAAAAATAAAAGATAAAAGGGAAATCCTGAATTAAACAAAAACAGATAATGGTTTATAGGAAGCTTAATGCTTAGGGATCTTTAGAGGATCCTGGGAAGATGTCTATTAATATCTATTGGGGAACTGTGCTTCACTCCTAAATATTTCACTTAATCCTCATAACAATCCTGCATGGTAGGTAATATTTTTCTCATTGGACAGCTAAGGGAACTGAGACTCGAACTTTTAAACAACTGGCTCAAGACCACACAGCTTGTCAGTGCAGAGTCTGGACTTGAACCTCTGTCTGTCTTGTCTACTTCCCAAGCGCATATGAGGAGAAAGGGATAAATGGACAGGCAGCCATGTGGAGGTCTTTTAAGTGAGAGAAAGCACCAACTGTGAAAAGCTTGCAGAAAGTATTTGCAATATTTGACTTCTACTGAGGGAACCTAAGGCAGGGGCTCCTGGTTGGCGCCTCTGTCTCTTTTCCCTAAGGGCCAGCGTTGTCTCTAATACTGTGGTTTCCTTGTTGTGGTTTCAAAAGGGAGAGAGAGTTGGGGGCAGTAACCATGGAGCAGAACAGGGGATTATACTGATGCTGGGGACTGTGAGTCTCATGAAGGTGTTCTGTATTTTCATGTCAGCTACATGGGGCTGTGGTGGCCAAGATAAGTAATGATTAAAAAAAATAAATAAATAAATAGCAGTGTAAACAGTCTCAGAAGGCTCATGTAAATTGCTGGCATATAATTTGAGCCTGGTTCATGTTCTGTAACTTCACCTGTGCCAAATCTTCCTCCCTCTCCCCTCTACGATAGCCTATCCTGGCCCTCCCCAGTCCTGCTTCGCTTCTGGCTAGAGACACTGGGGCCAAGGTGAGAGACGATGGATGACCTGGGAACGAATCAGCTCCAGAGCAGGAGTGGTTCTCCAGGATCCAAAGGAATTTGTGGGAGAACAGAAACAAATAAGAATGGCCAAGACCACCTTGGGAGCAGTCAGCCACAGTCCTCCTCCCTTGGTCTCACCAAGGGGAATGTGCTGTTTGGGTGCTTCCCTTCTGTATTTGTTTTCACGTTCTACTGTAAATTACTCAACAAGGTGCCTGATTGATCCCAAAAAATCCAATCTTTAGATTTTTCCCATCGAGGCAAGCATAAGCCTTCCAGAGCTTCCCAGGGAGACAAAGAGGCCTGTCTTTCATTCCCAGACTTAGCTTCTGTTTCTGTGTGGACGACCAGAACGGCTGCTGTTGAGGGCACAATCCTCAGTATGCCCATTTGGGGATTCTTTACTTAGGGACCAGGAATTCCAAATGGGCTTCAGGGGGATCAAAGAAAACCCTTCATATTGTAAGCAACATAGATGTATCCCCCCCCGCCCCCCGCCCAGATCCCTATGAAAGGCTACACATCACAATGCACAATGTATATCCTAGCTTGAGCTATTTAAAGGGCTTAATTACTTTTCTTGGGGGTAGTGCTATAGTTATCTTAATTTTGTTTGTTGCCTTTTGGTTCTGCATTTCTACTTATATGGGACATATCTAAATTTTCAGCATTTACAAAACACATTTGAGTCCGTAATCTGGACCTAAAACATATACCGTTGAGTACTTTCCGGCTCATCTGTTTAATGGGCAGATTCTCCTGTGCCTTTTATCTTGGTCCATGGGAGCAACTGGCACACAGCAGATTCCTAATAAAGATGTCTTAAATGAATAAATGCAATAATTAATTTAATAAAGAAGACTCTTGTCACATTCACAATTACAAAGGAAAAATAAGAATGCTGTTTTGCAGGAGGTCTCAAAAGAGGTCACCCACTGTGGGGAGGATGAAGGTAAGGAGCTCTTCAGATTTTGAAATGTCTTTTATCTATTCTAAGATAACAAGGTGGGGCAGGAAAGTCATTGGCAATATTTAAATCTTAGGAGTAAGGTACTGGCCCATAAACTGAGAAAAAGAATTATGTGGACTCACTGGAGTGAAATACACATAATAGGGTCTCAGTATTGCATTTTCTATCTGTTGGCCCAGTGTGCAACACCAAGCTCATTGCTGACATATTTGGGATAAGAAGTCAAATCCAGCTTTCCACCTAGTGCTGTTTGGTTGGATTGATTTGTCACACTTTGGCTGACTCCCTAGTAGGGACGAGATGATGTAAAGTGCTGGGGATGGGATTATGAATGAAGTCTGATCCTAGCCCTCAAGACAGTGGCAGTCCAGTGGAGGCGATGGACGAGTCATATGAGGTTCTCATGCAGCGTGCCGCGTGCTATGAGACAGGCAGGCTCAGGGAGGCGGCGCCCACAGCAGGCTGGGGAGAGGGTGGCTAGGGGCAGCTTTCTGGACAAGAGGGCTCCGGACAGACTCCTGAAGCGCGTGTAGGTCTGCCGAGGGAAGAGAGTGGTCAGAGGCGTTCCAGGGAGAGGTCACTGTGTGTACAAAGGCACAGAATCACGCTGTGGTTGGGGGCTTGCAGGGCAGTTATGGGGAACAGGAGAAGAGGTGAGGTGGGGTGGGAGTGTGACCTTAATCGGAGAAGAGATCTGACAGAGAGGCAAGAGCTCATCACGCTAACATATCTTGAAGGCATTTTGGAGCTATGATAGAAAGCATTTTAGAAAGATCCCTCTTGTAGCCTGTGGGAGAAAAGCTGGAGGGGGAAGGCTGCAGCCAGGGAGACCCGAAAGATTAGTGCCCTGACCCGTGGGGGATGGAATACCAGCTCAGGGTTGGCCTTATCTTCACTCTTTGTGAAGAGGAAGCAACTGCCTGACTTCCTGTTATCCACTAGGAGACAGCTTTTCCCATTCACTGAGGCATCTGTGAGCTAAATTTTTATGTAAACCCAAAGACTTGGCATCTCCAGCTCTTACAGGCAATTGTGAATACTGGAGGTCAACTACGTTTTTCTTTTTAACTAAGAGCTATTAACAACACTATATTTTTAAATTTCCAAATCAAATATCGTGGTCCTATCAAAATCCCTGCTCCCCCGGCAGGTGTATGTAACTGGTCTCAGCGTTACTCAGGGCTCCACTGCAAACAGGAATAAAAACACTGACCTCTCAGTGCTCACTGCATATTTATGAAGTTGTCACCATCTTACACATGCAAAACAGAGCTGGTTGGATTTGAGGTGAGCTGGAATCCCCCTTGACAGTAGTCTTTTGGGGGTAGGCTTTCATCCTTAAATAACTTTCAAAACAACACTGGGTGGCAAGAGAGCAAAGAAATGTGGTTCCTGCCAGGGCTGCCGAACTGTTACATCCCCCACAAAAGTTGTCCCTTCCATCAGCCTTATTAGGGCCTGGAGCCAGCGCTCCTCTCTGCAAAAGCAGACCCACGCCCGGTGAAATGTTCGTTCACACTGTGGTTCCTCTGTGAGGAATTCAGGTGAGAGAAGGGGGAAGAAGGAAGCCGCAGAAGTCAGACCGTGGCTGGTGCTTGTCTACTTCTCATCCCGGGAAGAACATCTTAGAGTTTCACAGCATTTTCAGTTTGCGATACTTTCCTTCACATTTTTCTCATTTGATTCACCTTGTTCTGCATTTTTCTCATTTTAGAGGTGAGGTTACAGGCTCTGGGAGATTGAGTGCGCTGTCCGAGGCCACACACTGGCCATGAACGGGAGGGGCAAGCTCTGAATCCGGGTCTGTGTGGGCTCCAAATCCACTGCCTCTTCCGCTCACAGTTAACGATACTTCCGCAGGTGCTGAACTGTGAGGAAAACAGCTGCTGCCGAGAAGGAATCGTAGAGGTGCCCAGGTTTGTAAGTTTTGATTTTGAGAAAGTCTGACAGGCGATCCTTCTGAGTCTTCAGTTACTCTCAGATGAAGGCACAGTTCCACAGAGCAGCTTTGTTCCACAATGCGGGCTAGGGCGTGGTGCCTTTGGCACCCCCAGTGCACCCACCCATTGCCCTGCAGGGCCCTGGAAAAACACATAGCATTTAGATTTTGAAGGGTTTTGATACTCCTTCAAGTGCAAATCTCTGGGACCAGTTCTTAAGCGGCTCAGGTTCTTCATTAATGGTAATCCTGCACTTCAATGACACTTTCTACATAGGAGCCAACACTTTTCTAAGCATCTTTCAGGCTGGAAGGCACATGCTGGGCCACAGGGATGTTCCTTGCATCGGGACTCACAGCCCCTCAGGCAGATGGATAAAGATACAGGCGATTATAGTAGGACGCGGTGCTCCCCGCCACAGGCAGGGGGGCAAGGTGTTCAAGTTCTGAGGACCAACAAAATTGGGAGGGGGACAGGACAAGGGATGGTGACGTCTGGCCTGGATTCCAAAGATTGAGTAGGATTTTGCCACATGGAGAAGGGCATTCCGGGGAGGGAGACTGAAGGTTGGAAGAGTGGGCATGGTAAGGTAAAGGGGGGACGGTCTAAAGCAGAGGGAAATGGCATGCGGGGCCCAACGGATGGGCTGATGTGTGAAAATCCTCCAACGCAATGCTGAGAGTTGGTTTTTATCTTGTGGGAGCCAGTGAAGGCTCATGAGCGAAAGAATGACATGATCAATTCATGTTTTAATCTGATGACCAGTGTTGATATAAGGAGGGTCATGGGAGACATTTAAACCTCACTAGCTGTGCTTGTGAGTTCTTACTCTTATATTTCAAGTAAGGGAGCTGATTCTTAATGTGTTCTGGTGACTTCCTGATGGCTGGTAGGTGCAGGTATCACAACCCAGCTGTATAATTTCTGACTTCAGTTCCTACAGATACCATGTGCCTGTGTGACACATGGCCCTAAACCTCTTTGTTTTCTGTAGAGCCTATGGTTTATGATATCTGGGGTGGTCTGCCCAGCTCATTCACTACCAACATTGTACACAGTAACTTAGATTTCTTGTGTAGGTCGGCCATCCCTGAGAACAGTGACCTTTCCATACAATTCTTTTTCTTTCTTTTCTTACTTCAACTCCATCACCAAGACGAATCTCCCCAGAGGACTTGCTGGACAGTGTTGACACATGCTTGACTCACGTCCTCTGACGGCAGCTGTCCTGAGAGCAGACTCCCAGAGCCGTGCTGCATGAGCCCACTGTCGCTTTCACCCCGCTAGGACGGGGCCAAGACAGCTGCAGTTCCAGACCCAGCACACGGGCTCTCCTGTCGCAGCAAACCTGGTGGAGGGCTCTGCTTTGAAGTTCACTTTTCAACATCAGACCTGCCACTGAGCTCCAGCAGTGAATGAAAGCAAAAGCCAGAGTTCAGGCAGAAGCTAAAAATAATTACACTGCTTTGGCTGACACTTGTATGGAATAGATTCTTCCATTTGTAACAGAAACTAAAAAAAACCTACTGGAGGTGGTCATGGCTGAAATCGTTTCTAGCATCTTAGGGGTCCCCACTCAATAATTTATTTCAAATCATTTTGAATGGTAAGTTCTCACATCAAGGTGTTCATCAGCTTCACCTGTTTTATACATGTCCTTACCATTTTGTATTTCATTAAGCCTCAAAATAGAAAAGTAATAAGCACCTCAGGCTTCAGAGTTTTGATTTTTAAAATGAACAAAATAAAAAAGAGACAAACAAAAAACCAGACTCTTAACTACAGAGAACAAGCTGGCGGTGGTCAGGGGGGAGGTGGGTGGGGGGTGGGGGAAGTAGGTGAAGGGGATCAAGAGCACACTTCTAGTGATGAGCACTGAGAAATGTATCAAATTGTTGAATCACTATATTGTACACCTGAAACTAATCTTACACTTTGTTAATTATACTTCAGCTTAAAAAAAAAAAAAAGCATTTGCAGATGTTGGATACTGATTATTTAGTTACCTAAAAATTTTAGTCGCATACAAGGAGAAGGAGGAGTTGAAAATGTGTGTGTAGTCAGGGAGGAGGCTAAATGCTGCCTGGAACTGGAAATTGAGACGTGTAAGTTTGTTTTAGTATTTACTGTATCAAAAAATCTGGCATAAAAGTGCACAACTCAATAATTCTACTGAACACTAATTTGCAAGGAAAAGGCCAAGGAGACCCAATAAAATATTTAATTGTTAGGAATATAAGTACCATATATTTGCTAGATGTAGTCTCACCATGCTGCAACAAAATTTTATTTTATTTTTAAAGATTATTTATTTTTAGAGAGAGTGCGGGGGGGGGGTGGCGTGGCAGAGGGAGCTGACATGGGGCTCCATCTCAGGACCCTGAGGCCATGACCTGAGCCAAAATCAAGAGTCGGCTGCTTAACTGACTCAGGTGCCCCCCAAATTTACTTTTAAAATGTATAATTTATCCATAAATTATCTGACTAGTGTTAGGAGATAACTGACATAGGAATATGCATAAAAAAGATTTCATTTTCAGAAGACATTGGAAATCTCTGACTTTTCTACGTGTACCCATCATTTCGCCCATTTAAAGAAGGATGAAAATACAGGTTTGAAAGTAGCAGATCTGATATCTTTCTTTTAAAAAAAACAAGTGGCATCACACATGGAAAAGATGTGAATACTACAAAAGGTTCTATTCCCTCGTAGCTTGCTTCCCACAGGCCACCACGGATACCCGCACTTGCCTCCCCTTCCAGCTATTTTCCATAGAGACAAAATAGAGAACAGACTCTGACCTACCAGGAGGGCATTCTGTTTCCTCCTGGCTAAAATAAGAGAGTACCTGGCTAATTGGGTCGTTAAAAGACAGAATGATATGAAAAATACTTGACAGACTTTGGAAGGGTCTACAAATATTAACTGACCGTGGGGTCCTTAACCTGGGGTTCACGGACCTCTGCAAAATCTAAGGCTTAGCTGCAGAGTGTTTACAAAGACCCTGAAATTTAAAACTTGTGTTTTTCCTGGGCAGGCAGAGCCACTGTGGCTACGAACTTTTCAAAGGGAGGATGATACCAAAGTGGTTGAGGACCAGCATTCTAGAGCCTGAGTGCCATTTTCTCGGGGCTGTGCCCTATTCATTGAATGCTCATCACATGAAAGAGAGGATGGAAATTGGGAACCAGTACAGTTACCCTTCAGGCTTTCTTTTTCTGGGTCTCTCTCCTCTTTTGGTCTTCACCCAGAATAGGGTCTACGTGCTCCTATGGAGCCATCTCAGTCCTCTAAATCAGCCTACTCACTTGCACTGCGGCGCCAGCCTCCCAAAATTGTTCTCCCATTATCAAAACTCTAAACCCGCTGTCACACGGGAAAGTTGAACTTCTGATTAAAAATTAAAGACACATCTCATGATAAATTACTTTGCATCAAAGTATGAGTGGTGGCTATGCCCTGAAACTCTTCATTTTCATTTATGCATTTTAGTTAATTATTTTTCCCCCAAAGCACTTTTGTGTTAAAGGAGGAAGTCAGAAGACAACATGGAATACTTATTTCTGCCAGAGCGAGTTCCCAAGGTCGTTTCCTTTGCTGCACACGTCTTCCTGCACGTGCTGCCCAGCCCCCGATGCAGCCAGGGTTAGGCGCGATTACCTGCACCGGGTATAAGTTCACCTCTTCTGTGCTCAAGAAATGCCAGGGAGTGAGAGTCATATTGTATCAATGACCCTGAGTTCCCTGTAACATTAGAAAAAGGATTTTTTTTTTTTTTTTGTGCCAACTTCACTACTCCAGCTTCAGGATCATAATCATTACTTCAACTATTTGCTCTCCACTTCCTGGCTGATAATCGCAGCACCGGTGCGAGGCTCCTCACACGGGAGAGGCTGAATGTTCAGTTGGATGGGAGCTGGAGACACTTTCAGATGGCAGGTTTTTCTAGTGCTCCTCATATTCTATGCTATTCACTCACTCCCTTGTTCATTTCCCGTGTACTCATTCAGCCAGTCAGCCATCTGTTCAGTCTAGACGCTGGAGGAAGATGGAAGGGCATGCCGTGCAGAGGGAATGTGTGCAAGGGCAGGAGGCACGAGACGTATGACAAGTCCCAGGTAAGGTGAACTACTCTGTGGTGTCAGCCCTGGAGGGGCTGGAGGAGGACAACTGGTGGCAGATAAAGCCGGGAGGGAGGCTTGGGGCCAGCTTGTGAAAAGACTGCACGTTAAGGAGTATGGACCATGTGGTCATCACCACGTAAAGCTGGTCGTGCTCAAAAGAATTCACGTAAATAGCAAAATCAGACTCTTGAATTTACGTTCCTTAAGATCACGGCCACCGTCCTGGAGAGGGAAGGCCAGTGGGCCGCTCCCATGCACTGCTGACTGGGGGTTGGCCAACTGTTGAGGCTGAGGTTCCTACCTGCCATGTTGCTTCCCACCATCCACCCCAGGCAGAAGTGCAGGGATCTGAGGGCTGAGGTGTGAACGAACCTCTAACGCCAGGAGAAGTAGCAAGGGTCGAAGAGCCCTCGGCATGTTATTCTAATCCCAGGGAGATCAGAGCTGAACAAGCTCCTCTTGTTGATAATTCTCAACTTCTGCAAACTCCAGAAACCTCACCATAACTCTACAGATTGCTCAGGTTGTGGGTTAGGCGCATTAACCCCTGAAGTCCCCCGCCTGGGCTTCAGGTCTCTCTGGTGAGTTTTACTTGGGGAGTATATGCTATCAGGGACGTAATAGTGAGCTGGGAGCAGGGATCTTGGATTTTCATCTTGGCTCTGTGACCTTGAGCAAGTCCCTTTACCTTTCTGGGACTCAGTTTCATCAGTTCTAAAAGAATAGGCTGGGCCAGATGATCTCAGCTTTCCTTGGTTGTTAAATTCCAAAACCCTGGGGTTTTCTTTTATTATTTATTATCACATATTGCCTGTGGCTCATAGTGTTTTACAATTTTGTTCTTGCTTTTTAGATCTCACCATATCACCATTTTAAGTAAAAACTCTTTTCTAAAAGTGATTTTATATATTTTCATTTTTATGCCTTTTTATTTTTTATTTTATTTTTTATCACTCTGTTTTACTATTAATGTTTTAAAACAAATGGTCATCTCTTAAGACCATTTTTTAAAAATCCCAATTCTTTTGTTAACTTTCGCTGGATTTTGATTTTCCAGAAATCGATCAGACAACATGAGCAAAAGATCCATAAAACCAAACCTTTATCCCCTGATCTCAAAGACCCTCAAACCAACACAAACACATTCTTTATCTTCGTTAATTCCTTATCAAATACCAAAGAATTTACCACCACAGTGTCAAACAGATTTAACTGTTTCAACACGGAAGAATAAAATGACCAGAAAAGAAGGCAGGTTTAAAAGGATACCGCTAGAATCATGGAACACTACATCAGAAACTAATGATGTACCGTATGGTGACTAACATAACATAATAAAATAAAGTTAAAAAAACAAAAAGAAACCATTTAATAATGACCAAATAAATTCACTCGGAAATTCTGGGGAAGTTTTAGCACACTATTTCTGTTAAGTAGCTAGAGCTATCCAAGTGAAAACAACTGAAACAGAGTTTGAAAGAAATTAAGAGTCCCTCTTCCTGACTAACAAAGTGAACAGAACCGACTCTGATTCACAGAAACCGTCAGCAGGGAAGATGAAGCCTCCACGAGTGCTCTTCCTCCTGCGCGGACAAAACCATGTTAAGATCTAACTCCTTGGAGAAAGAGAAGAATATAGACTTTGGAGAGTTCTAGTAGGTTCCCAGTAATAACAAGAAGATGTTATTCTCGGGGCAAAGAAAATCGGAAGTCTGTCATTTGGGGCTTCGACTCTCAAACTGGCCTGGCTTCTCCCCTGCTTATTGTACTGTCCGTTCTCGTTTTTAAATTATATATTATTTAAGTAACTGTGGGCTCCATTTTATGACTCTGAAAACAGCAGAAACACTGTCTTCCTATTTTAGGAAGAAACTGAGGCCAGAGGGGTTAAGTACTTGCTCAAGTTCATGCAGCTAACAAGTAGAGGAAACGGAAAAAAATTCAAATCAATGAGGAAGGGAATTGAGATTGCTTGCATTTCAAAAATAGTACCTGTTCTTCCCTTGTTATAAAACTCAGGTTTTAGGAAAAAATAGGCATAATAAGAGTATTAATGTCATGATTTTGTTAACTGGGGACAACCTGGCTTGAGGAGGAACGGGGGTCATGGAAGCTTATGTGAGTTTCATTTAAAGAGATGCTGATGAACTTGTGTAAGGCTCTCATCATGGAGCAGTCAGTGATCAGGATTTATTCAGATGCCACGAGGAAAAAGCTTTTGAGTATATGAGACTTTAAAATGAATTCTAAGCAAAACAAACGAGCAAAAGAAAAAAAGAGACAGACAAACCAAGAAACAGACTCAACTCCAGAGAACACACTGATGGTTGCCAGAGGGGAGGTGGGTGGGGGGATGGGGGAGATAGGAGATGGGGATGAAGGAGGGCACTTGTCATGATGAGCATTGGGCGATGTATGGAAGCACTGAATCACTATATTGTACACCCAAAACTAATATAACACTGTATGTTAACTATGCTGGAATTAAAAAAAATTTTTTTAAAAATAAATTCTTCCCATGGAAACCTCTAAAATTTTCAGCATTTCCCAAAGTAGTTTTATAATCATTACTAATGGAAATCATCCCATTTATGGGCTTTTTGCATAAATATGAAGAAGATATTTGTTTTTAAAATAAGGAACATAACACTAACAGAGACAAAAATAAAATGAAAAACTTGCTAGTGATCACTAATACTGACAAATCCAATCGTTTATTTTTTCTTTTCCTTTCCATATTTAAGTCTATGATGCACTTTACATCAATTTTTATACAAGGTTTGAAACTTTGGGTAAAGGTTTTGTTTTGTTTTGCCTCTAGATATCCAGTTGCTGCAACACTGTTTGTTGAAAAGGTTATCTGTTGGCAACTGGATTGCTTTTGTCAAAAGTCAGTTGGGCATATTTGCGTGGCTCAAATTCTGGGGTCTCTTCTGTTCCACTGGCCTTGGTGTCTGTCCTGTCACCAATGCCACATAGCCTTGATGACCGCAGCTCTACAATAAAGTCTTGGCATTAGGCAGACCAATTCCCCCCGCCCCCCGCCACTGTATTCTGCTTTTTTAGAATTATTGTAGCTATTTTAGTTCCTCTGCCTTTCAATATACACTTAAAAAAGCCTTGTCTAGGTCTACAAAAAAAAGTCTTGCTCACACTTTGATAGGTTAGTTTGCAGAGCATAGCATTCTGGGCTGACAATTCTCTTCTTTCAGCGCTTGGAAAATAGTGTTCCACTTCTGGCTGAACTCCACGGTTTCTGATGAGAAATCTGCTATCATTTGAATTGTTTTTCTCCTGCGGGTCAGGTGTTGTTTTTCTCTTGTTGCATTCCAGATTCTTTTTTCTCTGTCTTTAGTTTTTAGAAATTTGACTATTTTGTGTCTTGATGTGGATTTCTTTTGATTGATCCTGTTTGGGGTTTGCTCAGCTATTGGAATCTGTAGGTTTCTGTCATTTGCCAAAATTGGGAAGTTTTCCGCCATCATTTCTTTAAGTACTTTTCCAGCACTACCCTTTTCCTCCTCTCATCCTGTTTCTCCTATGACACAAGTGTTAGAACTTTTGTTATCATCCCTCTGGTCCTTAATGCTCCATCTATCTATCTATCTATCATCTATCTATCTATCTATCTATCTATCTATCTATCTATCATCTATCTATCTATCTATCATCTATATTTATTTATTTATTTATTTATTTATTTTCAGTCTGCTTTCTCTGTTTCACACTGGGTAATTTCTGCTGTTCTATCTTCCAGCTCACTGATTTTCTCCCACCTTCCCCTCATGCCGCTGTTGGGCATATTCACCGAGACTTGGTGTTTCAGTGCCCCTGTTTTTTGGTTGTACCATTTGCATTTAGTTTTTCTTTATACTTTCCATTTCCTTGCTACGACTTTCCATTACTTTGCTTAGGCGTTTTCTTTGTGTGTTCCAAGTGTGTATGTAATTGCCTGCTGAAACATTTTTTATCATGGTTATAGACTGTGTCAGAAAATTCTAACATCTCTGTTCTCTTGTTGTCAGCCTCTGTTGATTGTCTTCTTTCACCCAGTTTGAGACCATCCTGGTTCTTGCTCTTGTGAATGCTTTTCAATTGAAAGCTGGACATTTTCATATTTTATGAGACCCAGGCTGTCTTTTAAAATGTCTGTTTGAGCTGGCTTTTCAGAAAAATCACTCCAGTATTTTTAGCTGTATTTAGCAGGAAGAATAGGGAAAGTTGTATCTCCTCTATCTTAAAAATTCTAGTTGTCTCTGAGTGAGATTTTAAGATTATTGCAATCCAGCTGTTTCCTTAGAACTCACAGGATGGAGACACAAATTCTAAGATATGGACTTAAAAAAAAATCTTAACACCATTTACCTTTTTGTGTTTCTAAGCAACATGATCTCATGACTTCCTCCCATCCCCCAGCTATTAGTCATTTTTCATTCCTGTGGTCAAACCCAGTCTGAAAGGGGAGGAGAAACTTCTGTTTTTGTATCAATTTAACCATCTCCACAGAATCCACTATGCTGATCGTTCAGGGGCTGGTTACCTTTGTAACCAGGAAGGATGCCAATACCATAGACTACTTCAAAATTTAGTTCCCTCTTTATTTTTTACCTGGCATAAATATTTTTGAAGTAGGTAACAGAAATGAAACGTTTTGCTAATCCAGTAATCTAGCCTTGGTATCTCTGATCCTCTCTTCTCTTGCTTTTTCACAAGATCTGTGAGTTGAATATAGTTTTGGAGATAAAGAATCTGATTGTTGTCTTCCTCCACCATTAGGATAATATGAGAGAGTATTCCTGATGGGTCCACATAAAAGCTTCTATCATTTTCACAGGTGCCTTTATCCTAATCCACTAGCAATTTACATCTCTGCTAATGCATAATAGGAACCCAGGCTTAACCAGATGCCTCAAAGAAGAGAAATGGAGAGAATATAGTTAACAAATATATGTGCTTAGGGAGATAAAACTCTTAGAAAAACGCCTACAATAATTTTCAGAAAGACACCCAGAATGTTGTGATGGGCCAACCAATATATGGAATTTAAATATGTAGCTTTTTACGCTTAATAAAATGCTCTTCTAGAAAGTTCATATTGAAAATAGTAGCTGTCACTGCAATCACTGAGGAAAGCATCTAGACGTTTTGCCGAACTCTGGCTCTGAGATTATTCCAGCCTAAATTATATCTGATAAAGGCACAGGGCATCAAAATGGTCTACAGTTACTGTAGCCAATAATTCTTTGTAAAAGTATTATACATTATTTCCTATCTTATCTTTAGTTCTCTGATACTTCAGCAGTTCTGAGCTGGGAGAGATTGGATTCCCATTAATTCGAGTCTATGGTTTAGAAGCCACCATCAAATACAGAGAATCTATTGATCGTAAGTAAGCTCTGACCCGTGACTATAGAACAATAAAAGCCTGAATATGTTTTAATATAAATGGAGGTTTAGTATGATGTTATAGGTATGCCTTTTGGAAGAATATGTATCCTGGCTTCATCCCTTACGAGCTTGGGCAACGTCTTAATTTTCCTCATCTAAACAATGAAGTGGATAGATCCTGCCTCCTAAGATTGTTGAGAGCATTAAATGAGATAACGCATACAACACATACAGTAGCTTGGCCATGTAAGAGCTCAGTAAATATTTCCGACGGTTATTCTGCTACACTTTTTTTTAAAATTTTTTATTGTTATGTTAATCACCATACATTACATCATTAGTTTTTGATGTAGTGTTCCATGATTCATTGTTTGTGCATAACACCCAGTGCTCCATGCAGAATGTGCCCTCTTTAATACCCATCACCAGGCTAACCCATCCTCCTACCCCCCTCCCCTCTAGAACCCTCAGTTTGTTTTTCAGAGTCCATCATCTCTCATGGTTCGTCTCCCCCTCCGATTCCCCCCCTTCATTCTTCCCCTCCTGCTATCTTCTTCTTTTTTTTTTTTTCTTAACATATATTGCATTATTTGTTTCAGAGGTACAGATCTGTGATTCAACAGTCTTGCACAATTCACAGCGCTCACCATAGCACATACCCTCCCCAATGTCTATCACCCAGCCACCCCATCCCTCCCACCCCACCCCCCACTCCAGCAACCCTCAGTTTGTTTCCTGAGATTAAGAATTCCTCATATCAGTGAGGTCATATGATACATGTCTTTCTCTGATTGACTTATTTCGCTCAGCATAACACCCTCCAGTTCCATCCACGTCGTTGCAAATGGCAAGATCTCATTCCTTTTGATGGCTGCATAGTATTCCATTGTATATATATACCACATCTTCTTTATCCATTCATCTGTTGATGGACATCTTGGCTCTTTCCACAGTTTGGCTATTGTGGACATTTATTCTGCTACACTCTACTACGTTTCTCACAGAAACCAATCTAAGAACAGCACTTTGTTTAAAATGCCATGTTTGGTAGACTGTTTTTTACCAGATACAAATTCTCTTTACCCTAACAGAATAATTAAACCTGTTCCACATTTTATGCCCATGACTAGGTTTGAAGGCAGATACTTTTAGACACTTCTAACCCATCAAATGTTTATTTTTGGAAGCCCTGAGCTAGGGAATCTTCCACATTTCCTCCCCCTTTTTGCCCTTGCCATGTTTATTTGGTCTTATGCCAGAAACTTCTTGGGGGTAATTCAAATTAGCATCCATTACAGATCAATCTAGAAAAGGTTGGTTATTTATTGTCAGGCGGATACATGAACCTTGGCAGTTTCAGAAACCAGAGCTAAAGTGATTTTATAAAGTTCTAGTTAAATCAACACGGGGATGTGCTAGTCTCATGATGACTTTCATGAACTTACCTCTGAAATGCTAAGTATTTTCTCACTCAGAACCTCATTCTAACTCTATAACTTATACTAAAGATCACACTGTACCTGCTCTTAGCCTTGTTAAGTCTTACAAAAGCCCTTGGCCAAAAGCAATAAAATTTGACCTGACCTAATCCTAGAGTCGCAATGGATAATGTGTGTATTTTTCATTCAATAATTTAATGTGGAAATTAACTGCATGTGTCACATATTCCCCATCTTAAAGAGAGAGCTTTTCTGGTTCTAATGTTACACAAAAATTAAATATGTAAACACTCTTGTCATATAAGACTCCTCACTTTCCTGATAGCTTAAATAAGCACTACAAAAGACTCCTTTGGAGAAATTTGTTATTTCATAGAATTTGGGAGCCTGCTGCATGAAATTCACCCACTATGGTCACAGAAATAATGGCAAAAGATATTTTTTTCTGGCTCCGCTTTGGCTTACTGCATTATTCTCTGTTTGTCAATACAGGAAAAACACTGTGGACCTTGACAGAAAAATTTTGTTCCCTTTCTCTCTGAGGTGTACTCTTGAGCTTTTCTACCCCCACACATGGGATACAGAATGTCTCTCGACCTGGCCTGTGTCTGTAAGTCCATTCCTAGGCCGCTTCTGTCTGACAGGTCTTTCCTTTGCTTGTTCTTCTCTTGACCCACTCTGTTTCCCCCTGTATGCCATGTAATTTATTTTTTTTCTTTTGGTCCTTTTATTAAATTTAATGTTTTGAATAGGTCCACATGGTTCAAAATCAAAAGGTATAGTTGGTAATACAGCAATAAGTCGCCTTCAGCCCCCGCTACCATCTTCCAGTTCCCAGCTTTGCTCTCCCCCCGCCCCCCCCTCACCGCAGGCATCCACTGTTCTTGGTGTCTTATGTATCTTTCCAGGTTTCTTTATTCACACGCAACCGAATATGAATATAGACCCCCCCACACACCATTTTATGTAACAGGAGTCATATTATATGTACTCTTCCAAACTTTTTTTTTAGAACTTAATTTATGTTGGAGATCTTTCCATATAAATAAATAATGAATTCCACATTCTGTCCTATAGCTTCTGTATATGGATGCGTGTGACAATTTAACTAGTCCTCTATTGATAGATTTTCTGTATTTTACTCTTATAAACTGCATGTGATGCAATTTACTCTTACAAACAATGCTGATATAAATAACCTTGTGCATATTTCATTTTATAAACCCCTAAGCATAACTGTATGATAAATACTCCTAATAAGGATGGCTGGGTCAAAGGTAGTTTGCATTTGTGATTTTGATAGATATTGCCAAACTGCTCTCCATAAGGGTCCTAAAAATGTATTCTATCAGCATTCTATGAAAGTGACAGTTTTCTCGACTTGAATCCACAGTGTGTGTATTAAAACTTTTGAATTTTTGCCCTTCTGAAAGGTGAAAATAGATGCCTCAGGTTCGTTTTAAATTGGACACAGCGAGAGAGGGAACACAAGCAGGGGGAGTGGGAGAGGGAGAAGCAGGCTTCCCACTGAGCAGGGAGCCCGATGCGGGGCTCAATCCCAGGACCCTGGGATCAGCCCTGAGCCGAAGGCAGACGCTTAACTGACTGAGCCGCCCAGGCGCCCCTGAACTTCTTTTTATATGGTTAGGAGGCATCTGTGTTTCCTTCTCTATGAACTATCCTTCCCTCATTTTTTTTCTTATATATTTCAAAAGCTATTTATATATTAGAAAGATGAGTCTATGCCTATTGTATAAAATGGTGTCTTTTTTATGTTGCTTATAGTTGTTTCTGCTGAAGATAGTTTTTTCAAATGAGGTTGAATTTACTCTAGACCTTGAATCATAATGATGAAGGCCTTTCCTACTCTAGTTTTAAAGGATTTCTCCCACTTTTCTTCAGAACTTTATCATTTCATTTTATTTTTACATTGAAATCTCTGATCCCTTTATAATTTATGCTACAATAAACCATGACACATGAATCCAATTACATTTTCTTTTTCTGTCCAGTAGTCTTATTGAATTTTACATCTTTCCCCTACTTATGTGTGATATTACTTTTACCTTATATCTATCTTATATCTAAATTCCTGCATATAGAGCTACTTATGGTAGAAGCTTCCCTTCTAATCCATTGGCTTATCATGTACTAGGATGGCACTGTTGAGTTATTTTGGCTTTATAATGTGTTAGAATCATGACCTTTATGGTGACCTAATAGTAATGATGATAGCATCATCTTAAATATATATATAGAGAGAGCACACTGTAATTTACAAGGCACTTTCACTTACACTACCTCATTTGTTTTGATCCTTATGACATCACATGGGGCAGCTGAGACTAGTACTTCTGTCCTCATTTCATACGTGGAGAAACTGAAGCCCAGAAGAGATGGTTTGCCCAAGATCACCAACAAAACTAGTAGGTGGCAGAGTGATGACTTGCCTCTTCTGTCTTTGCCAATCCATGGTTCCACTTCTCAGAATATCTAATAAGATATTCTCTGAGTATCTCTCCCCCAGAGAGCTCGTTCGTTCCCAGAGATTCTCTCTGTGTTACTGAGCTCTAAGTCCTATGCAGGACCTTCAGCTTCATCTAACTTTCTTTGGATTGAGGAAGAGACAAAATCATGAAATCACAGAATGCTAGAGCAGAAGGAGAGCTGAGAGATCATAGACTAACCTAGTCATTTTATGAAAGAAAAAAAAGTAAAAAAAGGAAACTGAAGCTCAGAGAAGTTATGACCTTTGTGCCCAAGATCATACAGTTTCTAAGAAGTCAGGGCTAAGCCAGAACTCAAAGATAGTTCTTTTCACATGGTTTAATAATGAAGAGGGAGGAAGGAAATGTTGTATGTACTTTTCAAACTAATCATCTCCATATTTATTAAGTTTATTATTAGGTACCTTCAGGGCCAGAAATGAGAGGTATGAATGAATGAATGATCATGTACCATGTGCCAGGCATTGTGCTAGTCATTGGGTTTATGATGGTGAACCAAATAGGCATGGTCCCTGCCTTCATGAAGAATAGTCTAGAAAAGAAACATATAAAGCAAATAATATATGGATAAAAATGTAATTACAAATTGGGAAAAAGACTATAAGGGAAACTTACATGGTGCTCTGAAAGAATACAACAGGAAGACCTAATTATTTAGACTTCAGAGTCTGGGAAACCTTGCACTACTCTCCCTACCCCAACTCCAGCCTGCCATGTGGTCCCTGTAGCATCTCGAAGATGTGTGAAAATCACTGATCCTGTCCTAGTCCCTCATTTGTTCAGAGGACAGAACTGAGGTTCACAGAGGAGATGTGACTTACCCAAAAAGGTCACCTAGCTAGTTAGAGCAGAGCCAGAGGACAAAGACCTCCTGACTTCCACTGTATAAAAGCCCTCTGAATGCAGACCCATGCTCTGCTACCAGAGTTTGCAGTGATACGACTCTTCACAAGTCACAGGCTCCCAGAAGACTGGAGCTTTGACTTAGTTTATACCATGCTATCATCAGCACCCTGCACGGAGCAGACAAATCAAGATTTTGACAAACACTTGCCAATGAATCTAGGTATTTTCTAGAAAATAGTTTTTCTTATTTTCCTTGAGTGGTTCATCAGTTATTGTACTGAAGAAATGAGCTGAACTGCCCTAAACTGAGTACACATTTTTTAGAATTTAGAGTACTTTGTAGGATAGCCTAAATCCTTTTTTTGTCAATGGGCAACTTTTCTTTGGAGGTGAAAAGTTTGACCTAAGTTCTCTTGATAAATTGTTTCTCTCCACCAGTGTGTCATCCTTAACACACACCTCATTAGCAGTAGACGTGGTTGGCCCAGGTCAGAAATGGCGGCGCCCGTGGTGGGGAGGGCTCAGCCTGCACGTGGAAGGCCCTCACCTACTTTGTAGCGCTCCCCTGTGTGGGTGTGAGCGTCCTGAATGTCCTCCTGAAGTCACATCACAGACTGCACGAGAGATCCAAGAGACCCGAGTTTGTCACCTACCCCCATCTCCACATCAGGTCCACGCCCTTTCCCTGGGGAGATGGGAATCATACTCTCTTCCATAACTCTCACTGAACCCACTTCCAACCAGCTATGAAGATGAATAAAGAGAACCTGGACCACTACTCAGTGGGGACCACAGCACTGGTTTGGACCATGACTCTGCACACGGACCAGAAGAGAATATGGGACCTTAAGCTCACCTTCCTTACTTGTATCAAAAAATGACCAGTATACTGACCTTCCATCCCTTTGCTTATGACAAGAGATGGCTTAAATAACTTAGATTGGTCCATGAAAAAAAAAGAAGTAGAAGTGGTTGATTAGAATAGAAGAGATAGAACCCCATGTATCTGGATTTGGTTACTGTGTATGCAGTACTTCCTGGGTGTTACAAGCTCACAGCTCATGGACGTTTCCCCATTTAAAACCCAGGGCAGTGGGATTAGGTAGGGGTGATGGGTCTTCAGCTTGCTTGAATGCCATTTAGGATACCTCGACTCCTTGACTTATTATGCTTCCCCTCACTTAATTTTCTTTTTCTTTTTTGGGGGGATGAGTGGAGTGATAGAATTGGAGAATTTTGATACTACTTTCCATGTCCACATTTAGCTATTTACAACTATGTGACTTAAAATGATAGAACAGTCAAGACTGGTTTTACAATGGGGGAAAACTGAGTAGAATCCTCCTTTAAAGAAGCATTCTAGAATGCAGGAAATGCTCTAAATACAGAGATGTTCATGGCAGGAGCATTTTTTTTTTTTAATTTTTTTATTGTTATGTTAATCCCCATACATTACATCATTAGTTTTAGATATAGTGTTCCATGATTCATTGTTTGTGCATAACACCCAGTGCTCCATGCAGAACGTGCCCTCCTCAATACCCATCACCAGGCTAACCCATCCTCCCACCCCCCTCCCCTCTAGAACCCTCAGTTTGTTTTTCAGAGTCCATTGTCTCTCATGGTTTGTCTACCCCTCCGATTTACCCCCCTTCATTCTTCCCCTCCTGCTATCTTTTTTTTTTTCTTAACATATATTGCATTATTTGTTTCATAGGTACAGATCTGATATTCAACAGTCTTGCACAATTCACAGCGCTCACCATAGCCCATACCCTCCCCAGTGTCTATCACCCAGTCAGCCCATCCCTCCCACCCCACCCCCCACTCCAGCAACCCTCAGTTTGTTTCCTGAGATTAAGAATTCCTCATATCAGTGAGGTCATATGATACATGTCTTTCTCTGATTGACTTATTTCGCTCAGCATAACACCCTCCAGTTCCATCCACGTCATTGCAAATGGCAAGATCTCATTCCTTTTGATGGCTGCATAATATTCCATTGTATATATATACCACATCTTCTTTATCCATTCATCTGTCGATGGACATCTTGGCTCTTTCCACAGTTTGGCTATTGTGGACATTGCTGCTATAAACATTGGGGTGCATGTACCCTTTCTGATCCCTACTTTTGTATCTTTGGGGTAAATACCCAGTAGTGCAATTGCTGGATCGTATGGTAGCTGTATTTTCAACTTTTTGAGGAACCTCCATACTGTTTTCCAGAGTGGCTGCACCAGCTTGCATTCCAACCAACAGTGTAGGAGGGTTCCCCTTTCTGGCAGGAGCATTTGTAACAGTGAAACAATTGGGAGCAACTTAAACAGCCAACGATCAAAAAAGAATAAAATGCATACTGATGTCTTCCATGCAATATGAGTGGACTGAAGCAATGCTTCAAAGTAAAGGTCATAACATGGGGATGTGAAGTGGAAGAGAAGGCAGGAGTGGGGGCTCTGGGCTGATGACTAAAGTTAAATTGGACTCTTGCATGGCTGTAGGACCTCAGCAAGTTCCTCTGTTTGCCTTATGTCCCTCAGTCGTGAGGAGGGGATAAATTATACCTATTCTGTAGGGCTGTGTGAGGTTTAGACGAAGCAATGCTTGTAAAGCCTTGACCCAATGCCTGGCATGGGGTATGGGCTTGACAGATGTTCACCATTATTATTAAATATATGGTCTCAACTTATGATGGGGTCAAAAAATACCAAAAGTTCCTTCAAAGACTAGATTTCTTTGG
Organism: Phoca vitulina; assembly: GCF_004348235.1. Classification (NCBI taxonomy): domain Eukaryota; kingdom Metazoa; phylum Chordata; class Mammalia; order Carnivora; family Phocidae; genus Phoca; species Phoca vitulina. The sequence continues at coordinate 9,698,324 of NW_022589743.1, read as the reverse complement.
GCTATAGGATTGAGGGTGAGTGATTTATTTCTTCATTTATAAATTCTGTCCTTTGCAATATTCTGTAATTATTATACTGGTCTTTTCTTTTGTCCCCACCCGCTTTTCACCAGAAAAAAACTGACCCTTACTGACCTGCTCTGTGTCTCCAGGAGGCTGATCCCTATGGACTGCATCACCCAGGGCCCCTTGCCCTCGGGCTTCTAGGTGGGTTCAGCCGGTGCCTGGGTCTGGCAATGGGTGTGTCCTTTCACACAGCCACTCCTGACTGGTGCCCCCACCCAGCTTCTACCCCTCTCCCTTCAAGTGTAGGGGTGATAAGAGCTTCCCATTGTAGCTGGTCCTGGGGGCCTTGCTATCCCTTGTCCATTCATGAACCCTGCTCACCTCTCTGTAAATAATCCCTTCATTAAAATTTCTTCAAAATTCGAGCTGAGTATGCTTCTGTTTCTGCTGGGACTCTAGCTGATATAAGGAGCATACATTATTTTTATAATTGGGAAAATTTTATTTAAGAAGCACAAAGGACCACCCCTGCCTCCCACCTCCCAAAAGGGAGCACTCCTCACGGAGTGGAGAGGCCCCTCAGCTTCCAGACTTGAGGGTGATTATTTTTGTTTCATTTTTGAGCCCTCACATGAAATTAGGCTTTAGGCTAGAACACCTATTTCTTAGAAAAACACACTTTCTCCTGGAGAGAAATTCTAGAAAGCAGTCGCGGGCTATTGACAAACTATAATGCTGCAAAGGGATCTGGCCAAAAAGGAATCAAGAGGAAAATCTCCAAGGGGAGAAGGTGGCCCGGAAGTGGCTCATCGCCTGCCGTGCCAGCTGTGTGCCCAGCTGGACAGTCGTGGACAGATTTGTGCCTTGAGTGGAGACCTGCCTCTGTCTGTGGCCACTGGAAACTCACCAGCCCCTGTGGCGTCTGGGCTCAGCAACTGCCAGGCTCCCAGGGGGTAAATGATACAGTTTGTTCAGTCCGGGGGTGGGGATGGCGGTGCGAGGTGGTGATGGGGCTGGGGGGGGGAGGGGGCTTGGCATGTCACCATGCGCTGCTTTGCTCTTAAATCTCGATTGGCAGGCTGACTTTCCCCAGGAGGAAGTGTGGGGAGGAATCTCACAGTTGCATGGCAATAAAGAGCTGCCTGGTGGGCCTCCCTCTCCGCCAAGAGGCTTTGTGGCTCCAAAGTTCCGGAGTGCTATGTGAGGGGGAGGAGGAGAAATAAGCCACTCTACTCAGTACTCATGTGATCACCTTTGCAGAAACTTTCCAGTGGCAAGTGTGTTGAAGACAGCGAGCTCAGGGGAGCCGGCCCGGTACAGAAGGATGAAACTGAAGGTGGGCGTCAGGGGTGGGTCCAAGAAGAGAACTGTGGATGACTTATAAAGGAAAGGGATGGGAGGTGAGGCTCAGTAAAAGACAGTGTTGGACAAAGTCAGTTAAAAACTCCAGCCTCAATACTCTGGACCTGATTCTTTTTATACTATGAAATGAATTCTTATGTTGGTGAGCCTTCTTTTCCCCACTAACCTCTAAGCCCCATAAATAGGTGGACTATGTTTATCGTGTTCATTGTGACTCAAAATGAATTCACTGAATACTTAACTATATATATATTATATGTATGTATATATACATATACATACACACACATACATATATATGTATACACATGTATATATACACATATATATATGTATATGCTAAGCCCTGTGCCAAGTTCTAGGAATACAGAGACGAACAAAACATCCCTGCTCACAGGAGGTTTACAGACTGATGGGAGGGACCCACATTAAAAATATGACCACATATTTACCGCCTAGCCACACATTAGAATGACCTAGCAGCTCTTGAAAAGTATCTATGCTTGGGTCCCTATCCTGCAAAGACTCAGATTTGACTGGTCTTGGAAGGGGCCCTGGCATGGATCCTAAGGTGATGCTAATGGTCAGCTTCATTTGAGAATTCTAAATATGCTCTAAATATGCTCATGGTTCCATGAAACATTATTCCCATGAGACATCCAATGACGGTCAGGTGAAGTTTGGAAAATAATGTACTAGATATATTAGAAACTCTAAAAAGTTATATAATAAAGAAACTTTACAGACTCTAGAAGTTCTATAATAAAGAAATATATTTAAACTAAAAAATATACCAAAAAAATAGATGTTTGTATAATTTGTGAACATTATTTGGAAAGGCATGGTAGAACTTATTAGGCATGATTTATATTAAATATTTAGAAATGCTCTCTGAAGAAATGACTTTATAATAGAGACCTGAACAATCAATGATACAAGGTCAGGGAATGGGAGGGGCAGTGTTCTAGGCAGAGGGATTGCCATGTGCAAATGTTCTGTGGTGGGGTAAATGCTTTTAGAACAGAAAGGTGGTCAATGCTACTGCAATACAGAAGGTGAGGGGAAAAAAAAAGACCAAGATTTCCGCCTTCAAGGAACTCATACCTTAGGGAAAAACTCACATATTCCAAAAACTCCAATTACTCTATGATCTATGATTTTCTAAATATAACAGAAGAAGAAGAAATCACTGTCAGGAATAATCCTTCACCAGCTGATATAAAAACCCAGTTTCATGTTTGTCCCTAGGTAACTTACATAATTTTTTGAAACAGCAGAAATGCTTTCATAAGTATGTTGGCTTAGGGTAATATTAGTATTAGGTCATGTTTACTGAGCATTCAGGCTGGGTTAAGAGGGAGGAGTGATCTGGAGATTGAATCAAGATGCCAAACTGACACACATGCCTGCCTACCCTACCATTTTTCTCTCCAAATCCTTTAAAAGAAAAACAAGGTACAGTGTTTAAAAATATATCCATTAGCTAGAAAATAAAAAAGTGAGCCATATATACCCGTTTTGCTCCTCATTTCCTCCTTAATCCCTAGCAGCCACTAATCTGTTCTATATTTTTATAATTTTGTTATTTCAAGAGTGTTATATAAATGGAACAATATGCTATGTAGCCTTTATGGATTGGCATTTTCACTCAGCATAATTCTAGAGAGATTCATCCAGGCTGTTGTGTATATTGATAATGTGTTCCTCTTCATTGCTAAGTATTATTCCATGGTATGAATCTATCATGATTGGTTTAGCCATTCACCAAATTGGAGGTCACCTGATTTGTTTCCAGTTTTTGGTTATTACAGATAAAGCTGCTATAAACAGTGAACAGGTTTTTATATGAACATACGTTTTCATTTTTCTGGGATAAATGCCTACTAGTTGGTAGGATGTATGGTACTTGTATGGGTTCTTTTTTTAAAGAAATTGCTAAACTGTTTTTCGGAGTGCCTGTATCATTTTACATTCCCACCAGCAATGTTTGAGCAGTCCAATGTCTCTGCATCCTTGCCATTTGGTATTGTAAATATTTTCAAATTTTTTGCTACTCTGATAGGCATGTAGCAAAATTTCATTTTGTGTGTGTGTGTGTGTGTGTTTTAAAGATTTATTTATTTATTTTAGAGAGAGAGAGGGAGAGAGGAGAGAGCATGTGTGAGAGAGTGGGGAGGGGCAGAGGGAGAGGGAGAGACAGAATCTCAAGCAGACTCCCCTTTGAGCAAGGAGCCCGACTCAGGGCTCCATCCCACAACCTGAGCCAAAACCAAGAGTCAGAAGCTTAACTGACTGAGCCACCCAGGTGTCCCTTTCATTGTGGTCTTAATTTGCATTTCCTTAATGCAAACCCAATGAGTTATTATTATATAGTGGAACGTGAATAGCTAGTAGTTGAGGAGGGAAAATAGGTACTACTCTGAAAGGATTATTTGAAACAAATTTTGAATATGATAATGGCAAGTAGGGTAGGAAAGAGAAAAGAGGCAATTAGAGATTTGAGGAAAATATATAGGTAAGGAAATATAATCACAGTACACTGTTTGACATTGCAATGTCAAAACTTACACACTCAGTGTAGGCCACACATAGTGACTTCCTCCCAAAGAATACAGGATGGAGGAGGCTGAAGCATAAATTCACAGTGGAGAAGCCAGACAGACACCACCTCAGCCAGGTGGACAAGGTCAGCATCGACAGTGATGAGTCATATTGGGAGCATGTACTCTTGATATGATGGGATGAAAATGGCTAAAACTGCCTCTGTGGTCTTCTGCCACCAAACCCATATCCCCAGTCTAATCATGAAGAAGAGTATCAGTCACATCCAAAAGAGGGACACTCTATGAAAGAGCTGCACAGTCTTCCTCAAAATTGTCAAGGTCATCAAAAAAAAAGGAAAGTCTGAGAAGCTGTCAGCCAGAAGAGCTCAAGGAGATACGGTAACTAAACGTCACATGGGGTCTCGGATGGGGTCCTGGGACAAAAACAGACATCAGGGTCACTTGGGGGGCTCAGTCGGTTGAACAGCCAACTCTTGATCTGGGCTCAGGTCATGATCTCAGGGGCCCCATGAGACTGAGCCCCATGCTGGGCTCCGTGGTCAGTGCGTAGAGTCTGCATCGGATTCTCTCTTTTCCTCTCCCTCTGCCCCTCCTCCCGCTCACATGCTCTCTCTCTCGTTCTCTCTTTCTCTCAAATAAATAAAATCGTAAAAAAAAGAGAAAGACATCAGGTGGAAACTAAGGTTATCTGAATAAAGTCAGGATTTTAGTTAAAACAACAACAAGAAGAACCAAAAACGTCCACACTCATAATAGTATAAACATTGTCGACTTAACTAAAAATGGAAATGTAATTAAGTGGAGAGAATAAGGAACTGCAGATGAGTGTGGTATTATGAGAGTTAAATTCTTTTCTGTTATAGTTGTAACTGCATACGTAAGACCTGCAATTGTGCATCCAGAAAGCCATAGAAGCACATTAATGAAAGTAGACAGGGAATTATAAGAACTAGAGGAATTAGAACTGGCTGGCTCTGAAGAGAAGGGTGAGAAGAATTTTTTTTTATTATAAGCCTTTTAGCACAAATTTGTTTTTTAATCCCATTCTTAGATAACTTTGGACAAAAATAAAAAATAAAAAGTGTTATATGAAAAGAGACAAACTTGCAGTTTGAGTAAATCAGTTTAACTATATACTCTTTATAAATGTTTCTCAAACGTCATGGGAAGGATGAAAATAGGAAGACAGAAAGGCAGCAGGCAAATGAAAACCTAGAAAGCACTGTTAATTACAGACAAAATAGAAGCTGAAGCAAAGAGCATTAAGCAAGACAAATAAAGCAGCTTCTCAGAGATCAAAGATCAAAGGGACAAACACTTTAGAAAAAGACAGGGATTTAAACAACACACACATTCACACTTTATACCCAATGGAGTTTACACATTCTTTTCAAACACCAACGATGGTACATATACACTGATTTAGCTACAAATAAGAGTTCTAAAATAGCTCAACAGTGTACTGAACATATTAAAAAATTTTCTTATTATGATAAAATTAGAAATTAACCTTAAAAATATAGCAAAAAAAATATGGCCACTTAAAAGTTTAAAATGGCTTGCCAAAAAACCCTGCTTAAAGTGGAAATGATAACGTATTTATAAATAAATGATGATTATAGCATCTCACTTTAAACTTTTTGGATATGGACAAAGTAGTGGTCAGGGGAAAATTTATAGCCTTAAATATACGGACTGGAAAACAAGAAAAATAAAGGAACAAGTAAGTTAAGTTGTCAAACTAAAAAACAAAAACAAAAACAAAAAAAACTGGGAAAGAAAGAATAAAGTAAACCAACAGAAAGTAGCAGGAATTGGCAAAGCTAAAGCCAGAAATTAATAAAATAGAAGATAAACAAGAAATAGCTTTCATGAATGAAAAGTTAATTCTTCAAACAAACCAATAAAATAGACAAATGTTGTTCAACAATTCTGAAAGACTTTTGAAATACTAAAGGGACCATGATCACAGTGGAGATTTAAAAATTATGTTCAATGCTATATCATTCATCATAATCCACATGGAACTTCCTTAATTGGTAAAGGTTACCTGCCAGAAGCCTATCCTAGACGTCACACTTAATGGTAAAATATTAGATGCAAGTGGACAAAAGCAGGTAAGAGAGAAGGACACCTACTGTCCCACTTACTATACACAATGTCCTGGGAACTAGAAACCACATTGACTCTAGTTAATGAAGTGAGATCTGAGAAAGAATAAAAAGTACTAGAAAGGAAGGACAAAATGATCCTTACTTAAAGATGGTGTGAAAAAAAATCGTAAGATGCAAGACAATCTACTAAAAAAAAAAAACCCTCACCATTACTAAGAGAGTTCAGCAAAGCAACCAGCTAAAGATTTCTTTTGAACTAGCACTTGCTCTTCTATTGTCCCACAAATAGCCAATTAGAGAATATATCTTGAAAAGAGAATCATTCATAATAGCCATAAAACCTGTTAAATAGACTCCCCCCACCCCATGAAACTTAACAGTAAGTGTAGAAGGCCCATATAAGAAAATTATGAAACTTTCCTGAATACATAAAATTCAACTTGATTAGGAAGACCGGTCTTGGATGGAAAGGCTCTCTCCAAATTAATTTAGGAATATGATGCTACTCCAGTACAATTTTGAAAATTAAACTTGACAAACCAATTCTAAAATTCATTTGGAAGAGAACATGTGTGCAAACAACTGTGACATTTTGAAAAAGATTACCATGGGGAGGGACTTGCCCTACCAGATGTTAAAATATACTATAAAGTTCCTATATGGTGTGAAAATTAATAAAAGGGAACACCATTTAAAATGGATTGGGGAGGCCAGAAGGGGGAGCCCTTACACCCTACCACTCATTGTCAATGACCCAACAGGAAGAGATGTACCTTGAAAGTCCATAGTACTTTACCTACTACTTTATTACCCAAGCAGGAAGAAAGGTTTTTCTCTTGCCCCAGCAACAGCACAGCCAGTCAGAGACCTCACAACTCAACCAGTGAAAAACCACTATACTTCAAACTCCTAGTTTACTCCAATAGAGTTTGTTTTATAACAGCCCCACCCAACTGCCCCCTTTCCTCTTTGAAGGGTGTTCTTCTCCTTCGTTCCCTAGACTTGTTGTAGCTTGCTTATCCCGACTTGCAAGAGTTGCAACTCTCTACCGTTGCTAAATAAACCTTTTTTTTTTTTTTTCTGGTGAAATGACTGAGGGTTTTTTGTTTGTTTGCTGTTTTTTTGATGGTTTTATTTTTAAGGTTAACAATGGCTATAGACAGGTGAGTGAGACAAAGAATGGGACTGCATAAACTTTTCCATTTCTAGTTAATCCCAGAAGAAAATATTGGCCCAAGTAAAACAGAGACACATACAAGGATTGCAGTATTATATAATAGGAAAAAAAATGGAAACAACCTATGTCTGTCAGTGGAAGAATGATTAGATAAATTATAGCACCTCTAGCTAGGGAATAGGAATACTGTACAGTGATTAAAAAGAATGAAGATCCAAACACACTGACATAGAAAGATATTTGATATATATGATACATTGCTGAATTAAAAATAAATCTAGGGGTGCCTGGGTGGCTCAGTCGGTTAAGTGTCTGCCTTTGGCTTGGGTGGTGATCTCAGGGTCCTGGGATCGAGCTCTGCATGGGGCTGTCCACTCAGTGTGGAGTCTGCTTCTCCCTCTCACTCTCCCTCTGTGCTCTCGCTCTCTTTTTCAAATAAATAAATAAAATCTTAAAATAAATCTAGTTGTAGGATTAGACAGTGTGATTATTTTTAGCACACAAACAAACCTGTACATCTGTGCGCTTACACACGTGGGTACGTGCATCAAGGAAGGATTTGTAAGGACATACATGGAACTCATAACAGATTAGTTTTGTGACAGGGATGGGACATTGGGGGAAGGGTAAATCTTTTACTTTGTCTTTTATATAACCTGTACTGTATTGTTTGAGGGTTAAAAACCTTCCTAAATGAAGAAAATGCAAAAAGGCTATTCTTTACAACATACTGTATTGGAGAAGGGTTTTAAGGTGGTTCACAAGATGGTGGAAGAGTCAACTGGCTGGATCCTGACAGCTCAGCAACCAGGGGAGGACTCGAAAACTGGCCTATAAAGCCTGTGGCAGCTTAGAAGAAAACACTTGAGTAGTGTTGCCATTCTCTTGCTCTCACTGGACCTGCTGCTTTTCCTCATCATACATTTAGTTGCTGAACTTATTTCCGTATTTTTACTTGCATGCAAAAAATGTGAACCCACTGAGTTTCCTGTCCCTTGGACATAACATCTGCCTCTCCTCATTGCTTCTCATCTGTAAACTTTTGGCCTCAACCCCGCCCGAACAGGCTAACTAAAATGATAAATCCTTTTGTTTTTTGAAATTGAATCACTTCAATCTAGTGATGAGGGTAGCTACCTCATGCTTAGGATCAGACTAATTCTTCAATTAATTAAACATGGAAAAGAATTATAGTCTCTAATGCAATGTACTTTTCTCTAATTACAAAGGTGTAGGAGGGAAAAATAATAGAAGGGGTAAAAATAATATAAATACTAAGCAGTGTGCACCCAAGCCCCACGAAGTCAGGTTTTTCTTAAGTCTTGTGAAAAGATGGCCCAAATGATTAAGTCATGGTCAAGTTCACACTGTTATTACAAATTGTCGACCCCGGGGATTTTCATGGACAAATGGTAGACTCTCCCTCCTAGAAGCTGCAGGGCCCCTGGACATCTCTCTGGAATTCTTCGGCCTCCTTTCTTTCTGGGAAAGAAGTTGGAGGTGGTGGTTGGCAGAAGTACCACCTGGTCTTTGCAGGAGCAGATACACTACCAGCCCCTGGCAATCTCTGCAAGGAGAAATGCTTTTCAATTTTTTTTTTTCTTTTAGAGAATGCCATCAAATGAAGAGCAGTTAAGTATTTTGCTATTACAAGCCTTTGTAGGAAGGAATTAGGGTGGTGGCTTCTAATCTGTTAGCGAACAAGGTGAGAAGAGATGGGGAAGGGCACCACCCAAACCAGCATACTGCCCACACCCACTGGGGCAGCTACCGGAGCATCTCTTCACTGGCAAACCCCGAAGGGTGACCATGTCGAGCCCTGCTTTTAAAACAAAGATAGAAAAGAATTCATCCTGTGGATGGAAAACAGATGCTGCACTTCATCCGTTAGAGGATACTTTCTCCTTTCAATTTCCAACCCGGCAAAGAGCAACAAAATCACTTTGAAAATGTTCTCTGCTCTGGGACTGCAGAGAAATGACATATCCTCTGCCGGAGCTGCAGACAGGTTACCCAAGGCGGGGGGTGTGGGGGGGTGCGGAATGAAGTTCTGGCAAGTGTCCAAAGCATCAAAGCATTTGAAACAACTCTAGTTTGGCTCTGTAAGCCATGGAAATTGGTGAGATGGGACCAAAAGACGCCAGCGCTCTTTGAATCCAAGGAAGAAACATCTAGAAACAGTCACTCTCTTAGCCCCATTTTCCTGCATTTAGGGAAGATGCAGGCAGAAAACTCCAGTGGGTCTTACTCAAAACTGTTTCTGGGTTTTAAACTGAAACTGATGCCTTTAATGTCCAAGTTGTGGTGGCAACTGGCCTGGCGCGTGGCCCCTGGGCCTGAAAGAGGGCTTATAAAGAGATGCTCTTAAAAAGATTTCTGGATATCAACAAACTCTTAAAAAAAATCAGAACATGTTGATGAGTTGAGTGTACACACGTGAGGAACGGAAGGATTCAGATTTTCTTTGAAACACAGGCTTTGGTATGAAGGGGGAAGAACATCCAGTTGTCAAACAGGCTTGAGGTTTTATGAACCCAGAAATTCTGGAGAGCAGTTTGAGATGTTTTCCAAACCCTAAATACTGTAGGGTTAAGCCTTTCCTCTAACCAATTAGATAGCTGACATTTCGTTCTGTGGATTTCTCGATTGTTTCTTCTTTTTTAAAGGAAACAAAATAATTAGCCTTGTTTCAGGGTAATTTTGCTAATATTTCCATGATTAAATAATTACTTCAACTCTGAATTAAAAACTGTCCTGCTGTCTCTGGGTACAGTAGGCAGTCAGCTGTTTTAATAACCCCCGAGGGTGGTCACGTTAAGGACTCAATTTATGACCTTATAGATTAACACAAGGAAACCTACTCCATAATGCAACAGACAATTCTATTTATAATGTTTAATTAATCCCCTCCAGTCACTAACAGAACCCACTTGTGGCTTTCGTTTCAACCCCACCCAAATGCGAATCTCCTGAGATGAGACGTGTTAATATGTGAATGCTGATAGAATTTGCTGGCATGATGGTCGAGTATTAAATAGCTGACAGTCTGGATAAATTAGCTCCCGATAGCTCACTAATCAAATGTAAGGAGAAAATGTCGAGTTTGGCAGCACTGATGAAACCCTTCATCACAACCCTGAGCTGGAGAGAGGTAGAGAGAGAGGAAAATGTCCAAGTCTGACACTGCCTGAAAACACTAGCTCTGAATTTCAGGACGTCTTGGCAGAGCAGACAACCAAGAGAAAGTATCAGAACTGTATCGAAGGATGGCTGTGGGAGGCCAACCTGGTGGCTCCATTTGTCTTTTGTCACTAGTACCCTCAGGCTGCCTTCTCTTTGATACAGAAAACCCAAAGTGGTAACCAACTCTAGGCTGCCTTACCTAAGGTGGTATAAACAGAGTGGAGTTACCTGGAAAACTCCAAGCACCTCAGAAAACTACAGGGTGTGGGCAGAGTAATTTCTGCAGACCTAGAAGATTCTCCCGGGGAATAGGCCCTGGGAAGGAGGCAGGAGGCTCATACACTACATGGACATAGGACTTCTGCCTTGTGGGCTGGCATCTTGGAATATATGCATGGAGGACTTTATCAGGTTTTAGGACTGTTCAGGCTACTTCCATATGTCCTCCTGAGTCAGGAAAATTGATTTCGCTCTTTTTTGTCCACCACATTCGAGAATCCACATAATGTGATACTTCTGGCTCTGCTTGGTGTCTTTAGGCAAATTCCTTAACCTCAATGCCTTAGTCCTCTCGTCCGCAAAGTGGAAATCCTCAGAGCGCCCACTTCTAGGGTGGTTGTGAAGATCGCACGGAGTTAGTACAGAGGAGGCTTGACCTGGTGCCCGGCATACAGCAGGCGCTCCGTAGCCTTGGCTGTTCTCAGCACAGCGTCACTCCGCTGTCTGTCTCCTCTGCCGCATCAGGCTGTCATGGTTTCTCCTGGCTAGCTGCCGGACTCACTTCCCTGTTCCTGGCCCACATCTCTTCCGGTACCTCATACACAGTCTTGCCAGCCAAATCTTTCACCGTCTACCTCTGATCCTGTCCTGCCTTATTCAGTGTTCTGCAGAGCTCATCAAACAATGTTGAAACTCCTTAATTTTGAATTCAGGGCTTGGTGGGCCCCTGCTTCCTGCCCTCATTTCTCTCTCTGCTCTTACTGTGCCTTCTCATGAACCCTCACCTCCGCCGGAGCCACGGTTCCCTCGCTCTCTTCTGCCTGTCCTAGCGTGTTCTTGCTTCACAGGTATAAACTGTGCCCACCGTTCTCTCCACTTGGACGTTACTTCTCCCCAGCATCTTCTGGTCCAAATCCTAGCCATCCTTGAAAGCCAAGTGCCACCTGCACCTTGGGGCTTTTCTGATCTATCATGTTACCTCCCTCTTTCTTTTCTGACCCCCAATGTCCTTTATCTGTTTTTTTTTTTTTTTAAATCCTTAACCCTAGTTACCTGCTATTACAGGTATCAATTCATCTGCCCCGCTACTTAGTATGTGTGATATCCCACTCTCTGAGCTCCTTGGATCGAGGCTGATTCTTCCATGTGCCCTACTTAGTCCTGTCCTCAACCCTATGCTATGCACAAAACAGGCCCTTTCCAACAAAAAGTTGGGAGTTAATAATATTTCGGAGGGGCTTGGAATAATGACAGCCTGGCCCTGTGTTCCATCCTTTCAGTGACTTATTCTCATTAACTTTTGCTCTGTACATGAGTGCCTATGGAAATATTTCAACTCAAAAAGTACATGGGATAGAAAAAATCCTATCAGCAGGAAAAACAAACATACAAAATGCACAGCTGATCCCCAAACAATGGATTGTTTTTTAAGAAGCAGCAATGAAACAAAAACCTGGAGTCTGGTACCTTTGTATCTGGTTACCACCGCTGCGTTGACACTAAGAGGCTCCTGAAAGCTGACGGTGAGCGCGGTGCTGCCGGTCACCATGAGACAGGCGCTGGCTGGCACCTCGGGGGCTCCTGGGACAGAAGGAAAAACGTAAGGATCTTAACATCTCAAATCCTTTTTAGACAATGTTCCTGCCTCTTCAAAGGATACCCTGAAACACACACTATGGAAACATTTGTTTGTAGAGCCTAATAGCTTTTGCTTTTGAACATTTTCATTAGAAGTCTCAATGGTCTTTATTTGTTGCCATCGTGGTCTTATTTGAGCATCAGAACATCTTCTGAAGGGGTAAATAATACCAGTTAAGCCTTCCCAAAGTATCCTGGAAACACAACAGGAGATTGGCCTGGACCAATGGAGAGCAGGCCAGAAAGTGTTAGCTGGAAACGGCTGTTGACAGAAGCTGTTACATTTCATAAAGTACTTCCATGGAAATCATTTCATTGGAGCCTTTTTGCAACCCTGTGGGGTAGAAAAGGCAAGTAGAGCATGTGCCCATTTAGGATGAGGAACCTGCAGTCCAAAGAGGCCACACTACTCGTTCAAGGACACAGCAAAGACACACAGCTAGGACGAAGGCCCGTGGCTTCGGATGCCTGATTCGGGGCTCTTCCCGGGATAGAATGCCGACCTGCCTTCTCTCATGCTGCCTCCTATTAGATCAAGTAACGTTTTCTGAGAGAATTCACGGACCAATGCCATGCCCATTAACCTCGGGTTTTAAAGGACTCCTGATAGTTCTAGGTGTTCCTTAACACCCAAAAGGTGTTTTGTGATTTAGAAAATTACCCCCCAAATGGCAGTAAGTCTAAAACTATGACTGCTTCTAGTAGTAATCTGTCCTACATGAGGCACAATTGCAAATGCATTTATTAAAACAATTGCCGAATGTCTCTTTTTTAAAAAAAAAAACAACAACCCACGTATCAGCATTGCTGAAGAGATTGTTAATTTTGAAAGCAAACTTTCATTAATGTTGCTTAAGCTGTTTGCTTTAAGAGAAAGGATTAGGCTTAGATTCAATCCTTAGTATACAGAACTGCTTCAGAGAACAAGATTTTCACTGCCTTTGGTCTTTATCTATAGCACAAAGCAGAGGCAGATATTTCCAAACTAATGAACTGATCTGTCCCTTATATTTAAATTCTCAAGTCCAATTTTTTAAAGTGTTGTTTAAATAAGATCTACTTTTGGAACAAGATTTTAATATTTCCCAAGTTTGAAATTGATACTTTTTTATATCAGGGACCTTCCAGTGCTAATGAGCATTATCCAGAAACAAGGCTTTTCTTAAAACTAACAAAAAAGAATTGATGAAGAGAATGGAAGTGCAGACAAAGCATAATTCAGGGGCTGACTGATTATCCTCTGTGGCCTGTATTAACCAAAGGTCGGTTTATATAAGCTCTCTATAAAAAAATGCAGTAGAGTTGAAAACAACTTAAACTTGTGTTGGAGGCAGAAACTGGACAAATAGGCAAACAAATATTTTCCACCTCCCCATCCCAAAATATAGCCACTTAGGGTATCAGACCATCCAGGTTATTAGGCATTAGGGCGTATCGGGTGGAAAGTGCTAGATGAGTGTGACACGGTGGAGAGAGGCCAGCAGCACTGAAGCCTCATGGCTGTGGTCAGAGAACCTATCGGGAGCCAGAAAATCAAGCAAGACAAAAGATCCTTTTACAGCTGCCCAGAGCCCTCACTCCAAATAGGCTGACAACGGCCATCCATGACCCTGGAGCAGAGTTGAAAAAAAAAAATCAGTAAAAGGCGGCCTGGCTGTCTCCAACCAACCTGGCTTCTAGTTACATGCAGAAGTCCTCTGCTTATACTCACTGGCATGCTCGAAGCCGGTCCTCATGCGTCTGTAGAGCCGACACCTCCACTCCCACGCTTTCAGCTGTTTCTCTTTCTCTGTGTTGTCCAGACCTGGTCCTTCGTTCTCCACCTGGGCAGACAGTTCACTCACCCTCTGCTGGGCTTCCTGCACCAGTGTGGCGAGGTGCATTGCTCGGCTTTCCAGGCTGACAACTGCAGGGAAAGACATGGGTGACTCCTTTCTCTTTCTGGGGAAACGCTGCTTCGTGGGCATGGGAGTTAAGAGTCGACTCTGGGGTTTAAAAAATGCCCGGGGGTAAGTGGGATCTATGTTCCTTATTAACTGACTTATCCTGACAAGGTCTAAGTGGTGACATTGACAACTAGCTTAAATGGTAAGTCCATCAATTTAAGATACTTTTCATTGCTCTGGGGCCCTCTTGTCATATGCACCCCGAATAGCTGCCTAGCACAGTTCATTAGAATTCCACCATCAAGTACCCATGAGGACCACTTCTCACCCAGATTGCACACAGTTGTTTCCATGATCTTTACAAAGACAAACACTTAGGGCCAAAAGCTCTGTAGGGCTAGGAAGGTCGTAGGAAAAGGCATCCATGAGGCAAGCTGCATTCCGTTAAAGTTGTTTGGTCCTTTTTTTTTTTTTTTTTGGTAGAATCTGATTCGAATGTTCTGCTCTTATCACATTCTGCCCAGCTCACAGACATTTCTGTACATATGTCTTAGTGGCGTAATTCTGTTATAATTAACCAATTTATTTATTGCTGACGAAGTGTCCCACTCCCACTGCCACAGTTACGCTAGTGAGTTCTGATGACTGGGTGTGATCAGACTATGATCTATCAATTCCATCTCTGATCGTGATCTCAAGGAAGGAATGAATGGTCTCTGGAGATGCCCATTCTCAACAACAGCAAGTTCAACTACTCCTCTTGCTGACAGAGATTATATAGTTTGATATTTCTGTTTTACTCCATACTTGGCATCTCCACGAAATTCACATTGTGCTGGTTCACCTGACCCCGCCCTTGTGGGAGTGAACGTTCGTGACAGTGACAGAATGCTTCACATTCGTGTGTCAGGTTGGGAAGCTGCTTCTTGGGGTTTCCTCATGGCTCCTATATATTGGAAGGCTGCCTCGGCGGTCCCTCGGTCACTTGGGAGGAGCCCTCCCTGGTTAGTGGTAAGGGGGCAACAGCCTCAGCACGGGCGTGTGGAAGGGAACCATGCAAAGAACAGCACAGACCAGAATCAAGCTCTGCTGCTCTGTCACCAACGTGTGGTTGACACTCTGTGTGACCAAACCAGTATTCCCCCGGGCGATGGGAAAAAAATCCAAACATTTCATTCTTCTAATTAAGGGGGGAAAATATTATGAAGATAAGTGAAAATTTGTTAGGTGTATTCTGAAATGGAAATTAGGTGGTTATATATTCATATTCTCTGTGTTCATAGGCATGTTTGCATTAATTACAGGAAATGAATACTAATTTATTATTGCCCCTGCTCACCATCAGTCTCAATTTATTTACAGATGAGGTCAATGAAAAATTAGTCAAGTCTTTTTTCTTTCTTTTTCTTTCTTTTTTTCTTTCTTTTTCAAGTTGCTGTTTAGAACACTCAGGACTGTGTTTTGCTGCAGGTTTCTCATGGCTAATGAGTGTTGCTCTAGCAGTCAATCATGTCCTCTGAATACCGTCACACTTTTTTTAAAGCCTCAGTCATGAGCCATGACAGAAAAATAAACAAATAAATATAAAGCTAAAAAACTCTTTCACTGAGCAGCTACACTATGCAGAATCCCCCGGGAAGGCTAAAGGAGGCCAGAATAAATGATAATATAAGTGCTGTGGACGTAGGGAAGCAATGATGGCGTATGAACGTGGAGGCTCTGGAGAAAAAAAATACACATACACAAACGCGGGCGCATACTCCAGTGGAAAAATTGGCAATATTAGTAGCCTCAAGGTGCAATTTCCTGGAGCAGTGAGATTGACAAGTCAGTACTAAATGCTGTTAATTTAACTAACTTCAGATTAATGGTAGAGTCTGCTATGACTGAAGGCCTCAAACACAGTCTCATTATAGCCTTGCTGGGAAGGTCCTAAATATAGGCATTGACAGTTGAAAACAAATTCGTATACATTTGTGTATTTTTAGACATAGGTTAGGCGTCAGGGTTTGTGTCACAGTTCTCAGGTTGATTAATTGACCCAGTAACTGCACCCTCTACCCACGGCCCCCCTCCTTCTCCCACTCCAAATTATAGAGAAAATGGGGGAATTGTCCTTGCTAAGTCATTCAGTGAGCTTTTTATTGTAAGCCTGATGTTTGAATTGCATGCATGCGTCAACACTTGGGTGATAGACATATGATTTATAAAAATAAATTTTTCTAATACTATGAAATCCCCCCTATTAATTTTTATATCCACAACAGTTATTACTGGTGTGAATTCCAGGTGGCATTTCAGATGGACAGCTTCTCCTGAGCTATGCTTGGCTCCCCCTGAAATTTTTCCTGCTTTCCTTAGCACAACGTGCTTTGTTTCTACACTTTCCCTTTCCTCCGAGGCTGGGGCCTTGACGCTGTTTGCGTTGTAGTGGTGAAGGGATTCTACATCTTTAAGGTAAAGCATGTTGCCTCTTCAGAGGCTAAGGGGAAACCTATTCAATTTTATAGCCAGGTGAATCTTCCAAGATCATCAAGATCCCTGTGCTTCTCAAACTGGGATGCCTAAACACCAACATAATATGCTGGTGGGAGGGGGGAGGTGCAGTGGGCATCTCTGGAGCCACAGAATGAATATGGGCATCTTCCTGGGGCATCAGTTTCTCCATACAGATTTTGGTGAAAGCATATTATTTAGAAATCAAAACAAACACTTCCGGTGGAGAATGGAAAATTTTCCCCAAAATTGAAAGCTTAAAAAAAAAAAAAAGAGGAACTTTATAGAAATCTGCCCCCCCCCCATTTTTTTTTCCAGGCTAAGTCCCCAGGTACCCCTGAGAACACACTCACTTGCCTCTGTTGCTAGAGGTAATTCCATGGACAAGTAGAAGAAACACTAACTGAGCCAGTGGTTTCCAACCATTTCACCCAGCAAAACGTTTATTATTTTTTTTTCCTATGGATTTTTTAATAGCTTATTAAAACACTCTCTTTTGAAAGATTTTCTTTATCGACTACCAAATCAGCTGACTTATAAAGTAATCATTTTTCTCCCTATTATTAATGACCTATATAACTGCCAAGAGTCGCATCTGTTCAGTATGAGATAATCAACCTAGCAAAGTGGGTTAATATATTTTAAGCAGAAGCAATATGATGATTATATTAGACTGTTTCATTTTATCTTGAGTGATGGTGGGAAGTTTAGGCTTTTTGACACCTTGCACACTATTCTGAGAGCCCCCTTCCTATTTTTGCCACCTCAGAATGAGAACATTTTAACCCCCTTATTTTATTATTATTTTTTTAACGCACCTGTTATAAAGATGAAGAAACCAAGACCCAAGTAGGGGAGATTATTATCCAAGATTTTCTTAAAAACCTTAAAGAACCTAGGGAACTTCCTCTAAACCAAATGGAATGCAAATTAACCCTGTATTTATGTATTGCAATTTTCTAATTGCTATTGATTTGGCCCGAGGCTGATGAGCTCATTTTGGGTGGCTGGTTGGACAGAGAAACTAGAAGGGCTATGTCTATCATATGATTGGTTCTCCTGCCCATCCACTTCTCTTTCTCTTGGTTCCCTTCCCCTTTTACTTCCACACTCGGGATATTTTCCTCTTGAGTGCAGAATTTCCGATCTGTTTGCAAGGTCTGGTCTTTTCTCTCTTACTGCAGTTGGCTCCTTCTCCAGCCAAGCAACTACCCCTCTGAGCAGCCATGGCCAGCACAATAGAGGGTCTGTGAGTGTGTGGTGAGCCGGCCGGCTGGGGCAAGACCACTCGGCTGCTCCTGAAATAGGCCCCATGCTATTGTGGTGTTTAATTATCAACAGCATTTCTACCACCCAGTGTCTGAGTGGGTATTTGTTCTAAGACCTGCCCAGCTAATTAACTACGAGGTGGGGGCGGGGGTGGGGCGGGAACTTGGTGTTCAAAGAATACAACTACGGTTACTGTTTAAATCCTGAGATAAATAATGATCGGACTGAATGTTTTTTCCTCACCATCAGACTCTAACCTATGGAGCGCCTACTACGTACTATTTCTTAATTTCGCCTTGCCCTGCAACTGGTGAGTTTGGGCCTGGTTGATAAGTGCTTAGAGATTGAAAATGTCGTAACGAGGGTAAAATGTAAACTAATTTTAATTCTTAACTGAAAGTTTTAGGGAATAATTCATTTGATTTGCTTGGAAAAAATGAATATATTTGCCTATTACTAATGATATGGCATTTTGCAACTCAGCAACAACTTTTCTATTGTTACTAGCATTTTTCTTTTCTTTTTTTTTTTTAATTTATTGATGAGAAAAGAAGGTACAAGACAATTCTTTAGTCTCAATGTCTGAAGGAGCCTTAGAACCAGCCTTAGATGATTCTTCTTATAACACCCTTGGCCCTATACGATTTCCTCTAGGAGGGGAACTTGCTGCTCACCAAGGCGGCCCTATCCATTCTCACTTTCAGTTTTAATTTAAAAGAGTTTAATTTAATTTAAAAAAGTTCCCTCATCCTGAGCTGAAATCTGCTCTTGTCTTATTTCCAAACTGGAGGTAAAGTGGTAAAAGGGCTTCAGATTATCAATCTAGATCAAGCACTGCCCGTTACAAATGTGTGATTCTCACCAGTTACGCTGCCATCTTGAACCCAATTGTCTCATCTGAAAAGTAGCACAGTAAGCTGTCTCATAAGCTGCAATAAGTTATTGGTAATCTTTACACAGATGGCTCTCAATAGTGGGGTTTTGTATTATTATTACACTCATTGGTCATAGTTTTTAGAGGTACACAAAAATAAATCAAATACTTGTTTTATAAAATAGCTCTATGTCCTTCCATTAAAAAAAACCAAAAACCAAAAACCAAAAAAAACCCTCTTGCTCCCAGGTAAAAATCTTCTGTCCCAACTACCAGTCAGAAATATATACTAAGTGGTGTCAGTTTCAACCCTATCTGTTACTTCAGAGAAGAAAAAAAGGTCACTTAGGTATAAACCTTGAATTGTAAGCCAGTGTCCTCTGGGCAACCAAGAATAGCAGTTAATAAAATTCATCTTTGCTGATCATAAGGGACAACCTTCTAACAGCCTCACAACTGCCTTGTTTTCAGGTAGGAACATCAAAAGAAATACTATAGAGGAGTCCAAAAATTAAATGTTTTTTAATTCAAAAACTCTCATACCAGAAAAGCTCAAAACCTCCGTTTCAATTTACCTGTCCTGCTGAGGTTCTGGAGTCAGAATTCACTCTGGCTCCCTCAGGTCTCAACCTGTTGTCTTAATTTCAGGTTTCCCCAAGGACTTTGAGAATGTGGCTCCAAAAAGTTTTAGAGATTTAGAGATTAAATGTTTCATTTTAATTACTGTGGTGTTTTCTCCTCCTAGAGCTCATTACGCCCTGGACATGGGGCTCTGGAATGTTCTTCCCTGCTACTTTCCAACAGAATGTGGATTCACAAAGTCCATATTATATAGTTTAAGTTGTAATTGTGGTTAAGAAGCCAGAGCCAATGACACAGAGAGAGACTTCCATCCTAAGTTTCCCAAACTCCAAAGGGCCAATGGACATTTCTAAAACAAGCTTGTATGCAAAACCCTTGAGGAAATTATTTAGAAAATCCAAAGCAGATCACCAAATGATGTCATGGCTTAAGTATGAAAGAAGATAATCCTATCTTCTGCCAATACCTTCGCTGCTGTCTAATAGAAATACAGTGTAAGCCACATTGTTTAAAATTTCCTAGCAGTGACATTAAAAAAGAAAAAAAAAAGTACTGAGGGTTGCTGGAGGGAGGTGGGCGGGGAATGGGCTAAATGGGTGATGGGTATTAAGGAAGGCGCTTGTTGTGTTGAGCACTGGTTGTTATTTGCAAGTGATGAATCACTATATTCTACTCCTGAAACCAACATTACACTATATGTTAACTAACTAGAATTTAAATAAAAATTTGAAAAAAAAATAAAATGAAAAAGTGAAAAGAAAAAAGTGGTATTAACTTTAATAATCTATCTTAGTTAACTCTGCAGATCCAAAATATTATCCTCTCAACATGTAATCAATGTAAAATTATTGAGATAGTATATATATTATATATAAAATAAATATATAAAAATAAATATATGTAATATATATAATACACTAAAATATATTTTATTGTACTTAAGCCTTGAAAATTCAGGGTTGTTTTACATTAAGGACACATTTTAATTTGGACTAGATGCATTTCAAATACTCAATTGTCACATGTGGCTGGTGGCTCCTGTGTTGGACAGTGCAGTTTTAGAACATAAAATCCCACAAATGTTAAAAAGTGCTTGATTTGGGCAGTGTTTTAAAAATGCAAACAGATGGGTAAAATATTTAAATTCTTTACCAGAAACTCTTGGATTGTTTTATATTGTTTTTGATATTTATATTGACTAACAATTTTTTGACCATTTACAGTGTGCCAGGGAAATAGTTTAAAGCTGTTATTATTACATTTAATCCTCCACTCCAGGAGAGCCCCCGATGATCTCTGTCTCACAGGAGTCACACCCGACCACACTGTGCTGGAGTTGGCCTGTGTGATCAACAACATTCGGCAGGAAATGAGAATATATCCTTCCTGAGATTAGGTCATAAAAGACACTGTTGCTTCTACCTTGGTCTCTCTCTCAGATCATTTGCACTGGCGGGAGCTAACGGTCACGTCAGGGAGCAGCCCTCTGGAGAGGCCCACGCAGGAAGGAATGGAAGTCTCTTGCCAGCAGTCACTCTGAGTAAGGTTGAAGTGGATCCCCTAGCTCAGTCAAGCCTGGAGGTGATAGCAGCAGTTATGTTGGGGGAACTTAGGGATGGGGGCCTAGATTGTGAGCGTGTGCGTGGCACAAGGATGGTGTGGGTGGGTTGTCAAAGGTATCTTTTAACTTTATCTATAATGTTTTCATTTTTTACAAGGAGAATATATTCTGTGTTGCATGAATATTTAAAAATTAAAAACAAGAAAATGAAAGGACAATTAACTCTTGAGGAGCAGGTGAGTAGACCTTAGGCTGTGGCCACCTGATGTCTAAATAATTGTTTGGAAATATAAAAAAAGATCAATTCACTCAGTATTTAGTAAAATCATTCCCTTCAAAAGAAATAATATATTCATACCCTTCAAAAGACGTAGCCTTGGGGGCGCCTGGGTGGCTCAGTTGGTTAAGCGACTGCCTTCGGCTCAGGTCATGATCCTGGAGTCCCAGGATCGAGTCCCGCATCGGGCTCCCTGCTCGGCAGGGAGTCTGCTTCTCCCTCTGGCCCTAACCCCTCTCATGTGCTCTCTCTCTCTCATTCTCTCTGTCTCAAATAAATAAATAAAATCTTTAAAAAAAAAAAAAAAAAAGAAGTAGCCTTGGGATTCATTCAATTCAACATATATTTATCGAGTGCCTACTGTTTGCTGGGGATACTGTAATGAATGAGACAGACAGGTTCTGCTCTGTGGAGCTTACATTCTAATGCAGGAGAGATGGAAAATAAACAAATAAAATGAAAAATATATAGTGATAAGTACTATATAGAACATTAAAATAAAGTGATGTGATTAGAAAGTGACTTTGGACTTGATGGCCAGAGAAAGCCTCACCTGAAGATGTGACATTTAAGTGGAAATGTTAGGAAGGAGCTGGCCAGGGAATGATCATGACTGAAAGCCTCTGAGCACTCCCTGCACAGGGAATAGCTGGGACAGAGGCCCTCTGAGAAGAGAGTGAGTGCAGCGTGTTCATGGGATGGGAGGGAAGCTGGTGGGGCTGGTATACCATGCATGAGGGGTGAGCAGTGTGAGATGAGGCTCGAGGAGCACGTCTGTAAGTCAGGGTGAGTGAGGATCTGTACACCTATTTTAATGAAGCAAACAAAAATACCTGGGGACTCATTCTAGAGACCTGCCCAAAGCTTGTTCTTTACATATTCTTAACGGTTGCAAATCTTTGTCCTTTGAGGGTGGATTTGATTTCAGGAAATCTCTCTAAATCATTTGAAACCAAGTCTGGTGAACACGGAGGGTGATGACGCTGGGCAATGCTGTTTTGGAACAAAAATCAGGTGTGACTCTAAGCAACGAGTCAGATTTTCTCATAAACTGGCTCTGAGGACAAATCCAAAAGTGTTTAGAGCAATGGCAGCTCTGTTGGAGCAAGTGTGGGGTCTCCCATGAGGACCATGTTAAAGGATAACATTTGTTTGGATTGTAGACTTTCTGGGGTGTTTGTTTATATAAAGCCAGGCTCATTAGTTTATAGTCACACCTCTTAGACGTGCCCTGAACCAGTCCCAGCACCAACACGATCCTTCGACTACTGCAGAAACTAGTGGTGCATCCTGACAAGTCGGCCAAAATTCTAACACTGGTGTCTGCACCACATTCGCACGACAGCCACTCGGCAAGTAACCGCATATAACTAAGGCTGGGCGACATCTCCTAGTTCCAGAAGCAATATCCGAGAGAAAGTGAGCGAGTTCACAGAGAAACACAGGGAGGGTCTGCAGAGAAGGGAGAACAAGGCTGTAGAAAGGGCAGAGAGACTAAAGATGAGGAGCATTCCATCATTCTTACTGGTCCACATTATTCAACAGTATAAAGCTGAAAACAGTCAGGCTCCATTTACAACCAAATTCTACAACAGTACCTGGAAAATAACAATGTGACAATAGCAAGAGGTACTCCCAGGTATAAATTACTGAAAGACTTACAGGTATTTCCCACACATTGTGTATACACTATGCATGTAACTCATATGTGTGTCTATGTGCCTGAATCCAATGCCTGTAATTCCCAGCAGCCTAACACAGGGGCATTCAAAATTTCACCTGAAAATTTCTGAGCACCTACTATGTGTCAGGTACTGGGCTCGAAAGACAGACAAAATCCATATGAGTGACCAGATCTGCACATGGTAGGTATCCAAAAAGAACTCATTTCTTTATAAATTACTGTTTATAGACCCTAGATGATCCCAAATAAATAGCAGCCACAGAGAGGCAAGGAGCTCACTGATGACTCAGCACATTCCTCCTGGAGACCACTGAACTGGGATTGGAGAGTGGGGGCAGGACATGAGTTAGTCAGAATAAGGGAAGGGCCTATGACTGGGGACTTTCACTAAGGGAGATAAGTCTTTCTCAGATAGCATTTGTCCCACTGAGCAGGAGTCACGGCAACTGGGATACTGACTGGCTGGAACCATCAAATGCAGAGCCCCTGGGTGTCCCTACATTAGCTGTCCCAGCTCCAGTCCTTTCAGAGTCTCTGCCAGTTTCCTGAGCTCAGCACACCAGTCCGAGTGGAAGTACTTGGGATTCTACTTTCATAATGGCTGATACTATCTTCTAGAAGGAATGAGTATTATTTTGCTGCTTGCCTAAAGGTGGGAAGAACAGAAAAAAGTCGCTGAATAAACACAGTAGATGGATCTAATAAGCAGGTGGGGTTCTGCATATATTTAACCTTGGGGCAGTATGCAAGTTCCGGTGGCCACTTCTAGAACTTTCCCTATGAGTAAGGAAAGAGTACCTGGTTGAGTTTCAAGCCATGTTTGTAAGGAACACCTTGATATAGCATTGTGATTCAGGGGCTAAAGACTGGAAGACATGCCTGACCAATGGTTTAGAGTTAAGTCCCTAAACTCATTTGTGTCTTTGTGATTCCTGCAATGAACCGTGGTGGATCACAGAGGACTTGCTTCTGAGTTGTGCTGGGATTCTTGGTTGGCAGCGTGAAAAGAGTATCGGGCTCGTTTTCAGAAGGGAACACCCAGGGGAAAGGAAGACAGAAAATTCACCCTATTAGAAACACTGCTCGTTGCTTTGAAAAACTTGACTGGCATGAGAAGAGGAAGCAACGGAGAGTCAGGGAAGGGAAGAATGAGGTGTGACAGTGAGCGTGCTAATGCTTTTACACAAATACCAAAGCATTACAGAGGATCTGGGTTCAAGTCATAGTTCTACCACTTCCTGGCTTTGTAGTGTTGGGTGAATTATCTGACTTTCCTTATTCCGGTTTCTTCTAATGAGGTAAGGGACTCCCATTTTACAGGCCAGTTGTGAGGACCAAATGAGGTGATGCAAGCAAAAGGATCTTCACAATGTGTCAAACGCTCTTTGGACTTAAGGCCTCACTGTTATTTTTCTTCTCTTATATCCTGCCTCTGCAACTTTTGGGGAACGATTTGCAGCAGGTGTTTGCTTATCTGGTTCTGACTGGTGGACCATGGTTTTTCTCCTGGGCTGGCTCACACTCACGCACAGAAGCAATTCTCTTCCTTTTGTACTTGATATATAAAGTGAATTAAAAATCCCCAAAAACAGATTGTGCTTTTCTATCGTGCCTCTCTCTAACAGGCATGGCACCTTAGTGTATAGAAGAGAACAAAGACACACACCAGAGGATTTTAGCAAATGGCACAAAGGGAAAGATGCAAGGGCCCAGTGGCCACAGCCCTCCGTACTGATTATTTGGAAAGGCAGTAAGTTTGCATAGAAGGATCCCAGGCATGGGTGTCCCACAGACCTGGGTTTGAGTCCTTGACATCCCTATTCACTTGCCACATGTGTGACCTTTGGTTAGTCACTTAACCTCTCAGAATCTGTGCTACTGTAAAAATCAGAGATAATGCTTCACAGCTACTCAATCACTATTCCTTTGCCACCTTTACACATGTGGGAGTCTATACAGGGTATGATCTCCTTGACTTCTTGGGTGGCCAAGGTGACTTAGGTGTCATATTTCCTGGAGGCTAAAACCTGGGTTTATCTCTCATCTTCCTTTACAACTTTGTCATGATGATTGTGGTTTTCATGCCAGAGGGAATGAGAAAAACCAGGGACCTTTTGAATGAATTTGCTTTCGGTTTAACTAGATTATTTAGGACGCAGGTTCTTTTACGGAGATTTAATTATGCACAAAGGGACTTGGGGAGATTGGGAGTCTCACTGGTTTCATGGAAAATGCAGAGTTCTTTGTAGCGTCTCAGGTAAGTGGGACTAATGTTTCATCCAGCCCAGTGCAGGCAACATCTGGATGAATGGTTTCCTTGTTCCTATAGAATGGGGCTCAGTCTGCATTCTCTGTGTTCAGACCCTCTGATTCTCTCCCCACCACTCTCTCGCTGGATCTTTGGGGCAGACATTATTGCAATGTAAGTTGGAAGGTAGCAAAGACTTTTCAGTTTCTTCCATCTCTATTTGCCCACCCCTCCGAGCCTCCCATTCCATTAGAAAGAAGCGGCACTTTGACGATGGAGCTCTTACTGCAAAGCCCCAACCCTACTGAACCCAAATCCTCACTCTGACATGAATGTGGTGAGCTCAGCATTTTTAAAATAAAGAGTTTCCTGATACAAGGATCTGCCTCTGTACCTAGTCTTTGGGTGGTGGGGGTTTATGAAATTTAGGAGCAGAGATGTGGCCTCTAATTATATATTTGCTTGCTTCTCTTTCAGCCTTCTGGGTCTCACCACTTGGAAGTAAATGAATCAGTATTAGTGAAAGTAACAGTTTGATGAGTTTACTTTTTTCTTTTAGGAAACATAAAAACTGTGGCTCAGAGCCATTGTGGTCATTGGGTCAGAGAGTTTGTACCAAGGGGAATGCGAGTGCCTACCTCAGAATGTTGCCGTGAGGCTTCAAGGAGTGAATGCATGTAAAGTGCTCAGAATAGTGCCTGGCATTAGCTGAGGGCTCCACGACTTTGTCCTGTCCGCTCCTGGGCTGGCTCTGCCATCGGCCCCAGAGCAGCTCCCTTTGGCAAAGTACTATCAGCTCTACTTCAGAATACATCCAGAAAGAAGCCAGTCCCAACAGACCACACATTATATGATTCCACTTACATGAAATGTCCTGAATGGGCAATCTATAGGAAGAGGAAGTAGATTAGTGTCTGCCTGCTGGGAAGAGTGGGGGGGTGGTTGGGGAGTGAGAGGGTATGAGTAATGAAAATGGTCTAAAAATGACTGTGGTCATGGTTGCACATGGTGCGTATACCAAAAACCACTGAACTGTACACATGAAATGGATGAATTACATGCACGTGAATTATCTCTCAATGAAGCTGTTCCAAAATACATCCAGAATTCCACCCCTGCTCACCATCAGTGTCACTACCATGCCAGTCCAAGCCACTGCGTCTGTCTCCTGGCCTCCTAACTGGCCTTCCCAGTTCCACAGTGGCCCCACCACTGTCTATTCGCCACGGAGCACAGTAGCGATCTTTTAAAATGTAAAGCAGAATATGTCATCCATCGGTTTCAGTGGCTCTGCTGTCTCTCCATCCCATTTACGATCAAAGTGAGCATCCTGTCATGGGTGTGAGAGCCAGAATGATCTTCCTCAGTGATCACTCTCCTCCTGGCTGATGTGCTGTGGCCATCAAACATGCAATCTCGTTCCTGCCTGCCTCCACACCTTTCTATTGCCGTTCACTCTGCCTAGGGTTTGACCCCGTATCTCCTCATGGCTCATTCCCTGATATCACGTAGGACCAGGCTCAAACATTATTACATCAGAGAAGCTTTTCTTGCCCAACCTATTTAGAATAGTCCCCACTCCATCAATCTCTAGCCACTCACTTTATTTTCTTCATAGCATTCATCATTATTTGAGTTTATAATTTAATTAATCTATTTACTTGCTTATTGGAAGTCTCCTCCACTAGTGTCTAAATTCTATGATAACAGGGATTTTATCTTGCTCACCATGGCATTCCTGGTACCTAGAACAGTGCCCTGTCCTCAGTGTTTGTTGAATGAATGAGTGATTGAATGAAGCCACCAAATTGCCTATGGACACAAGACACTAATACACACATACTTCAACTTTTTCTACGTTCCTATTCTATAGCCTCACTTGGTGTGTTTCACATATTTTAAAACTTAGGTTAAATTCTTAGGAGGAAGTTCTTTCCAGGTTCCTGTTCAATTCCACTCAGTGTATTCTGTTTAGAATGTAACTTGATGCCTAGACTGGTTAAACACTGTCACTATTTGCGTGAAAGTCCATGAAAACACGTAAAGGCACTCAGAGCCTGTCTTCGTCAACTGTTCTGCTCTAAATGTCAGCAATGGCTATTTCGGTGGCATGAAGCTGGGTCTAGTCTTAACAGTACATGGTTTTCTTCCCAGGTTTACTTACAGTGTGGACTTTCTCGGGCCCCTGTCCTCAGAAGAATCCTGGCGATGGGCACATTGTTGGTCATGATGGCGATATCTAGAGGCGTCAGCCCCTCACTGTTAGGTGTGTTGAGATCTAGTTCTTCCAGTGTGTACTGATACAGGAGGATCTGCACGGCATCTATGTCCTGTTGTTCGACTGCTTCGAACATGGCTTCATTGCCCTGGAAGTTCTGGAGGGCAAGAACACAAGCAGGTGAGCACAGCTTGCCTTGTGGCTTAGCTGTTCTGACGTCAGTGACTGCTCCCCACTTATAACTGCAGTTGTTAAACACAGCTGGACCTTCCCTCCATCTTTCTAATGGGCACTGAATGGATCTGTATATTTAGATGCACTTAGACCATACAGTACAGCATGGCTAGTCTACAGAGAAGAGCAAACATCAGCTTTCCTCAAACCAGTCTTTTGTGCAATACTGTCTGATAGGTCATTACGAGGTGTTCTATGAAGAACATAGCATGCAGTCATATAAATTTGGTGCACACTGGATTAAGCTGGGTTATTGCATTATTTTACTGTAAGACCTCTCAGAGTCTTTAATAATTCTAACATGCAGTTAGGCAGTTATGACTCTCCAACAGATGGGAAATATGACCTGTTTTAAATATTTGTTCAGAGAACATGTTTTTGCTTTTTTTTTTTTTTTTTATTGCATTTGTTTTAACTGCCCCTGGAAATAGTGTTCTATAGAGCACAGTTCAGGAAAATCTGGCATAGATAATGCAGCACAGGTCGCTGAAATGATGACTGGCTTGCAACTGAGAGCACGCTTTCCCTCCGACTCATCCCCTCCCCTCTCATCCCCACGTCCCTACTATCACTCAGACCCAGACCACTGTCATCCCTTGCCTGGACGACGGCAGGGACCTGCCTGTTGCTGGTCCTAGTGTCCTCCAGCCTGTGCTCCATACTGACACAGAATAATACCACTAACATCGATAATGTTACATACCCCTTCCTTTCTGCAACTCTCGAATAGCTCTCACTGCCGACAGGCCGGCTCCCCAGCTCCTACACTCCTCTGTACTAACCTCTGCACCTTCTCAGCCCAGAGCCCCAACCACTGAACACCTGGCAGTTCTGAGCCCTCAAGGGAAGGCCTCAAGAGGTGGTGTCCAGTGAGGGTTTCAGTGGCTGGGTAGCCAACTGTGCTGAGAGGGCCAAAAGCTGAATAATCATAGGATAAAAATCACCTATAGAAAAATAACAGCTAAGGACAATACAGTTACATTGAAAAGTTCTATCAGAGATTAATAGTAAACAAAGGAGAAAAGCTCTGGAATTCTCTCAAATATGTTATTTCTGCAGCTCATGGGAGAAGGGTAACAAATACACTATTTACACATCTATCCGGTATCTTCTCCAGGAATTGTTTGCTCTTTAAAAATGTTGAAATACCATTGGTCCTGACATAGCACAGGGCTCACCTGATTAAACCGTGCAAGGTCTTCAGTGACCAAATATTTAGGTTGGCAGGGTTTATTTTTAGTATCACCAAAAATCAATTATCTCCATCGAGGGCTGCAGGTCGGCCTAACTGAGCACATGACACATGATTGAAATTTGAGGGAAATACAGCGCTATTATGCAAATACATGTTTTGACAATGGGGTCCCAAGGGGTAGAACTATTTTTGGTATGCAGCTCTCTTTGCTACAGGAGAGTCTGCTGAATGGAGAAGTGTTTTGTCTACAGTCTGCCAAACGGAAGAGCCTCTGCTGCTGAGGCCGTAACTCAGCAACCGAACCCTCCCAGAAGATGAGCTGGAAATGAGACAACAAATGAGAAAACAGAGAGAACAAAGTTAGCATGCTGCCCTGTCCACAGTTGTGTATTTGTCTGTGATTCTTAGTATGCCTAATTTCTCATGTGCCATATTTGCTCTCACTCTTGAGTCATTTCCTCCTCCATGCTTTTGTTGGCAAACCCTAGCATGCTTCTCTCTGGAAAGGCTTGGGCTCATTTCTGTGTTAAGCTCAAACAAGTGGTGCCATTACCCCTTTGCAGAAATGCCCTTGCCGAGCATGGTAATATTATGCCCTCAGCTCTTACCGAGGGTCGGTATCAGAAACTACTCTATGACAATGTCCGTAACATCACCAATATTGACCTTCCTTCTCTATCACACAATTCACTGTGGCATCTTATAAAGGCCAGAGGACTCAGCAACAGGAAAACACTCATGCTTCTGGTAGACTTTCAGTTTTCAGCTATTGGGATGCTATAACCAACTGGACTTCCCTTTCTGCTTTGACTGACTAGGAGCTCAGAGAGAAATGTCATGGTAAGTTTTAGGTACTATATTTGCTTAGGATTTTCATATATCTATTTCTCTTTCTATCCCCATTATTTTCTAGTTTTTTCACTCCTTCCTTCCTCCCTTCTTTTCTTGCTCACTCTCTCCCTCTATCTCTATCACTTTATTTCCCATTATATAACACATACACATTTTTTTGCCTAGATTCTGTTTCGAATGCCTCTGGAAAAGCATATGGGCCATACATTATAAATAAGTAAATGAAATGTTCATTGTTCATTCAGTATCTGAATGAACACTGGAGCTCTCAAAAAGCCTATTTAATTCATGCTATTTGTCAAACTGCCATTTTGTTGTTGTTTCTTTGATACATTAGAGAAAGAAAAACTAAGAGAAAAGAAAGGCAAGAAATTAAGAAAAAGAAAGGGAAACTCTCACATTCACTCAAGTTTCAGCTCACAGCACAGACATGTGCAGGTCCTATCTTCCCAGACTCTCAGCATTTATAAAACTGCAAATGCAGGTTCTGAAGTAAATGTGGAGCATCTTAGAATCTCTTCAAACCCAAACACAACTGCACCAATCAAGCAGAGACAAGAATAAAAAGAGTGTTATTACCACTGAGGTCTTTCTGAGGCTCAGCCGGTCTGTTCTTGCTCGAAAATAGGCCTCGTCAAATGAAGAGTGGCTCCCCTTCAGTTTCTCAGAGAGGTTTCTGTACAGGCGTTTGGCAGCATTGGGAGACGATGGAGCACTATGTTTCTTCGACTGAGAAAGATGTAGATTCTGCATTTGTTGGGTCATTTTCACACGGCAGTTCCTAAGAGGAGGAAAATCTGATGTTGTATCATATACACAAGATAATTATAAGTTGACAAAGAATTTTATCATCACCAGTAACCATCTGGAATCCTAATAAAATACTGTAGCTGGAAGGGATCTTGAAGAGGTCCACCTTTTTCATGTTATCGATGAGAAAGCTGAAACCCAGGGAGGGAAGCAGCTTGTTTATGGCCACATAACTAAGTGGGGGCAAGAACGAAAGGACAACATCCATTTACTATCTAAACATACACATTTACATACAAACGTATATATGACATGAGCCTCTACTCAAGTCTTTCAGTCTCTATCCCACTGGGAGGAAGTATCTCAAATCTATAACCCAGGGGTTCTGTTCAGTTCCCCTTGGGTATATGTAATTGGGATCTTTCTACCTACCTCGTTTTAGATGCTGCCCTCTGTTGGGTGTGGTTGTTCCCTGCAGATACCCATTCTCTTGAGGTGTTCGACTATGCCTCTTGTCTGAGATTTGGTGAGCTACCTCAGTGCCCAAAAGTTTGGGGGATTTGTACCCATAGGTCCCTCCCTGCTCACCCCAGATACCGCAGACAGTGTCCTCCAGGGCACTCACTACTGGCATTCTCCATGCTGTACTTGACTGCTGTCCACAAATCTCTAAACAGGTCCTCACCAATGTCATACTTGGAGTCAGTTTCCAGGAGATCAGCCATGCCATTTCAAAGGCCATCCACCATTAAGTTCGGTATTGCTACTGAAATATTGATGCTACCGAGGCTATGGCTGCCTGGCATGCATCTGTGCATTGGATGAGCAAATGCATAAATGAAATAACTGGCCGAGGCAGTTATGTGCCAAGTGTATCCACCTCGGGGGAGCCTCCGGTAAACAGGGACCAGGTCTCTCTGGAGCACGCTGTTGCCTTCCCACCACCTCCCCTCAAATCTCCAATGGAGTCTTCCATTTGTAATGCTGCCATTTCTATTTAGCTGTGGCCCTCACAGGTCATCTCCAGTCCTTGACTTTTCATAGTCTTATGGACCCCATTATACAATATCATGTAGAACCTCTTTTATTAACCCAACTCTTCACAGGATTGACTTCAAAGCTTCCCCAACTTCTACAGGATAAATTGTAAGTTCTTTAGCCTCACATACAGGTGCGTGCCTCTCCAACCTCATCTCTTACTGTTCCTCTACGTTTTATGTTTCAGTCTTTCTGATTTCCTTAGGGTTTCCTAAATAGTTCAAACTCTTTCCTACCTCTGGGTGCTTGTTTGCACTACTTTTGCCTGTACTGGAATTCCATCTGTGCCTTCATCACCTAGGAAATGACTGATGATCCTTAAAGTCTATGCTCAAGTGCTCTCTGATAGCCGCAGGCAAATTTGTATTTCTTTACTCACTCACCTAGTATATGCCTCTTACAGAAAATATTTTATTGTTTTACAGCTGTTTGGCTTTCTGTCTCCTTGCTAGTCTGTATGCTTCTCAAGAACAAGGCCTGCCAAGTATTAATTTTTATACTTAAAATACGCCTGCCTCGAAGTACAAGAAATATAATACAGATTAGGCTATGAATTGCTTCTCTTCCAGCAACTGACTATGTGACCTTGGGTGAGTTACTTAACATATCTGAATCTTATTTTTCTCATTTGTAAAATAGGGATAATACTAACATCACATTACAGTTATGAGGATTTGATGAGATAATGCATGTAGAGAGCTTAGAATACAGTAAAACTCATGGCAGCTATCATTTTTGTTACAGAAGATGTTCAATAAATACTTTAGAATAAACGAATGCTCATATGAGAGTCTATGACAAATAATATACTAAAGAACTACTCAGAAACCTCATTTCCTCCTCATGTTTCTGAACTGGGTTCCATATCTGCTGCGCCAACTAACTTGACTTACTTTCACTTTAACATATGGAAAGCTATCCTCGTTACATTGTTGAATGTCTTTAGGAACCTTTTAAATCTTGCCTGCAATCTCCTCCAACACAAATTACTTCTTAGTACCTTCCAAGGTCCTCAGACCTATTCAGTTTTAGTCAACTGTATCAGGTCCCACTCAGTCTTAGCTAAATGGTCATATGTGCATTTGGGAGGATGATTTAAAGCACTATCTGTAGTGTGTATGTACATATGGGTGTGTTTTCATCTTTAATAATCTTTTAATTTACACAAAAGCAGAAATAGAGGGGGTAGGTGATTTGGTATCTTTCTCGTTCCATCTACAGATCCTTTAACTTTGATTCAATAGCAATTACAGCATTTCCTCTATATCTTGCTGTTCCCACAAAAATTCCAGATTGATATGCAAGCTGGCTCACATGGAGATTGCCTTAACCTCTTTCTTTCTGCCTTCTGTCTCTAGCCTCTTCCTTCAGCATTAATGCCCCAGTTCAAGCCATCTGTCTTGTCTACATCATTATCATTCCCAAAATAACTCTACATTCTTTTGTATCTCACACAGTACCCAGGAGTCCAGTAAATAAATTCTTGTCGATTGATCAAATTCCAGTTACTTGCCCTCTAACTGATGACACCTACCCACATGGCCCCTTTTGTCTTTGCTCATCTCCCATCTGTTCCCTTCAGTCAAAATAGGTTGACTTTCTCTGTCTCTTTGACTTCCTTCTCATACTGCCCCAGCTGTCCCTTCCTTCCTGGCCATCTTTCAGCATGTTTCTATTCTTCTAGATTTCATCTATCATTATATTTTCTTCCCCCCCCCATATTTAAAATTTTGTCTGATGAAAGATATTGAGAAAGACACTCTGTATCATTTGTTCTCATAAACATGCACATCCCTCCCAACTGACTGTACTCTTAAATTTTTACCCTTTTAGAAAGGTGCAAGCCTTTGAGAAGCAATGTAGTTTTGGCTCTGGAATTTGGCAGACCCAAGCCTGGATCATCATATTGTTAACTATAATCTATGTGACTCTAGGAACTTTATTTAAATTCTCAGAGTTCATTTCATCATATATAACAGGAGTTCTTACAGAGTTGTGAAGATTAAATGAATTAACAAATGAAAGCATGTATCCTGTTTAATGCTAACAGCCACTCAATAAATAGCAGCAATTGGTAAAATTACCTCAATCTTCTTCTCAAACCAGAGACACCAAAGTACATTGGTAATGATTCAAATAGTTTTCTTGTTTGTTTTAAACATTGTTTTAAGATATGACTTTATGTACTTATTATACTATTTAGTTTTATTTTGATAGAAAATATAAGTTTAGATGTTTTTATATGGATGTTTACAGTAACTTATAGTAAAACAGAAAGTTGAACTTCAAACTATTAGTGGAAAGATAGGAATAAGGATAACCCTAAAGAAAAATAAAAAAATAAAGAGACCATAATAAATAGAAATGTAAAATGAAGTTGTAAGGATAAGATTGAATATATATGTGAGCACAATATACCCAAATGGTTTAATTTCCTAAAAAAGATAAAACTTTCCAACTGAGATTTTTTTTTTTTTAAAGTAGGCTCCATGCCAAGCATGGAACCCAACACAGGGCTTGAACTCACAACCCTGAGATCAAGACTTGAGCTGAAATCAAGAGTCAGACACTTAACTGACTGAGCCACCTAGGTGCCCCTCTAACTGAGATTACAAGTGGTGCACCTAAATAAACATTTCACAGAAAGATTAAAAATAAAAGAGTAGTATGACAATGGGAATGGCAAAGTAATGACCTCCCCAAATCCTCTCCTCCATAAAAGCAATAAGAACACTAGCAGGAATTGTCAAAATTAACTTTCTCAGAACTCTGGAAATTAACCAAAGGTTTGCAACAATCCAAGAAGTGTTTATTTGAGAAAAGTGGCTGATTTGGTAAGAACAGTGAGCTTTGTGGCATTTTTAATCTGCTCAGTTCCTATCTTCCCCAGCTCTGTGGTAGCCTTGAAGACCATCAGTGTATATTCATGACAAAAAACAGGAGCTTGGCAGCCACTGGATGGTGCAGAATGGTGACAGAGCTCCTTCAAAACCCCATTTTGAGAGAATCATCATTATTTGACCTGACTGGTGGTTCCCTGGAAGACCCCACTCACAAGATTTTTCTTTATTTGACCTGCCTCAGAGTTCACAAAGTGCAAATAACCTTTTCCTCTAAGGCATTTTGTCAAAAACAAACATCAGCAATTGTTTAATCATCACAGCTGCCTGAGGTGGTAGGTAAAAGTTGGGGCAAACATTAGACTAACTGAAAACCTTAAAAGGAAATGTTGGGGAATGAGATGTCCATAGAAGACTTTGAAAAGCTCTGACACATTGCCAGGGATCTAGCAGACCACATGTATGCCCAGGGCTGGGAACATTCTCATAAAATACCTGAAAAAGTCCTAAGCTCTTATCTCTGTCTGATGTTGAGGCTGTGTGCAAGCAGGAAGTGAAGGGTAAGGCAGGGCTATCAACTGCTGGTGAGTATGGAAAGTGTGCCCCAACATATGCACAGAGCCCTTCTGTAAAGACTGGAAGACTTATTGGCTTCTGGCATTTAAGGAAATTTTTGTTCAATCATTAGCTGATCACTAAGCTAACCAAGCAGAGACTTCAGTGGCCACTGAAGTGACAAAGAAGTGACAAAGAATGCAGACTTCACAGATTTAATTCTGAAAAATCACTAAACAATAAACCCTAAGGAGGTGGGATAATCTGATTTCTAGAGTTGCCACATTATATTATTTAAGATGCCTAGATTTTAACAAGAAAAATATGAGACATGCACAAAACAAATAAAGAAAAATATGTCCGATTCACGGGAAATAAAGCAGTCAGTAAACACTGACCTGAAGAAAAGGATGCCATATTTAAAGAAATAAAGAATTGTGAGGGGGCGCCTGGGTGGCTCAGATGGTTGAGCATCTGCCTTCGGCTCAGGTCATGATCCCAGGGTCCTGGGATCGAGTCCCGCATCAGGCTCCCTGCTCAGCGGGGAGCCTGCTTCTCCCTCTGCCTCTGCCTCTGCCTCTCTCTCTCTCTCTGACTCTCATGAATAAATAAATAAATAAAAAACATTAAAAAAAAAAAAGAATTGTGAGAATGCCATCTCACCAAGTAAGAGTATACCAATAAAGAGGTAGATTTTATAAAACAAATCCAGCACCAAATAGATATTACGAAGTTGAAACATAACCGAAATGAAAAATTCACTAGAGGGGCTTAACATCAGATTTGGATAGGAAGAAGGAAGAATCAGCAAAGTTGAAGATAGGTCAATTGAGATTATCCGGTTTTAGGAGCAAAAAGAGAAAAAAAAAAGAAGAAAAATGAACAGTTTCATTACACACTACCAAGTGTACCAGCATACACATAATAGGAGCCTAAGAAGGAGAAGGAGTAATCTACACATTCAATGCAATCCCCATCAAAATACCATCCACTTTTTTCAAAGAAATGGAACAAATAATCCTAAAATTTGTATGGAACCAGAAAAGACCCCGAATAGCCAGAGGAATGTTGAAAAAGAAAAGCAAAGCTGGTGGCATCACAATTCCAGACTTCCAGCTCTACTACAAAGCTGTCATCATCAAGACAGTATGGTACTGGCACAAAAACAGACACATAGATCAATGGAACAGAATAGAGAGCCCAGAAATGGACCCTCAACTCTATGGTCAACTCATCTTTGACAAAGCAGGAAAGAATGTCCAATGGAAAAAAGACAGTCTCTTCAACAAATGGTGTTGGGAAAATTGGACAGCCACATGCAGAAGAATGAAACTGGACCATTTCCTTACACCACACACAAAAATAGGCTCCAAATGGTTGAAAGACCTCAATGTGAGACAGGAGTCCATCAAAATCCTAAAGGAGAACACAGGCAGCAACCTCTTCGACCTCAGTCGCAGCAACTTCTTCCTAGAAACATCTCCAAAGGCAAGGGAAGCAAGGGCAAAAATGAACTATTGGGACTTCATCAAGATAAAAAGCTTTTGCAAAGCAAAGGAAACAGTCAACAAAACCAAAAGACAACTGACAGAATGGGAGAAGATATTTGCAAATGACATATCAGATAAAGGGCTAGTATCCAAAATCTATAAAGAACTCATCAAACTCAACACCAAAAGAACAAAGAATCCAATCAAGAAATGGGCAGAAGGCATGAACAGACATTTTTCCAAAGAAGACATCCAAACGGCCAACAGACACATGAAAAAGTGTTCAATATCGCTCGGCATCAGGGAAATCCAAATCAGAACCTCAATGAGATACCACCTCACACCAGTCAGAATGGCTAAAATTAACAAGTCAGGAAATGACAGATGTTGGCGGGGATGCGGAGAAAGGGGAACCCTCCTACACTGTTGGTGGGAATGCAAGCTGGTGCAGCCACTCTGGAAAACAGTATGGAGGTTCCTCAAAAAGTTGAAAATAGAGCTACCATATGATCCAGCAATTGCACTCCTGGGTATTTACCCCAAAGATACAAAAGTAGGGACCTGAAAGGGTATGTGCACCCCGATGTTTATAGCAGCAATGTCCACAATAGCCAAACTATGGAAAGAGCCAAGATGTCCATCAACAGATGAATGGATAAAGAAGAGGTGGTATATATATACAATGGAACATTATGCAGCCATCAAAAGGAATGAGATCTTGCCATTTGCAACGACGTGGATAGAACTGGAGGATATTATGCTGAGCGAAATAAGTCAAACAGAGAAAGACATGTATCATATGACCTCACTGATATGAGGAATTCTTAATCTCAGGAAACAAACTGAGGGTTGCTGGAATGGGGGGTGGGGCGGGAGGGATGGGGTGACTGGGTGATGGACACTGGGGAGGGTATGTGCTCTGGTAAGTGCTGTGAATTGTGCAAGACTGTTGAATCTCAGATCTGTACCTCTGAAACAAATAATGCAATATATGTTAAGAAAGAAAAAAAGAAGAAGAAGAATGTAGCAGGAGGGGAAGAATGAAGGGGGGGAAATCGGAGGGGGAGAAGAACCATGAGAGACGATGGACTCTGAAAAACAAACTGAGGGTTCTAGAGGGGAAGGGGGTGGGAGGATGGGTTAGCCTGGTGATGGGTATTGAGGAGGGCACGTTCTGCATGGAGCACTGGGTGTTATGCACAAACAATGAATCATGGAACACTATATCTAAAACTAATGATGTAACGTATGGGGATTAACATAACAGTAAAAAAATTAAAAAAAAAAAAAAAGAAGGAGAAGGAGTAAGGGGAGAGGGAATATTTGAAGAAATAATGGTCGTAAACTTCCCCAAATTGATGAGAAGCATTAACTTACACATCCAAGAAGCTCAACAAACACCAAACAGGATGCATTCAAAGAGATTCACACCCATATACATCATAATTAAACCACCAAAAGCTAAAAACAAAGGGAAAAATCTTGAAAACAAGACATAACCCATTACCTACAAGGAATCCTCAGAAAGATTTACAGCTGATTTTTTTGCCAGAAAACCATAGAGGCCAGAGGGAAGTGGGATGACATATTCCAAATGCCAAAAGAAAGACTGTCAAATAAGAATTTCTCTATATAGCAAAACAACCCTTCAAAAATGAAGGTGATATTAAGACATTCATGGATAAACAAATACTAACAGAATTTGACAGCAGACTTTTCCTATAAGAAATATTAAAGGGAGGGACAACTGGGTGGGGCTCAGTCAGTTAAGCGTCCAATTCTTTTTTTTTTTTTTTTAAAGATTTTATTTATTTATTTGAGAGAGAGAATGAGATAGAGAGAGAGAGCATGAGAGGGGGGAGGGTCAGAGGGAGAAGCAGACTCCTCGCTGAGCAGGGAGCCCGATGCGGGACTCGATCCGGGGACTCCAGGATCATGACCTGAGCCGAAGGCAGTGGCTTAACCAACTGAGCCACCCAGGCACCCCTAAGCATCCAATTCTTGATTTCAGCTCAGGTCATGATCTCAGGATTGTGAGATTGAGCCCCATGTTGGGCTCCCTGCTCAGTGGAGAGTCTGCTTTAGATTCTCTTTCTCCCTCTTCCTCTGCCCTCCCCACCTCTAAAAATAAATAAATAAAACTTTTTAAAAAAGAGAAATATTAAAGGAAATCCTTCAGGCTGAAATGAAAGGGTACTAGACAGTGACTCAAATCCACACAAGGAAAGAAAGAGCATTGGTAAGTAAACTATGGAGGTAAACATAAAAGGTAATGTAAATATAAGACAATATAAGTCTATCTTTTGTTTATAACTCTTTTATTCTCCTTTCTGATTTAAGACAATGAACATGAAATTAAGAGAACAATTCTATTTAATATAGTATGACATTAAAAAGATTAAAATACTGAGTAATAAATTTAACAAAGGAAGTACAAAATGTATTAACCTTTCCTCAGTTACTGTTTTCATGTGCCATATGATTCCTGTTGGGAACTTTAATAACATACTGTGTAATCCCTAGAGCACCCAAAAAACTGTCTTGAAAACAGTAATAACAGTACTCTCTGCGTTTTTGTATTAAATTTAACTGGGGAAGAAAAAGAGACTCAACTGTTGAGTGAAATACCTGATGGGTAAAGTAGATACAGAATCCTAGGAGGAGAACTGGCTGGGAAATTGTTTTTGTTGTGTTAAGTCTGGTATATCACTCTTCAGAGGGCATTCCTTGTTAGCCACTTTTACTGAAACAAGTTGAGATCTATAGTTATATTTTATTCCATTCTTCAACCTCAAGATACTCATGGTGGTTTTAAGCACAGTATTAAAAACAAGGACTTTGGGGTGCCTGGGTGGCTCATTTGGTTGGGCAAGTAACTCTTGATTTTGGCTCAGGTCACGATCTCAAGGTCATGAGATGGAGCCCCGAATCAGGCTCCACACTCAGCAGGAAGTCTGCTTGAGATTCTCTCTCCCTCTCCATCTGCCCTTCCCACTTATGTTCCCTCTCTCTCAAATAAATAAATAAACCTTAAAAAAAAAAGGTAGGGACTTTGGTATCAGGCTGATCTAACTTTGGGTTTGGTTCTTCTACCTATTAACTGCATGACATCGGGCAAATTATTTACCGTCCCTAAGCTTCAATTTCCTTATCATTACCAGTATTCCTTATCTCAACTTATTTAGCAAAGTGCCTGCCTGAAAGAAACAGATGTTCAAAAAATATTCATTTCAGGGTTACTGTTCTCAGGCATCTACTGCTTGCTGCTTTCTGACACTACAGACTAGGCTTCCTTTTCTAGAATGTCATACAAATGGAATAATCACTATGCACTCTTTTTTTTTTTTTTAAGTCTGCCTTCTTTAACTCAGCTTAATTATCTTGAGATTCATCCACATTGTTATGTCTATCAGTAGTTCTTCACTTGTTATGCTGAACAGTATTCTGTTGGATGGGTATACCACTATTAATCAATTTTAGGCATTATTTTAATTAGAAAAAACTCTTGGAGTTTCTCTAAGGAAATAAATGTATCTTTTCTTTTCTTCCTTCAGAGAGGCTTTAGGGGACCTGAGCTCCAAAGAGAAGGGCAAATAGATCTGTTGATTGAAGGTGGGCTGGTCTCTGCAACATAGCTACAGGACCAGAAGTTAGGAGATAGGAAGAGACCCTGTATGGGAAACCTAGTCTCTAGTTTTATACTTTTTTTTTTTCCATCCTAGTAGTTTCTTTTCTTCCACAATATTTAATAAAGGCCATGTTAAATGTTACAGCCTGCCAGACATTTAAGAAAAAAAAAATACCAATTCTACATAAAACTCTTCCAAAAATTTGGTTTCATTTTTGAGGCTAGCATGGCCCTGATACCAAAACCAGAAAACAGGCATTACAAGAAAAGAAAGCGATTGCTCAATGTGTCTCATGAACATAGAAGCAAAAAAGCTCAACATAATGTTAGCAAATAAAATCCAGCAATATACATAAAGGATAATACATCACAATCAAGTAGGGTTCATTCTAGGAAAGCAGGGATGTTAGTATAACATTCAACCGCTCATCAATGTAGTTCACTTCATTAACAGAATAAAAGAAAAAAATCATATGAATAGGTGCAGAAAAAGAAGCATTTGACATTATTCAACATCCATTCATTAAAAAAAAAAAAAAAGCTTTCAGGAATATAAGGGAACTACCTCAACCTGATAAAGAGAATCTACAAAAATCTATAGACAACATTGTACTTAACAATTAAAGACCAAGTGCTTCCTCCTAGGATCAGAAACAAGGCATGGATGTCCATTCCTATCTCTTCTATTATACTGGGCATTCTAGCTATAGTAGCAAGGCAAGAAAAATAAGGCATAAACACTGCAAAGAAAGAAAGACAATCTTCATTTGCAGATGACATGAACATTTTGTAGAACAGTCTAATAAATCTACAAAAATCTACTCAGCAAAAAAAAAATGAGAGCAAAACTTGTATACTTGAAACAACATGACATTAATGAGTAGTTAAAGAAAACCTAAATAAACAGA
Organism: Phoca vitulina; assembly: GCF_004348235.1. NCBI lineage: Eukaryota > Metazoa > Chordata > Mammalia > Carnivora > Phocidae > Phoca > Phoca vitulina. The sequence goes on along the minus strand of NW_022589743.1, from coordinate 9,657,476 downwards.
GGTGTATACTTTCTTCATGGATCAGATCAGAAGAATTAATATTGTTAAGATGTCAATTCTTCCAAACTGAGCTCTAGATTCAATGCAGTCCCAATCTAGCAGGTTTTTTTTTGTTGTTGTTTGTTTTAAGAAATCAGGGGCATCTGGGTGGCTCAGTCGTTAAGTGTCTGCCTTCGGCTCAGGTCATGATCCCAGGGTCCTGGGATGGAGCCCCACATTGGACTTCGTGCTCAGCGGGAAGCCTGCTTCTCCCTCTCTTGCTCCCCCTGCTTGTGTTCCCTCTCTCGCTGTGTCTCTCTCTGTCAAATAAATAAATAAAATCTTAAAAAAAAATTAAAAAGCTGATTCTGAAATTTTTATAAAAATGGATAGGATCTAAAATAGCCAAAACAACTTTGAAAAAGAACAAAGTTGGAAGGCTTACACTATGTGATTTCAAGACTTGATATAAAGTCATGGTAATCAAGATCTGTGGTACTGGTATAAGGATAGCTCTCCAGATAAAGACTGTGGCATAAAGACAGACATAGAGATTTAATGAAACCAAATAGAGAGCCTAGAAATAGCATGCACATATATGATCGACTGATCTTTTTTTTTTAAAAAAGATTTTATTTATTTATTTGAGAGAGAGAATGAGAGAGAGAGCACATGAGAGGGGGGAGGGTCAGAGGGAGAAGCAGACTCCCCACTGAGCAGGGAGCCCGATGCGGGACTCGATCCAGGGACTCCAGGATCATGACCTGAGCCGAAGGCAGTCGCTTAACCAACTGAGCCACCCAGGCGCCCTATGATCGACTGATCTTTGACAAAGGTGTCAAGGTAATTCAATAGGGAAGAAGAAATTTTCCAACAACTAGCACTGGAACAATGAGATATCTGTATGCAAAAACAAAACTTCAACCCCTACTTCATATCATATATAAAAAATTAACTTGAAATGAAATAGATTAGAGGCCTAACTGCAAAAGCTCACACTGTAAAACTTCTAGAAAAAAACACAGGGGAAAATCTTTGTGAACTTGAATAAGACAATGATTTCTTAGAAGAGGCACACAGAGTACAAACCATAAAATAAATTGATGAATTACACTTTATGAAAATTAAAAACTTCTGCTCTTTATTACAGCCTGATCCCAGCTACAATTTTAATGCACCTGGAGCCAAGCTTTAAGGAAAGAGTGATAGCAGCCTGGAGAATCCAGGCAATATGGCAACAATAATCTTTGGAGAGTGGAGCCTCCCCAGATTTACTTTAAAACCACCTGTTCCCTGGGTTCTGGCTGCTTGCTCTAGTAGAGAGCCTTGGCTGCCACCATTATCCTGTCTCCAAACACCAGCTGTGTCAAGTGAAGGGCGGGTTCTGGCATGGCCCCCACCATGCTTGCTGGGACAGTAGCTGCAGCAGCTCTGACCCAACCAGACCTGTGGAGGGAGCCTCCAGCTTTACTCATGGCTACCTGAGGGACTGGGTCACACTATCTGGAAATGTGAAAAGTGGACCAAGGCGAGACAGGAGACCAGAAGTAGCCCTCAGATAATTTCTTCTCCATTCTTCCCTTATGGATTGTTTTGAGGGCTTCCTGGAAGCAATCACACACAAACAAACCACTAGATGTGTTTTCTTGTGAAGCCTTGGCTAGTTCAGTTACAAACCACCTATATTTGTGTTCCCTCCTTCCTCAACTCATTTCCCTTCTACCTTGATGGCTTGACTCTTTTTTTTTTTTTTTTAAAGATTTTATTTATTTATTTGAGAGAGAGAGAATGAGAGAGAGCGAGTACATGAGAGGGGGGAGGGTCAGAGGGAGAAGCAGACTCCCTGCCGAGCAGGGAGCCCGATGCGGGACTCGATCCAGGGACTCCAGGATCATGACCTGAGCCGAAGGCAGTCACTTAACCAACTGAGCCACCCAGGCGCCCTGATGGCTTGACTCTTGATGCCCTAAGATTATGTCTCCCAATACCCAACAGAACATTCACAATTGGCTTTGCTTTCAAGGCTAAGACAAAATGTAATAATAGCCCTATAAGAAAGTTGGTACTATTATATCATCATTTTGCAAACAGGGAAACTGAGGCCCAGAGAGGTTAGGTAGCTTGTCTAAGATCCTAGAGCCAATAAATGGAGGAGGCAGGATTGATTCTGACTCCAAAGTCCATGCTCTTAGCAATTCTGCTATTATTCTGCCCGAGGGTGCTTGGTCTGGCTGCCTGTCAGCTTCTTCCTAGACCTTGATTCTAAGGAGAAGATCTTGTCCTCGTTATGAGTTCTGGCATGTCCAGAGTCCCTGTTTCACAGGAGCTTGGTTGTGGGACTTTCTCATCATATTTGTACTGTGAAAAAAGATCTGAGCCAGTCTGGAGGAGGAGCAGTTCTAAGACAAAGCATATTAGAAACAGGAACTCTAGTCATTCTTGACAGCTGGGTAGACAGATACATTCAGCAAAGGGAACATTTCTGACTGGGACAAGATTGCTCTTCAGGCTGTGATGTGAACTAGGGACCTTCACACTTCAACCTGCCTGTCACTAGACAGAAAAGAAAGCGTGACCCTTCTCCTATTCCCCACCGGCTGTTACCATGACAGGTATGTCTCTGATTGCTAAAGAGTGGCTGATTCTATTACACTGATAATATATAACAGGGTGGAAGCAACCTTTCAAGTCCTGTGCATTTAAAAAAAATATATTCAGTTGTTCAGTGATAAGTTTTGAAAAGTCAGTGGTGACTTCACAGCAGGAAGAAGACTGATTTTTGACGTTTAAAGGATGTTTATAAGGAAGAAGGTGAAAAGACAATTAATTTTGATTCTATAGTTCAATAAACCCTTTGGGTGATCTACTCGGTAGCCTACGTATCCTGTGACAGACCCTGGGACGTCAGAGGTGAGTAAGACACCCTCATAGGGCGACCGGCTGTCTTGGTTTGCCTGGGACTGAGTGGGTTCCTGGGATACAGGACTTTCAGTGCTAAAACTGGGAAAATCCCAGGCAAACTGAAACAAGTTGATTACCCTACCTGTATCCCAGCAAGCTCACAGGATAATGAGGAAGATAGTTAAGCAACCGTATGTATGTATGAAATAGTGTGATATGTAAAATTAGGAATAATGATAATGGCTTTTACTTCTATAGCACTTTCTGAGTCAGGCACTATTTAGAATAATGTCTTTATGTGCATCAGCTCTCTGAATCCCATAATAGCCTTGTGAAGTAAGGACTACTATTATCCCCACCTTATATAGTAAGGAATTGAGGTACTACTAAGGGGGCAGTTCTGGGATTCAAACGCAGGCAATTCGGATCTGAGAGCTTAGCCTCTCAACACTGCTCTCAAATGTTTAAGGCAAGAAGTAGCATAGAGGGGTGATAGGAGGTGTCATGGGAAAAGAGGGTATGGGGGAACGAGTTAGAGACGGTGATGACTGAGCAAGATTTTGAACAGTGAATGAGGAATCAACCAGCAGGAAGGAAAGGGAAGGGCGTTCCAGGCATAAGAGCTCAGGTTAGGACATGTCATAGTGTTGCTGGTCAGTTGATGTCCATAGGGGCCCTAATGGAATTCTTTAGGGCTCTGACAATTCCAAAGGATATTTCATCCATCACACTAGGACCTTGGGAAAGAAGCCTGGAGAGATAGCAGGGCCAGACCATCAAGGCTTTGCATATCATATTGAAGGACAATAGATTTCAACCTGTTTACAACAGGGAAGCACTAGAGAAAGGCTAAGATTTGCATTTTTAGAAAATCACTGTGGTAGTATCCAGAGGGTGGTTTGAAGGGGACCAGTGACAGGGGGACAACCAAGTATAATGCCCTTGAAAAAGTCCCCATGAGAGCTGGTGACTTCAACTCCAGCATGTGACAATGGGGATGGAGAGGGTTGGGTAGATTAAAAAGAGGGAGGAAGCAAGATGGACCAAACTTGGTTAGTGATCAGATGGAGGGACCTAAGGAGTTAGGAAACCTGAGGATAGCTTTTATTAGCTCTGCTTCGTTGACTAGGTGCTGAATGGTTCCACCAATAATTAAGAAAAGGGAGGGGGGATGCAGGAGGAAGAGTGGATCTAAAAGGGGAAAGATAGTGAGTTCAGCTTTCCACATGTGACTCTCAATGGCCTAGAGGAAATCTAGATGGTATCGTCTAATCCAAGCATCCTATAAAAAGAAGGAAACAGCTTGTCCTAAAGGCTACTTAGTTTTCTGATCAAGAGTGAAATGATAAAGGGGCACCTGGGTGGCTCAGTGGGTTGAGCGTCCGACTCTTGGTTTCTGCTCAGGGTGGTGAGATCAAGTGCACCGAGTCTGCTTGAGATTCTCTTTTCCCAATCCCTCTGCCCCTTCCCCCTGCCCTCTGGCTAGCATGTGCACACTCTCTCTCAAATAAATAAATAAATCATAAAAAAAAGGAGTGAAGTGATCATTACAAGAGAAGTTCTTAGAGACAGGTATGAAATAAATAGAAAGCAGAAGAATTAATATAGCATTAAGGCAACATCCTTTGGGTTTCCCCTGAGGAAGAAAATACTCAATACATTCATTTATGATAAGGTATGAGTGTCTTAATTTGTTATTCCTCCTAAGAATATTTGTTTTATAAAAGACAGCAATATTTAATTGAATCCCTGATGAAAGAATTTCAGGTACCTAATCCTAGAGATGGGACAATTCTTTTGGCCAATGAATCTTCTAGAATTCCTCAAATAAATCATAGTACATTTACAGCTTCTAATTCCACGTGCATGGGCATGGGGGTAATTTGAACATAAATTCTATACGTGGTTTCTACTGATCCTTGAACTAACTCCTCCAAAATGTTCGTATCAAAACATTTAAGATCCTCAGTATCTTGGCATCATGAGTACAGAAAGTCTATTACTGATCAGTATTGATAAAAATTATTTATGTGACCTATTTATTTGAAGTGGTTTTTTAAAATGCCATTTTTCAGCTCTATTCTCCCCTTCTCATCCCCCGAGTGTGATCATGCTTCCTTCAGAGTGCCCTGTATCCCTCTGATGGGGAAGGTGTATATATCTCCTCATCCCCACATAAACCTTCATCCATAGGTTTCTGATGCATGGTCTCTGGATTAACGTGTGTGAACAATGATCTTGATTACCTATTGCATCTTTAATTGGAAAGTTTTAAGTAGTATCTCATGGATAAATTAATTGAGCTTAGCATGTCTTCTTTGAAACAATCAGGAAGGGGAAAAAATGGAAAAATGGAGATCCAGGGAATTTCCTAAAGACACACAGTCTGGGAATGAGCAAAAGTGCCCTGCTATCCTGATATCTCTAACCATTAGGCAATTCCATCTCCTTCCCGTTAGAATGCCATCATTTGTGAAATAGCCAAATGACATGGGAGAATGACCCTGCTCTTATGATTGAGTGGCCTGGGATCCTTTCTACTCTGCAAAATTTTGCCCATCTCTCAGATTTCCTAACTGGTTTTTATTTAGAGAAGCATGCTGTTTACTATTCTACCATCACCCATCTTTGTCAGCACCCAAGGCCACAACTTCATCTGAATGGCCAGTGATACACTGCAGATAGAGTGCACCATAGATAGTAAACTCTGTATGACATCTATATGGATTCTGAACCAACAAGAAATGGATTGGTGCTGCCATAAAGCCTTGTAGTAGCCAGGCAAAGAAAAGACAAGGAAGATGTGATAATGGTAGTGGTGGTGGGAAAAGCAATAGTTTTCTCCCTTTACCTTTCCCCTCTGCAGAGATTGGCTTGAATCTTATTTGGGATGTGAAGAAATCAAGTGAGTACAGGGATTTTGTGTCCCAGCAGGGAAGCAAAATCAAACTTGATTATCAATGGTACTTCTAGTGGCCTTGGCGGGGCCGAAGATCAGCATGGGTAACAAGACCGTTACAATATCCCACTTTGAACCTAGTATGCCCTACCAACCATATGTCTTCATAGAATAAAAAAAGGATGTAAGGCATATGGGTACAAAAGTTGTGGTGGATCAGGCAAGGGTCTGCATGCATGTCCACTGTGTGCCCTTGGCAGGTATCCTCGACATCACAGTCACGATGCTATTTATGGGCACGCTCACCCAGGATGGACAGAATGCTGGTATCCCACTCTGCATGTCCAGCTGGATTAAAGACAAGATGCCTGGGTTTATATTAAGGATTATCAGCATGATGGGATCCATCTTTACCTAATCCAACAGGTATTTTATAGGTACTCAGGAACCCGATTGGGAAATGATCTTATACAAGAAAAGAATATTCTATTTTTGATAGCTCTTGCTAATCAGTTAGGCAAGCACATAATGTCCTCAAGCTTGCCGAAACAAAATGCCTAATTATCAGCAATGGGGCTTCCCCACCCCCATTCTCGCCTCTCCACATGGACGTGTATGTGCTTGTGTGCATTCTTCATGGACTGCCTGCAGCTAACTTTGGTAGATGCAGATTTTTTTATATCATTTAAACCACAGCAACACACACACATTTTAAAAAATAATCAGTGAATTAGAAAGCCCCACATTCATATGAAGAAAGACAACAATAAATTTTACTTACCAGTTTAGGTTGTTCGAGGCAGCAGAGGAACAAGTTGTTGGTAATTGTCCAGCGCTTTCATTCAATAAATCACACTGGCTTTGCTTTCTCCGGTGGCTCAGCCTCTGCGCAAAGCAAGCGAACCTCCTTCCTATTCTGTGTAAAGAATAAAATGCGAACAGGATCGCTACAGGCAAGAGCTGAAGTCCATGATCACTAAGCTACTCTTCCTGCAAAATAAAAGCGCAAATGATGCACAGGGAGGAAAGGGGAGAGGGAGACAGCGTGGCTCAGAATCTAGGTGTATTCTCAGGACTGTAGCCCTGAGAAGGCTTGATTTCTCAATCTCTTGTGCATGTAGTAAAAGGATGCCATGACTTCAGTGTATCTTTAGCCTATTGTATCTGTGAGGTCCATTAGGAACGGCACGCAGGGACAACAAGCTTCATGGCAAACAAGCCTGAATCAGAACCGGCTGTCACTCAAGGATGAGCAGAGGGGCAGCAGGGCAGCCGGTTCGCTTTGCACTCTATCAACTGCAGGCAAAGAAATATCGTCTGGCATCCAAGAGCCCAACCAAGAATCTGTGACTGCAAATGATCGATAGCTCTCCTGGGGCCAGACACCCCTTTACTCCCACAGCTCCCTGGGATGAGAAGCACACAGGTGGCCACCGCATTCCCTCACCTAAGGCACCTGTGCAATCCTTTACAAGCTCCCAGCAAGAGCTAAGAAAGCTCCCAATCCAGTCAGGGCTGCTCAAGCATTGCTAGAGTTTTCATCTGAGCAGGTTCTGAGAAAGTAGTCAGCAGATCTGGGACTTAGGACACCAAGAGGCTCAGTCTTAGGAGGAAGATTCCAGTGCTCCTTTCATGCCGGCTACATATGCGTGCACCTGGCTCCTTTCAGGACATTATGCCTTACATGACTAATGAAACACACAGAGTGAATTTCCTAGAAAGCCGCTTATTTAGGCATTTTTCATGTTTCTCTCTGAAATAAAATGGCAAATGACCTTCACAGGCTGCTTTCATGTTAAGGAGACATTGCTGATTGAGAGCACATATTAAACCCTGCGCCATCCCACCGCCCCCCCGCCCCCTCCCACAGATACACACACACAGACGTCCCTAGCAACAGCATTAAGAATCTTTCTAAAGATCTCTTCAGATTCTCTCTCTGCCAAATGAAAGCTTAGCTGCTATGATGACTTCAGAAATAGTTTTGGACCCTTCTACTAGGCACTGACTCTGGTATGTTATTGATACCGAGAGCCAAATCAACTCCCAAATTTTGAATGCAACTCTGCAGCAAATCAGAAGAAAGTCTCTTGGTTATAAACAAGAGGGTGGAGTGTTAGTCTTTGGCCTGGTAATTAATTAGAATCCTCGGAATGGCATCTTGTGTCCCTGAAAATCTGCCTCCCCTTCTAGAGACAGCATTTCACTCTGGTGGCTGACTCGTCCCAGACAAGTGTCTGCTCTGGAGTTGGGATCTGAGGCGAGACTCCGTGACTCATAAGACCTCCCAAAGGAGGGGTGCAGGTTAGCTTTTCACAGTTGTCTTACTTTTTCTTTTCTCGTTCAAAAGGCAAAATCTCTCTTTGTAGTATTTTTTTTCCCTCTCCTTCTTCCTAGACTTACCTGTCCTATGGAAGCATTGCTATGAATAATCTAATTTGGCAATATTCACGCTTGAGGTTCAGAAGGCTATTTTTTCATCAAGGATTAAGAAAGAGTCAGGCTACCCTTTTGCAGCTTAAGCCTAAACGATTGCCAGGTAAAACTTTACCCTTATCTCTAAACAAACTTTGACTTTAATGCAGATTTACTTAAATTCTGTCTCCTGGGGAAAGCCAGGTGACGGAGTCATTCTACTAAGATTAGGGGCTGCCCCCACGGGGTCATGATTCAATCTACTGTGCAAACCTAAGGGGATGGAGCCTTAGTAATAGCGGCATCGCTTCCAGGAGCAAATGCCCAAGACTGAGTCATGTCCTGCATCTCCTGTCCATTGCATTCATTTATCCATTCATTCCTCAATCTGCTCTTAACAAAAGTACTTAAGTTTATTAAGTCCTTAGTCTGTGTGTCATATTGTGCTAAATATTTTAATGTTACCAAAAAGCTTATCAATGAGAATTAGTACAATTCTCTATAATCTGGCTCTGCCTACCTCTGCAGCCTAATTTCTTGCCCCCTTCCTACTCACCCTCCATGTTGTAGCCTTTTTAAATGCCTTTCAGATACTCTGGCATGCCATACCATCCCTCAACTTCAGAATTCTCCGTATGATATTCTTCTGCCCCAACACTCGGTCTTCTGTCTAACTCACATACAGCACTAGAGTCTTGGCTTAAACATCATCTCTCCGTGATACTTTTCTGGCCCTTGGGCTGTTAGGCTCCCCGCTCTGCAGTCCTAGAGCACCTTCTACTCGCCCTCTGTGACATCCATCACATTTTGTTACACTTACTTGCTTTACATCAGCCATCTCTATTTTGCTATAAGAGTTTAAGTGCGAAGTTTTCTATTCACTGCTCTATTTCCAGTCTAGCAGAATTCCTGGCACATAGAAGGCATTCAGTAAATACTTAGTGAGTATTCTGTTCAAGTGCTTAGCATGTATTTGTTGAATGAATGAATAAATCATTTCAAAGAATAATAGGGGCCTGAGAATTGAAAGGAACCCTAAAGTTCACTTAGTACATCTAATTTTTCTTGCCAACTGGCCATCTAGTGAAGTCTTGCCTCCTCTGATTATTCCTTCTCGATCAATCTCAGTCTAGAGTGATCACACACTTATTTTGTCCCCTGTCCCCCAGCACTTTTACAGCATATTCTTGCTTTTTGTTCTCCAGCTCTTTCCTAGACGTGGTCTCCTCTCAATGGACTGGTATTCTCCATAACGCCTAGCATAAGCCTGCAATTATTTGATGCTTGATTCATTCAATAGCAAACGTTTGAACAGAGAGTTAAATGATCAGTCTTGGGTGCCTGGGTGGCTCAGTCAGTTAAGCGTCTGCCTTCAGCTCACATCATGATCCCAGGGTCCTGGGATGGAGCCCTGCATCGGGCTCCCTACTCAGCAGAGAGCCTGCTTCTTCCTTTCCCTCTGCTGCTCTCTCTGTCATATAAATAAATAAAATCTTTAAAAGAAATGATCAGAGTCTTGCTTTAGGAAGATTACTCTGGAATTGGGGGAAGAATGGATTGCATCGGCCAGACCTAGAAAGGACTCTAATAATGACCGCAGCACAGAAATAGAATTTAAAAAACAGCTTTGCGCTTTCTTTCCCTCCGCCTCCCCCGCCCAGCCCTCCATATCAGAATACCCGTGTTCTCATCTGGAACACTGAGAATGTTTCCTCCACACTCAGCACTTCCCCTCCACCCAATTCCACCCCCACAGTTAGCTCACTTGCTTACGTTATTTGTGAACATGTCTCACTGATTCAAGCTCCTTTGAAGACAGGGATTACATTTTAGTTAATTTGTATCTTCCTTCTCTAGCCCTTACACTGCCTGGCCTGGTGTCTCAAGATAGTTCAGTGCTCGATCAATATTAAGAAAGAAAAACACCTTATTTGTGCAAAGTGCTGGATAAAGCACTATGGTGAGGAAGGGAACAAAGATGAGGAGGTATCTTTTCAAAGATAAAAGGGCTCTCCTTAGAGAGAATTAGTACTTCCTTCCGGGATGCTTCAGGAAGATTCACAGAAGTTTGTGGTTGCACTGCATCTGGCGGAATGAAGACCTCTAGAGGCTGAACAGAAGAGAAGGAAAGGGAGTCAATGCACAGAATTCCTAGAATGTTTAGGGAATGACAAGTAATCCAGCTGGCCGGAGTACACGTGGAGGGGAACATCTAATGGAATTGGGGCTGCAGAAATAGGCTGGGGTGGGACTGGGGTGTGCGTGGATGCGATCTTAGAGTCTGGACTTTTTCCTAGGGGTGACAGGGATTTGGGCAGGAGAATGGCAGCACCACAGATGAAGCTCCCTCTGTGCTAGCCATCGAGGCCCGTGAACTGAAGCGGGGAGAGCCGGGAAGCAGGCAGACGTGGATGGCCAGGGCCTGTGGCAACAGCAATCAGGAGCTGACCGTGGGGCACACTCTGGAGGAGGACCTGTCAGCGGTGCCGCTGAGAGTGAGGGGAGATGGGAGAGGGAGTAAGAAAGAAGCTGAAGATGCCTTTGAACGTTTTAACCTGCATGATGGCAGATGATGGCGACATCCATGGATGCCGGTGCGCAAACCCAGCGATAACGTAGGCGTTCATGGCACGGTCTGTGCATCTTTCGAAGGCAGAGCCAAGAGCAGGAGGCCGAGTCCTTGCAACCCCGTGGAAAGTGCCTGGACTGCTCTGAAGAATCCATTCAACAGCCGCGGAAGAAGTCAGTTCAGGCTGTGGTGGACCAACTACCCCTGGCAACACGCAGGGCCATCTGCAGGCGAATGGGCGCAGAGTCTCCCCAGAAAGAGGACTTCCTGATGCTGGGCTTCCCATCTCAGAGTTGTGGAGCTTGGTGGAAGGAAATACAGCTGGGGATGAGGAGTCTGAGTCCTCGAGCTGCTTCTCAGTGGCTGAGTGACCTTGGGCAAGTTACTTTCTATCCACCAGGTCTCAGCTTTCCCACTTGGCAAGTGAGGGAGGGGGCCAGTTAACTTCAAAGGTCCCTTTTAGTGTACTCTCCTCTGATTTGTGAAGTGCCACGTTAAGAATTTCAGGATACTCGTGAAATGAGGCCAAAGCCCACCAACATCAGAGGCTAGCAATGTCCACTCTCTCCTGCGAAATCATGCCTGTATTTTGAGAACGTCCATATATCACCGAAAATGCATGTCTGCCCTGCGGTTAGTTCCATGTGGTTACTTTGTAAGACGTAAATTTAAATTGATCACTTTTTGATGACCTTTTTCTAACAATTTTTCACTCTTTTTTTCTGCAAAGATTTTTTTTTTTAGGGGTGCCTTTTCATCGGAGTCTCAAAATTAAATTATGGGAAGAAAGCAGCAGTCCCTTACTGTGGTCAGCAAAGAGTCTGGCCAGCCTACTTCCGCTCCCTAATCTCCTGACCTTCCTCAGGGTGCGGCTGCTCAGTAACGGCTCTGATTCTTTTTTCAAAAATAAAATGTGCTACTTATCAAAAGCTGCTAAAAAGGAGACAAAAAAATAGGAAAAGAAAACTAACACCCCAGGGTGTATCTGAACATGCTTATTATGTGCGAAGTTGTTAGTAATGAATGTAAAACTCTTCCTCCTCCTCCCTCTCAGTTACTAAGCCCCAAAGAAAAAAGGAAACAGGGGTGGGGGAGGGCAGTGGCTATTCAGTCCAAAGCAGACCTTTTCAAAAGGTGCAGACTGTTCATGGGCATGCTATTTCTTGATTATTTTGTTTTAAGCACCAGCTGACCTTTCAGACTAAAAGTAAAGGTCCCAAAATATCCTGAGAAACTCTCTCTTGGGGTCCCCCCCCCCGGCAGCCTAAGTCTTGGAGACTAGACTCATGACATTCAGAAAGACTCTTCAAAAAGAGATGGGCCGTGTGACTTCTGCTGTGATTTGATGACAGAGTGTTTATCTGAACTAATCATGTGAGCTTTTCCAGTGTTGCATTTTTGAGAAATGGGATTCTCTTAAGGAGGTTACAAACACTTCACTGAAAGCTTTCCAAGAACGGCTTCATGCCGCCTCTCAAGCAGCCTCTCGCCGGGCTGTAGCCCCGATGTGATAATCAGGGTCCGAGCTTCTGAAAAGTCTTCTTGTTCTGGCTGCCACCCTCCTTTCAGTCATCATAAGAATTCTCAAACTATGAATCCCCTATTGTCTGTGTGAGCCCGGGATCCCCCACACCATGCCGAGGAAGGAATGTGAACCTCCTAGGTCTGGTCCTAAGCCTCAACCCTGTCCAGCAGGTCACAAAGCCCCATTTATACTCAGCTCCAAAGTTTTATCATAATTCTTTATCTGCTCAGCCCCAAATATCCTCTCAGGCAGTCAGGAGACGTTTGGTAATGAAGCCCATTTATCCTCATTTTCTCAATTGGCACACTTAAAGTTCTAATATTTATGTTCACACTGTCCTAATTTTGAACGTCAAAGATACTATACGAGACAAGTAGCATTGCCAAAGGATAATTGAAACTCACAGAAGAGTTCACCAGAGTCTGATGCATGACGTGCTTTGTCATATTACCAATCATTGCATCACCAATAGTTAATTTTAATAGCGCAGTGGAAACATAGTAACTACAAAAGCTGCCATTTACCCAACACCTCCCTCCCGTGTGGCGTGCAGCGACGTTACTGCGTTCTCACGCTCTGTGAAGAGGAGTATCCACTTTTTACTGGTGAGGAAACTAAGGCTCAGAGAGATTAATAAACTGATCTCTGTGCATTCAGGGGCTGAGCTGAGACTCAAACCCAGATCTCTGACTGCAAAGCTCATGGCATTTGTACCTCTCTCCTTTGCCTCTTCCCAGAAATACAGTTTGTGAGTCGTTTTAAATTAGTATAACACAGCTATTTTTCATCACAAATACGTGAAGAATTCTGAACTCAGGGCTGTTAAAAGGTTTTGGCCAACTGCATATGGAGATCTGTTCTGATAAGTATTTGTACCATGTCAGGTCAGAGTAGGAATTTGTGGCATATGGTTCACCTATCAATAGGTGGCAGTATTCACCTAAATCTCTCCAAGAGGAATTAGCACAGGTCACTTCTCCTTACAACCATCCCCAAGGCCATCTACATTCTTTGATGCACTGGATTTTATCATAAAGAATAGCATTTACAATAATTGATCTGCTAACTGGATCTTCACCTTGCCTTTGGAGAGTGAGATCTGGACCGTAGTGGGTTGTTTGGGAGGGCGAGGCGCCATCACAGAGACCTCGGGGTCCCTCTCCATTCACATTCATTTTGGCCATTTCTTTGGGGGAGGTCTTTCGTTTGCAACAGGAAGCCAAAGATGATTTGTGTGTCTTCACCTACTTTAAGAATGTTATGCAGAATTTTTGAATAATTTAAAAATGAAATTATTAATGCCCTAGGATTTGGTAATTCAGACGTTCATAATTCAGAGAAAGTTTGCTCAGATCAGGATGATAAAGCAACTGGCAGACCTCATGGTTTCAACGTGGTTTCAAAACCTATGTACATGTACACGCACCCAGCAAACCATACGAATCTTCACCAGGATGCATGAAAACTGGGTCTATAAAGTAAGTAAGTGCTCAATACATAAGTCAAAGTGGTCAAGTTGATGAGTCAGAGTACCAAAGCATAAATGAGCTGGGTTTCAGGCAGACTCTTCTCTTCCTCCTATTCCTATGTATCCTCTTCTTCTTCCTTCTCTTTTTTCTGTAAAGAAAATCTTTGTATCAAAAATATCTTAGTTAAAAGTATTAGCACAGAATCTGTCTCTATTTACCAGCTGCTAATAACAGTCTTCCTGGTAGGATTTAGTTTTACAAAGTCAAGAAAACAAGTGTGGTGGTCGATAAAAGGATAAGCTTAGAGATTCTTAGGCCTATTTGTATGTTCACTTCCCCATATTCATTTGGGATACCTGGAACTCATTGTCATAAACGATGGCTGAGAAGCACTGAGAAATTAGATAGGATGAGGAGTCGTGACTCTCAGAAATTAAGAAGCTGACTCAAGTAAGATTCTCAGGAGACCAGATTCTCTCAAAAGAATACAGATTGGCTGCTGGATGAAGGTGGTAGGCTTGAGAGATGGCATCTTAACTTTCTCTTTCATGTTCCCAAATGGAATGAGTGTGTTTCTCTCCTCTCACTGTAGCATTTGTAATTAATGTTAGTGTGCTCTGCACAGTCTATCTTCACTAGAATTACTTGGGGCCCCACTTCCCTTACTGGATTGAGATCTCCAGGAGAGCAGGACTCAGGCCTCCCTAACGTTTGAATTTGCCTCTTAGCTCAAGGACCTGGGCCCTGTGTATGGTAGATGATGTGCAACACATATAGGGTTAGTTGAACTGAATTGAAGAGAATTCAGACGAACACATTTTATACTTCTGTTCCTAGGTTTAAAGAAAAATCACAGCTCGGGTGTTGGAAACCATGCATGGGTCACATTTCTTGTCATCTGGTCCTTCCATTTTAAGACAGCAATGGTAAGTGACTGTAGGCATATCATGCCAAAGCCCTGGAACCATTAATTAACTAATTTTATATCCTTGGCAAGACCACCTTATTTTGTAGGATGCCCTGGCCACAAGAAGGTTAAATGCAGAGGTAGGCAAAAAAGCCGTTACAAGGGACGTTAAGTGACCCGTATCTAGTGGATCATTCTAATCACTAATGTTTCCTGCTTTTGTGGTTTAGAGACCCAACCTGCACTGAAAAGCCCAACACTACAATGCTGTTTCCTAACGGTAGCTATCATTGTTTCCCATATTAGGGCATAGCTAAGCACAAGGGGAGACATTCATCTTCAAAAGCTTACAAAATTACATTCAACCCATTAGGCATATCAAGAGCTATTGCCATGCTCGGGAAATGAATTACCAGCTGAATATCACAGGCATAATGAAGTTGTCAGCAGCAACAGTGCAGCCATAGATCGTCTGATTACGTGTGGACTGTGCTGGCCATTCAGGGACACACCAGGAAGGAAAGAGTTGTCATATTGTCCACCACATTCTCAGCCCTCCCCAGCCATGGTAATAAACCTGATATCCCTAGAAGCACATGGAAAACAACAATAACAGCAACAAACCACAAAGAACATCCTCTTATTCCTGGCATGGCTGGAGTCTCTCCCTCCCTGTGGCTCCAATCTGTCATCTTCTTTAAAAAAATGACCATGACAAGGAGTGTAAGTTTAGATTCTGGCCCTCCAAACAAACATTTCACAATGGGCTTCCTTAGCCTCTGTTAACCTCAAAATAAACAGCAGTCCAGCAAGAAAGCTTTAACTACGTGGGTGGGATTTACACCTCTCCTGTGAGTCAAAGACGGAGGCAGGCTGAGTTGTTCCTTTCTGCAGAAAGGTCTGCCTGAGCAGGTTGATAGGTAGTGTCTCTTGACATCAACTAGAATCTTCTCAGTGACTCTCCTGACTTTTCTGTTTTTAAAACCCAAACCTGAAAAACCCACAGAAAAACAAAAACAAAAACAAAACAAAAGCCAAACAACGTGAAGCTTTCTCCTCTCATGATTGAGCAGGTTGAACTAGATGACTTTGAAGCAATGCCCAGCTCTAACATGCTCTGATACCAAGAGGCTACTATAGAACTTAGCACATAAAAGAGTATCTGCCACAAAGACAAAATGCTTTACTTCTACCCAGCGACTCTTGGTTTGTACTGGAAATAGGTTCTGATACTTGAGAACCAACAGACATGAACTTTCCCTACAGTGCAATGAAATCGGCTTTAAGCAGGTATTATCAGGAATGCTTGCTTTAAAAATGAAAAAGAATGTAAATGTATCTCACTCATTAATAGAACCCTATATCTATTCAGATTTTCTTTGGATAAAACCAATAAGATGTTTCTGTTGGAGGGGCTGGTGCTCTTTACATGCTCACCATATTGCACAGGAGCATGCAATATGCTTGCTTTAAAAATGAAAAAGAATGTAAATGTATCTCACTCACTAAGAGAACCCTGTATCTATTCAGATTTTCTTTGGATAAAACCAACAAGATGTTTCTGTTGGAGGGGTTGGTGCTCTTTACATACTCACCATATTGCACCGGAGCGTTGGATCCTCTGATTACCCAAGGTGGCCCCATGCAGTGGGGAGTGATTTGCATGAGTAATCTGGGTAGTTTTGGTGGTGAGGCAAACCATAGAGCAAATTCTCCTCTCTCCACCCTCATTTGTTTTTGTCTCCAGAGCACCAACCACAATGGGTTTCCATAAATTCATCCATGGATACTTCTGCTTAGAGGTTAAGTCCAGGTTTAAGTTGGATTCTAGACCCTTAAGACCAAATTTCAGAGAGGGTCCCCTGACCCTTGGTTAACTGATAAATAAATCTCAAGAGGTCTTCCCTCTTTTCCAGGTTTTCTTTCTCCATTTACTGTGCAGCCCGAGAGTCCCTTAGATGACCCCTGTGTGCTTAGGATCCAGTCTCCTGCAACTGCTCACCTGCCCAGCCCCACAAGAAACACCTCACCCGTTTGACAAACGGTTTATGTCCGTGAATTCATGACACCAAATCTTAGAAGAGAAGAGAAAATTCTTTGTAATTAATCACAGTGAGAATTCAAAATGCTGAGGTAAAGAAGTGAGGACATTCATTGTATTTGCACCTTCAAACACGGGGATGAAGACCTACAGCCCGTGTGATAGGACCCAGCAGTTACAAAGGGAGTCTACACTGTCACTTAAAAACTGGACTGCAAATGCCACTTTACCCACTGGAATTACTCTCTGCTGAAAGGGAAAACTTCCCTTTTCTCCTGAAAATGCCAGATCAGGTTTGCCGTACAAATGTCAGGAGCATACGACCTAAAGCACACAACAGAAAAAAGGTATTTAACGAACTAGAGAAGAAAGAAAAACAGAGGAAGAAATAAAAGGAAAGTTAAAGAGGTTGTAATAGTATTTTTAAAGAAGGCTTTCAAGATTCATCTCGTTAACTTTTAGCCTCATCTCTCTTCTTCCTCCTTCCCTTGTAGACGTTGGCTCAGCCCCTTTATTTCTGGCCTAGTTCTCCTGTCTTCAGACTTCTGTCCCCACTTTCTTTTCTTCACTCTGTCCCAGAGTCTGAACCCCCATGACAGCAGACCTATGAGGGGTTGAATGGGGTGCTCTGGCCACTTTGTAAGATTGCTCCGCAGAGTTTTTTCAAGGACCGCATATGCCAAGTACTCAAAGTAATTCTTCTATGGCATTGTCAGACCGACCGGATGCACCTCGCAGGAGAGCAAGGCATTGAATGGAATTAAAGGCTCAATGGCTTATTCACTTCATTCATTATTTGGGGGAAAATCCAAGACTCTACTCAGAGAGGATTAAAAGGACTGTAACAGGCGCCTTCCATCAGGGCCGCCAATCTCGCTAGGTCAGCCTCCTTTTGGTTTGAAAGGAGGTCACAAAGTCTCACTTATTTCTTCATTCCTCCACATTCAAATTCAGTGTATCAAATACAACCAGAGCTAGTTATTCCTAAGTGATTTACCTGCAACATCAAGGAAAAGAAGGGATTTTCCATGACAGTCCAACTCCAAAATGCATTTCCTTCTCAAATTAAAACACACACACACACACACACACACACACACACAAACACACACACACCCCACTACATATTCACCATCTTCTCTGGATCTCTAAGTGAGAAAATCAAGTGCTTAGGAGCATTTACACTTCGTCAGTCAAATATGAATTTAGTGCAATGTGGAATATGGACAGGAGAAATTGTGGCTATTTAAACTGATTAAATCAAAACCACATAGGCTGAAGAGAGTTACGTGTAGCCTAGTGAAACACACTTGCCCCAGAACAAGAAGAGTTTATTTTGAGCTTGGCAGCACTGAGTAGTTGAGACGAGTAGATTCCTGCCTGAGATGGCATCAGGTGTCACACAAAGACCCCACGCTTACAGTGAAATGACTTTGAGTTCTGCCTGAAAAAGAATCACTGCCACTTTCAGGTAGCCTAAAATCATTCCCCTCTTCCTTTCTCCACACCTATACCTTTTTCCGCCACACTTCTCTGTGCCACTTCCTTTCCTTCACCCTGTCCCAGAGCCTGAATCCCTTTTTAGGATCCTTTTTTAGTGAATCCCTTTTCTCTGGGATCCACTATAGGGAAAAGTCTAGGATATTGGCAATGAAATGCCAATTAGGGTCAAGAGATGTGGATAAAAGGCTTGGGTTTGCTACTTGTTAGGGGTGAATCTTTGGCAGGTCACTTGACTTCTGAGTCTCAATTTTCCCATCCATACAATGGAATGAATAGTAGTCACCCTGCCAAAGGCCTGAGCACAAGAAAAGGTGCTCAACTTGATTAGTCATCAGAGAATTGCAAAATAAAACCACAGGGAGATACCAATGTACGCGCCCTTGGAATGGCTACCATCAAAGGTTGGTGAGGATGTGGAACGACTGGAATGCATGGGAGTGTAGAATGGTATAAGAACTTTCGAGAACAGTTTGGCACTTTTTTATAAAACTAAATATAATGTACCTTATGATTTAGCAATTCTTCCTTGGGTTTTACCCAAAAGCGAGGAAAAGAAATACCCACAAAAAGATTTGTAAGAATATTTATAGCAGCTTTGGTCAAAACAGCCAATTTGGAAATAGTTCAAATGTCATTAATAGGATAACAGATTAGCAAACTGTGGTGTAGCCAGTCTATGGAATATTACTAGACAATAAAAAGGAATGAACTATGGAGCCACATAACAAGGTGACTGAATGAATCTTAAAAACTGCCCCCCCACCACATTATATTGAGCAAAAGAAGCCAGACACAATAGAATACTTACATGACGGCATTTCTATGAAGAAATTTGGCAAACTGATCACAATAGGGATAGAAATCAAAACAGTGGTGACCTAGGCCTGGGTGTGGGGATATCTGATTGGACAGTGGTAGAAGAAAACCACCAGGCATGTTGGAAATGTTCTATATTTGATTGAGGTGTTAGTTAGGTGGGTGTATTCAATTATTGAAACATATCTAGCCAAACTCTTAAAATCTATTCATTTTATTGTATGTCAATTTAAAGAAAAAAATGTCTGCTCTAGCTACCTTACAGAGATGTTGGAAGATTGAACAAGAAACAAAGGCAAATGGAAAATGCCACGTAAATCTTCGTTGCCGCCGTCTGATCGATAAAAGCAAACTCAGACTAGGTTATGGGCAGGCATACGGAGACATACATCTGGAGGCCAAGTGCAGATCCCAGGATGCGAACCCAGGCTGCAGCCCAAGGACTAAGAGCCATCCTTTTCCTACCTCAAGGCCAGGGCTGCTCCTAGCCCCTGTGGTGCCTTTGTAAGAAATAAGAAGAGCAAACCTCTTCCTTTCCCCTCACTATGGCACACTGCCTAGGGAGCAGAGACTGGCGGAATATTAGCAACTTTTTACCCTTTGGGCCAGCCCTGTTTGGGCCAGGAGCAACCTGCAAAAGCTCTACATGAGGGCTCTCTTCAGTCCGTACATCATGTTCTACCTGCTTGAAACATTTGTCTCTGTTTTCACAGGACTGGCTTTCTTTCATCCTTCAGTTCTTGGTATAAATGCCATTTCCTCATGGAGGTAATATTCTGCCCTCATCCCCATGAATCTCTATCTCAACACCTGTTGTCCTAAAAGCACTAAGAATCTGCAATTAGTATTTCCTTACAGGGTCGCCATCAGTCTTTAGGAATGTGAGTTCCATAGGGCAAGGAGTCCTCCTCTTGTTCCACATAATACCCCAAGGTATAGATATAGTGCCTAGCACACAGGAGGTGCTCTGCAAAGGTTTGCCGAGTGACAAAATGAGCTAGAAGTCTGGGGAACATGAAGTCGGAAGCTAGCAACTTTCCCAGGGAATGCTCAGGCAGCAAAGGCCTCACAACGGGAGACCAGCAGGGAAACAAAGGTCCGGGGAGGACCCTGCAAGGCCAGAGAGCGGGTAGCCAGGGCAGCTGGGATTAGGAGCAAGATACCAAGAACATCCATGTGCAAAAAATACAGTATTTTGGTGTCAAAATCTTATCTAATACAATAAATAGTAACATTTTACTAATGTGATCTTGACTGGCCATAAGATTTTTCTAGCTTGCTTCTCTGGAAATTCATTTCTTGGTTATCAGAATTTATAATTTTAGTAACCTCATTTTCAGTTGATACAACTGAAAGCAAATCAATTATTTAGTTACTCTTGGCAAGTGCAAGATCATAGATACGTTTTGATAATTTTTAATTTTGGGAGAATCTTTCTGTTGATGTAATTATTACTGGACCTGTTAAGAGTATTTTATAAGTAATAATAATAATTAAATTTTTGATAACTTTGAAATATCCTTTTTAGTACACCTACGGTTGATGATTCTTGCAGAACAATTTTTCTGAAGATTAAACTCTTCATACAAGTTCATTTTGCATAAATCTAAATTCAATTTTGAATGTAAATGTATAGAGTGGCCTTTTAATATTTCCTCTGACATTTCCTATAACTTGTGTAGGCTATATAAGGAACTAAAAATGGGGCTATCATTACAGATATTAAAAGGGTAACAAGGAAATACGATGAATAATTCTATAAACATAAATTTGACACCTTAAATGAAGTAGACCCCTTTTCAAAAAAACACAGACTACCACAACTTAACCAATATGAAACAGATCACTTGAATTGTCTTTTAACTATTAAGGAAATTAAATTCATAATTTTAAAACATCCAGGAAAGAAATCTCCAGGCCCAGATGGTTTCACTGGAGAATTCTACCAAATGTTTAAAGAAGAATTAATTTTACACAATCTCTTGCAGAACATAGAAGGGGGAAGAACGCATCCCAATTCATCTTATGAAACTAATATTACCCTGATAACAAAACCAGACAAAGACAGTACCAAAAAATAAAACCACATAGCACAATTTCCCATAAATATTGGTGTAAAAATCATTAACCAAATATTAGCTATAGAATCCAATGATATATAAAAGAATTATATACCATGACCAAGTAGCATTTATTCAAGGCATGCAAGGCTAGTTCAGTATTTTAAAATCAATCAGTGTAATTCATCCTATTAACAGACTGAAGAATAAAAACCTCACCTGATCATATCAATTGATACAGAAAAGTACTAGACAAAATTTGACACTCATTCATGATAATGATTCTCAGATAGGTAGTAACAGAGGAGGCCCTCAGCTTGATAAAGAACATCTACCAAGAAATCTATATCTAACATTATAGTAAATGCTGAAAGACTGAATGCTTTCCCCCTAAGATCAGGGGTAAATCATGGATGTCAACTCTAACCACTCTTATTATTTATCACAGTACTGGGAGTTCTTATAGTATAGTAGAGCAAGGAAAGGAAGTAAAAGATATACACATACAAAAGGAAGAACTGAAACTGACCCTATTTGCAGACAAAATGATTTTCTACACAGAAAATACCAAGGAATCTACAAAAGACTCCTAGCACTAGTAAGTGAATTCAGTAAAGATATAGGATACAAAATGAACGTACAAAACTTAATTGTATTTCTGTATACTAGCAATGAATATATAGACACTGAACTAAAAAAATGCAATACTATTTACAGTTTGCTCCAAAAACAAAATCTTAGGTGTAAGTCTAAAAAACATGTATAAGATTTGTATGCTGGCCATAAAACATTGATTAAAAAAAAAAATCAAAGATCTTAAGAATTGGAGAGGCATACTGCGTCCATGGATTGGAAGATGCACCAGAGTAAAGATGTCAGTTCTCCCCAAGTTGACAGCTAGTTTTAATACAATTCCTACTACCAAAATCCCAGCAAGATTTTTTATATAGAACAGATTTTTCTAAAATATAGGTGGGAGGCTAATACCTCCAATAATTCTGAAAAAGAAAACTAAGCTGGGAGGAACCAGTCTACTCAATTTCAAGACTCATCATACAGCTGCAGTGATTAAGACTGCATGGTATTAGCAGAGGGAGAAGCACACGGACCAATGGGACAGAACAGATAATTCAGAAATTAACCCAGACAAATATGCACAACTGGGTTCCTTTGACAAAGGTGCAAAAGTAACCCAACGGAGGAAAGATAGCCTTTCAACAAGTTGTGCTGAAGCAATTAAACATCCATAGGCAAAAACAAACAAACAAACAAATAAATAATAAAAGAAACAACCTAAGCCACACACCTGATACAAACATGAATTCAAAATGGATCATGAACTTCAATGTAAAATGAAAAACTACAACACTTCTAGAAAACACACAGGAGACAGTCTTCAGGATCTAGGACTTGACGCCAAAAGCACATTCCATAGAATGAAAAATTAATAAACTGGGCTTCATCAAAATGAACTTTTGCTTCACGAAAGGATGAAAAGATAAGCTGCAGACGGGGGAAAGATATTTGCAAACTGCACGACTGACAAAGAACCGGTATCTAGAACATATAAAGAATTCTCAAATGCGCAAGAGATAGAGACATTTTACCAGAGGATGTACAGGCGGCAAATACACCATAAGCACGTGAAATTATATTCACCATCATTAGCCATTACGGGCATGCAGATTAAAACCACAATGAGATGTCACTACAAACCTTTAAGAATGGCTAAAGTAAGAAAACAGTGATGACACTGAATGCTGGTGAGGATGCAGAGAAAGTGGATCACTACAGTCACTCTGGAAAACTGGCAATTTCTTAAAAAACTAAACATGCCACCGGCCTGCGTTCTAGCAATTGCACTATGAGGCATTTATCTCAGAGAAATGAAGAAGAGTTTTGGCCCAGGTACATGAACATTTATAGCAGCTTCATTCATAATAGCCTCAAACTGGGAACAAACTAGATATCCTTCAATGGATGAACGGTTAAACAAACATCCATAAAATGGAATACTACTCAGCAGTAATAAGGAACAGACTTCGGATACACACAACAACCTGGATAAATTTCCAGAGCATTTCTTGCTGAGTAAAAAAGTCAATCTTAAATGGCTACATACTGTATGATTCCATTTAACTGCAAAAATAACAAAATGGAGAAGAGATTAGTGGTTGTCAGGGTTAACGTTAAGGAGGGAGTAGTGTGGTTGTCAAAGGACAACAGGAAGGATCTTTGTGGTGACAGAAATGTTCTGTTTCTGGACTATATCAGTATCAATAACTTGGTGTTGATATTTTCTTAAGATGCAAGATGTTATCATGGGGGGGGTGTGGGAAATGAGTAAAGGGCACATGGGATCGCCCTGTGTTATTTCTTACAAAGGCATTTGAACCTACAGTTATTTCAAAATTAGAAGTTTAATTAAAAAGCTGATCAACTGTGAAAATAGCCTGCTTCATTCGGTAGCCTGATATTTAACCTTTCAGAGTGCTCCGCAGACACGAGCATGGAGGCGTGGTTCTGGGAACCCCGCAGCTAGGTCTACCTGCATGGCAGCAATCTGGTGCAGAGCAGCAGAGAGATTTCGTTACCATCCAGTTCTCCAGTGGCCCGAGGGCATGCTACCCGATTTATGGCTTACTCAGGATCTAGTGCAGGGCTTTTCACAAACTTAAAAATCAGTCAGTAGCTCCTGAATGTAATATTGTAGAAAAGGACACTTTCAGAAATCTGCTGTTTTGCCTCAGAGTTGGACTGTGTTGGTTGTTCCTCAAATCTAATGGAATTGTTGGCTCTCAAATTCCCTAGCAGTGAAATACAAGGGGAAGATAAAGTTACTTGTCTGAAAATTTGGTATCCAACTTACTCAGAAATCAAAGGAACTAGAAAGCGAAAGGAAGCCAAAGGAAGTGGCCTTGTATAGCAAACAGCATGGGTTGTGAATTCTTTCACCCAACAAATCCATTCTTGAGACATTATCCTATGGCTCTCCATCTGCAAATGTGCAATTACATATAATTGTGCACACTTCATTGCAGTAGTGCTTCTGGTTGCCAAAAGTTGGAATAAAAATATTCAATAGATTTAAATATACAATAGCAATCTTTATAATGGAATATCATGCAACTCTTAAAAAGGATCTGGTAGATATGCATTATTGAAACAGAAAGATATTCAAGAAGAAATTTTAAAAGCAAGTTCTAGAACAGTCCTAGGCTGTGGGAGGGTGTTAGATTTTTGACTCACACCCTTGCCTACAACTTCTCAATCGATCATATAAAACCTTTCGACATCAGACCCCATCGACCCAATGAATTTCCAAGACTGGCCACTTCCTATCGTTTCCTATTCTCGTCCAAGGTCCAAAATAAAAGCAACATGCAGTTTCAATACCTTGGTTTGGTGTTGCTGCTCTATAGACATGCCCTCCTTTTACCCTTCATTCAGCCACCCAGGGCTGGAATTTCACTGTTCCACCTCTATCATAAGCTAGCTTAGCGTAGAGAGCGGTCCTTCAAAGCTCTGAATCTTCATCATCTAATGGGCTCAGCTGTTCTGCACCTATCCCCTTTTAAAAATGGCAGAGTTATCAGGGCATTCCTGGATGGGACTCCTTATTGGTAATTTTGTTTTGAGAGATGAGAGAAGTCCACATGAGAAAGCCTTGGCTTGGGCCATTACATCACCAAGTTCTAATGCCATATAGGGAAAGTGGGATGGGAGAAGTCAGCATTTTAGGGCGTTTTGAATTAAACTGAGCCATTATGGTGGATCTGTCCTCCACTATTACATGCCATGCATGGTGAGACTCTGTGATCCTTAATGTCCAGAAAGAGGCAATCCAATCCAGCTGCCAGAGAGGAGCCTGACCAGAGTTTAACTCCAGCTGATGGCAGGAGAGGTGGCATGGCTCCAAAGCTGGATCTGAGGCCGGTCAAATGACCCTAGATAGTCCCTCTTATGGCTGAGGTGCAGCACCAATGCATGGCACATTTCTGCCTGAGCTGTGGATATCTGGGGATTATGTGAACCCTTTCCATGACAGCAAACTCAGTAACTCTGGAGGAATGCCATCCTAACAAAGCTTTGTGAAAACACTTCCTATGGCTCTTAACACATGCCGGCTCCTGTTTTCTCTCTCTAGGGATGATGCGGAAAACTAGATTAGAAAACAATTACTGTGTTTTGGAATTAGTGGTTTCAATTCTTTCAGACTGCTTGTGTGCACAAACTTCTGGTGCTGAACGCTGGGACCCAAATTCTAAGCGGCAGACCTCCCAATTCAGTAGTACATCTAGGAGAGAGACTCTCGGCCCGATGGGCAAACAATCAAGTATCTGAGGACTCTCTCACAACACACTGCCAATTATTAGCCATCTGCCTCTGAAAACTGATCTTTCTCTCGCCCTCAGAGCCTGCAGGATCAGCAAGGGAAGATGCCATTTTTGCAAACGCATAGCTCCTTGAGCTTGTGTGTCTGACCCATCAATACTGACCTTCAGACTTTCAGTTTGATTCATTTTCTTTTAAAAAATGCAATTTCCTGTGTCTAAGGAGGGGGGAAAGGTTAAAAAATGTCATTATAAAGGCTCCAAAGATTTTTGGGACATCAAATTGCTCTGACAAACCATTTTTATGAGTTAAGTGTAAAGGAAACAGAAACATACGGATTAAATTTCCCTTAAAATACACATGGGCTTAAAAATTAAGGGGGAAAGAAGGACTTGGCAATGTGGATTTCAGGCCTTGCCAAACCCCAACTCCTGAGAAATAACTTGAGATGCTTGACAAACCCAAAAAGCAGCTGGGTTTGCCCTATGCCCTCACTGAGCAACATCTAGAGTCCCATGTGATTGGAAGCTCTGTAACTGAAATATGCTAATTTACAAACTCATGCTCTGATTCTTTAAATTACCCAAAACAGTCCCTGTTTATAAAATTTCTCCCTAAAGGCCTAGTCCTCCTTGGGTTCTTCTTGTATCCAGGCAAAATCACAGATCAGTGTTATAATTCCCATTTCATGGATGAAAACACAGAGCTCGATGGGGTTTAAACAAGATGGTTGGTGGCAGCTTTCTTAAGACAGAAAATTTACCCATCTACACCCCGCACCTGCCTTGAGAATAAAAGAGAATCATTGGTTCATTAAGTTCTATAATGGATTCACAGACAGATGGCAAGTATAAACTCCCCGTTGAGCACTGAGAATTCAGAGGGGTGTGTATGAATTTGTATAGTGTTCATGCACTCATACATTCAATAAACATATGCTTATGGAACATAAATGTACTTCTGGGATCACAACGGAGAACAGAAATAAAAGCAGCTAACATTTATTGGGGTTTACTATGTGCTTGATATTGTGATAGCCACTTACCGAGTAGTGTCTCGGTTAATGCTCATTTGAACTTCCAGGGGTCAGTACTATGACTATCTCCATTTTACAGAGGAGGAGGGAGGCATAGTGGGATTTAGTAATTTACCTAAGATTGGCTAGAAAGGGCATATCTAGGATTTAAAGCCAAGACTGGTGTTAAAGACACTTGGATTCTGCCTTCAAGAACTCTGGAGTCTCCTGGGCAAGCTTAAGACATATTTGAATGTAAATATAATAAAGAGTGATAAATGTCGCAGAGACATTCAGGGCAAAGATTACTTTCTACTGAGATTAGGAAGGCTTTGTGTAGAAGGCAGCTTTTTTTTTTTTTTTTTTTTTTTTTTTTAGAAGGCAGCTTTTGCATAAGGTTTTAAAGGATGGGTAAGATAGGAATGCCAGGGGAGAGGTCAGAGTCACTCCTGCCTGGAGCACATCCGAGAGAGACAGGGATGGGAGAAAGAAGCCTCGGGAACGGTGGAGGTACTGCAGAGATGCACGAAAGTCACGCCAAATGCACCTCTGGCTCTGGCAAGTGCAATCACAAACCATCAACCGAAACAAAAGAAAACAAGCCCTCCAAAATAAATTGCTCGGGCCATTTCATCTGCCATTGCCTAGGAACTGAGCCTAAGATGGGAGGAGGAGCCTGTCATTCCAGTTGGTTCTGATCTGAGAACCTCTTGTGATGTGAGCATCTCACAGTGCAGAGGGATTCCAGGGAGGAAAGGCGCACATTTTTGCATAACACAGACCCTAACCATCTTTGCTAGTACTCAGGTGTGATAAGCTAGTTCTGGGGCTGGAGCAGTAACAGTCTATGCTGGTGTTAGTGAGACGGAGCAATTTTAACTCTATGTGATATTTATTTCTTTAATTTTTTTTAAAAAAAGATTTTATTTATTTATTTGACAGAACAAGAGAGCACAAGCAGGAAGAGCAGCAGAGGGAGAGGGAGAAGCAGGCTCTCGGCCAAGCAGGGAGCCCGATGTGGGACTTGATCCCAGGACCCTGGCAGACGCCTAACCATCCGAGCCACCCAGGCACCCCAACCTTATGTGATATTTATTTTATTTGCTGATTTTAGAACTTAAACCCCCTGTATAAATGCAAATCCACTGTATCTGCTTACTTTGTAAACTGTAAATGAACCCTTGAAATTAGCAGGGTCAAGCTGTTAAAAAAAATCAATCCCAACAAAATGTAAATTGTGCATACAAATATATGTAGAACCTAAAATTGTTACTAATACATGAAAATACATTAACCTCTAAATAGATATAAAAACCCCCAAATATTTGCTCACTTATGACAAACCAAGCATAGAGACTTTTGACAGTTTGCAAAATGTTATTTAGTATCAATAGCAGGGGCTTCAAGACTTAAGGGTGGGAAAGTCAAACAAGCAGCAGGGCTGAGAAGATTTATCAGAGAAAATACAGGGAGGTTGATTCATCAGAATAAGAAATTGAAGAACAGTGAAGGTGCATGAAGAGTTAAAGTCTTCAAGAAAATGTGAATATGGTGTGAGTTGACATGATACATGTATGACAAATATCTGATAACTTCACTATATTTTTCTCCAAATGCAAATGCAAGACATGCTCATTGTAGAAAATGTAGAATATATTAAAAAAAACAACAGATAAATAGGGGAAAGCAAAAAGCATCCATAATCCGACCACAGAGAAAAATCATTTTATCTCTTTCTGTATTTTCTTCCATGTGTGTATATTTTACATATTTATGTGAATTCATGCTCTGTATCCGTGGTTCTCAAACTTTAACTTATAGAAGAGTTGCCGGGCTATTAAATCCTGCACTGCTGTGGGTTCCCTTCCGGAGTCTCTGGTTCAGCAGGTCTGGCTGGGGCCCGGGAATGTGCATTTCCACCAAGGTTATAGGTGCTGCAGCTGCTTGTCTGGGGACCATACTCTGGGATCCACGGCTCCATGAGGTTTGGATCACTACATACTGCATCACGAGTATTAGAGTTATTGGAAAATATCTTTTCTCAGGGCTGCATCATATTTTATTCCATGATTTGTTAACCATGCCCTGCTGTTGAACAGTTCCTCCCATACCCAATGACTGGAGGCTGTCATATTTTTAAGAAAACCATGCTAAGGGGAGTAAGATGCACCTCTAGCCTTGAGACTTAGAAAGCGAGCACATCTGAGGCTGGGAGATAAAAGGAAACATTTACACTCTTACGGTAACTTTGGATTTTAGAGGATCGTACTGCCCACACCGCTGAAAGGAATGGTCCTCAGGAAATCGTTTTAGGTGTGCGGCGAAGACCTCAATAAGCCTTGGGAAGCTGTGTCTCTCACGAGGCAGTCATCACCGACTTCTGAGATGGGCCAAGTGGTTCTTTCAAAATGCGCACAAGGAGAGGAGAACCAAGACAGGAGTCTGCGAGATGGATGTCTGATAGGCAACCAGCTAAAAATCTAGTTCCAGAAGCCGCTTGATAAGCTCATGTTTCCAAAGAAACCTCTGACGGACGCTCTCGGTGAGCAGGCTCTGAGCATGAACAGCATCATAACGTGGAAGGCTCTGGCCCTGCTGCCTTTTTCTCATCTCAGCACTGAGCCAGAGAAACAGTTAAACCACCAGCAGCTCCCCAACAGTGGTTTCCGCCCTTAGCGACTGCCAGCCCCTGCAGGCTCACCACACACAGCCTCAGAGGTCTGGCTCCTGAGCGCCTCTCTGCCCAGACGCCATAACAATGAGAAAGGAAAACTGCGGCCACCACAGGGCTGCAGAGGCCAATGATCCACTGCAGCCTCCACCCTGCCGGCAAATTCCCCTCACCCCACGCCTGCGCCTTGCTTCTCATCCCGGAACTTTCCCCAAACATCCACAGAAGTCGAGGTTCTCGTGTTCATTCATCGTCTTGGACTGTCCCTGAAGAAGAATTTTAAAGAGATCCAGTGAAGCTACATTTCATAGTGAGGACTCTCTGGGCACTTTGGTACTGTTCACTGTGGGTGAACCCAGTAAAATCATAGGAACAATGAGACCAAATGGTGCGTGAACAGTGATATTGGCCAAGCACGCTATAGATGTTGTATCATCTTTTTTTTGGGGGGGGCAGTAATGACTTAAATTTATTGAGTGTTTAATACGTGTTGGGCACACTATGTACTTTATATACATGTATGCATTTAATCATCACTAGATGTTGTATCATCTGACCTAATCTTCACATTGGCCCTAGGGGTTCAGCACTATTACTCTTCCCATTTTACCAACGAAGAAAGAAATGGAGGATCAGAGAAGTTAAACCACTTGCCCAATGTCACTCAGTGGACAAGGGGTGGAGGTGGACTTAAACCCAAATCTACTGGACTCCAAAGTCTGTGTTTTTTTTTTTTTAAGATTTTATTTATTTATTTGACACAGAGACAGTGAGAGAGGAAACACAAGCAGGGGGAGTGGGAGAGGGAGAAGCAGGCTTCCTGCTGAGCAGGAAGCCTGAACTGGGGCTCAATCCCAGGACCCTGGGATCATGACCTGAGCCGAAGGCAGACGCTTAACTGACTGAGCCACCCAGGCGCCCCCAAAGTCCGTGTTCTTTATCACCATTCTAATCAGCTTCTTTTAGGGTCTCATATTTGTGTAAACTTCTCTTCATCAGATTCATAGAAATACTAAAGAAGACCAAGCATTTCACTTTTTTAGAGAATCTTCAATGGTAGGGTAGATTCATAATAGCTAATTTTAAATCAGCCAAGAGCAAATCCCCTGATTTCCTGGGTTATTGGTTTACCACCCATGGTACTGAGATCATAGGAAGCACATAGAGGTAGTTCACGAGGGACTCTGAGTTAACCACATCAATTAGCCAGAGGTTTCAATAAAAGTTTCTGTCCTATTAAAATAAACTAAATTTTTTAAATCCTTAATTTAGGTACTGATTTTATATGTGTGTGTGTGTGTGTATGGCAGTACTAAGTACTAATATATACACACATATATACATATATGTATACATAGAACTAAATATATAATATATGTGTATATATTATTAAATATATATGGCTGTACTACTAAATATACATTACTTAAATATATAATATATATATATTACTAAATATATATATAGAGATTTCTTTATATCATGGTGGGACCCATGCTTCTTAATGGAGCATACAGTAGTGGTTCTCAAACATTTGTGTGCACTGGAATGGAGGTTTGTAAAAACAGACCACTGGGCCCCCACCCCAGTTTCCAAGTCGGGAATTCTGGGTGGGGCCCAAGGGTCTGCATTCCTAATGAGTTCCCAGGTGATGCTGATCCTGAGGGTCTGGGAGCACCTCTGAATGCAGCTGGAGAAGAGGATCTGCCAAAGCTTTACCCTCCAGAGAAAGAGGCCTCTGCTGTGTTATTTTAAAGGGAATTCCATGCCACACTGCCTTTCTGCTGAAATGATGGATTGGTGATGTGACCGGAGAGATCGTCACCTGGAGAACTGGGCCCATTTCAAACTGGGTCTTCCGGATCATGACGCAGGGGGTTTCCCAAGGAACGGCTGTGGCACTTGAAGTCCCAGGAGTGATCGTTAACAGATAAAAGGCAGAGAGGGCCCCATGTTTTCTGATAGTCTCCTCTCCATCAATAACAGGAAAGGATATTGGCTTCTTTGTTACTTGATGTAATTTTAGAGATGGTTGCTTCGTCATTTTCTGCAGCCATCCTAGGAATCGGACTTCACCCCTGTGGCTGGAAAGATTATATGCCCTTGCTAAAACTGTGACTGCTTTCCCAGATTCACCCATCAAAATGCCCAGTGAAAAATTACCCAGCCCCCTGATGGCTCAGGCTTGTGCAGTGTGCACTGCTTCCGGAAGTTTCTTAGCATATTGGGAGTAGAGTGAGTTTAGAATCAGTGTTCCCTGAGTAATGTTTTCATCTAAATTAACGGGTTGAGCTCTGTGCCAGACTGGGGCTGTCCCTGAACGACACAGCCATGGCGCAAGCAGGTCAGGCCCGTGCTCCAGTGTGCAATTCTTTGGGTCTTGCTTTGGGTCTTTGCTTTAGCAAAACAGCATCCACACTGCTGTCCTAGGCTCCATATTCTGTATTATCAAAGAATCAGATTCTCAAACTTCTACTATCTCTCCCTAGGATGGGGAAAGCCAGGCTAACTTCCAGCCTCACATTCTGAGAGCAGACCAGAGGCCAGAAAATGTCAGTCTGCTTTCTTCTTTGATAAGCTTCCTTGGCAAAGTATGACGACCTGAATTACGGTATGGCCTGCAGCCCGAGAGTCTTGAAGTCGGCTTCTGGCTTCCCCTGTCTCTAGCCTCCCTTCAGGCAGTGGTGTCTGGCCCACAGTGCTATAGATCAATCCCTCGGTTTCCAGAGGCAATCAGGCATTCTCTTTATGATTACGGGTGCCACCAGAGGAAGGGAAACAGCCACAGATAACCCCAAACAGAGCGGACCCAGAAGCCAATTCTTCTGTTTGCTTTGGGAAGGCATTATTCGGTTTCTTTATATAGCTATTTTGCCTTTCGAGCTGATAACAAAACAAATTTTTGTTCCCTGAGTACATAAGGTCTCATGGTGGGGAAGAGGACCAGCAATTTGCTAATTAGAGAGGAAAACAAAGCCTGGAATTTAAGGAAAAGGCAACTGAATCCGCTTATAAAGGATGCTCCCCTTGCTGAGAGAACCTGCCGGGTAGCTAAACCACCAGAAGATGTTTCTGCCCGGAATGTTAAAAAGGGAGCTTGGGGGCTTCCAGTACAAAGGTCTTCAGACGGTTCCCTGGAGCCCTGGAGAGGGTTGGAGGCCCTGGGACTGCCAAGGGATGAATAAGGCCCAGCTCTTACCCTCAAGGAGTTCAAGGTCCAACAAATTCACTCATTCATCTGGCAAGTATTTACTGAACACTTGGAATGTGCCAGGGAGGCTGTTTTGGTAATGAAATCTCAGAGTAGGGAGAGACTCTAGATCAGGGATCAGAAGTCTTCTGGGAAGCAGCATCTTTTCTGTGCTGGCCTTGGCAGATCGTTGCCTGACCTCTGACCTCATCTTGGGTGGAGCTTATCCCACTTATCCCACTGCTCCACAGTCCCCTGGCTCAGAGGCTCACTCCGTGCTGTACTTAATTCGTCACCTGCCTTCTTAGATTTTACCCCAAATGAAACCAATGTCTACTTGGAAGACTGCTGTAGAACTCACTAACCCTGCCTGCCCACCTGCAGCCCACTTACCCCTCCCCCTAAGATAAGCACACACACACAAATCCACCCACGCCAAGCCCCAAACGCTGCTGGGTTTGTGTCTGCATCTGTGCTCGGCAGAGCTGCCACTGTGTCTGTGTGAGACACTGAGTTAAAATGAGGGTAGAGAAGAAGATGAGGATGCATATGTTTGGGTCAGTGCCTTAACACTGCACCTGGCCTGCAGTCGGTCCTCAGCAAATATCTGTCAAGGGAATGATCAATGGAGGAACAAGTAGGTGAGGGATGAGAGTATGAATTACTACCTAGACTATCACTTTTTCATGTTATGGGCTGTGTTTCATACATCTTCCCACGCCCAGTACCTAAGACAGTGGTACTTGGCCCACCAGTCAGGTTCAGAAAGAAATAATTTATGAATAAATGGATGGATAGATGGAATTGAAAACCACTGGCAAATAAGTGGGAGTTTAATAAACGTCTGAGGGAACAAATGCATGCCCACGCACGCACAAATGAAGGTACAAGCCAAGGAGCGACGCTTCCCTAGGGATGGTCATTCTGCTGCCACTGGAGGACATCACAGTCAGAGTGAGTAGGTGAGAAAAGTATGACCCTTTTTAATAGAGCTGTTGGTGCTTTCTCAGCATGAGAAGCTCTTTCCTACGGTTGACTCAGCAGCCCAGGCAGTGTGCCTTCATCCTGTGGTCTCTTCTAACACGCTAGGGTTAGCTAGGTGAGAATTTGTTTTGTTTTGTTTTTTAATCAAACTCTGCTTTGCTTAGAGATTCTACATTTCTTTGCTTTGCTTTCCAGTTGCTTAAGGGAATACAGACGTTAGCTAGAAATGGTTACAGATGCTGTCTGGTTTGGTGAACAGAGAAAACAAAGGTCTGGAGAAAATCAACAGCACATACTGATGTCTGCACCCCTGTCCTTCCCAGGACCACCTAGAGACCCACTGCAAACACTTCTCCCAAAAAGGTCTCCTCCTGAATCTGGCACACTCTGGCAGAGCAAGTCTATCTCCCCCAGGCATGGTCCTTAGCTTCTCAGAGCCATACTCCATACAGATGAGACCACATATTGCTTTTCATCACATTACCTCTGTTCCCTGGAAGGTAGCCCTAAGATGGTACAGGATCAAGAGTACTGGAATTTGGTTTGTTTTTCCTCCTGTGATTATTAGATCCTCAGCCTCTGAGTCAGTTCAGCTGTACTCCCCAGGAAACCAAGTTTTACTTTGTCCTAGCAGGAATCTGACTCAGCCTCTGCCTCTTTGGAAGGCACTGTGATTTCCATGCCAGTGACGAAAAGGAAAACCAGGGAGGTAAAAATGATGCCCACTACTTAGCAATGTACATTCTTGGCAACATGCTCCTTCTGAGATGCCACCTGGTTGGCTCTCCTGTGTCCTACTGAAATGAAGGAAAAAGTATTGGCAGCAGCTCTAAGGGAGATAAAGAATCTGTCACAAACTGTAGGAGAATTCCACATAGTTTAGTGGATTAAGTACCCTTCTCTTAAGCCAATTTACTGCTGGTTCTTTGTTAAATTAGGGTCATTTGCCAATTAATTTTCAAGGCAAGTATTTGGCACTAAACAGGTACTTCAGGGAAATAGGTGAATAGGCTAGCAAAGTTTAACAGTTGCCTCTGGACCAAGCATCAGAAGCTACAGCCCATCTTTGCTTCGAAAGAGCACTGGAGAACTTCTGGACAGTCCACGGGAAGAGGCAGAAGCATGCTGGGTGGCAAGGCTGTCGGCTGGCCCCACTATTAAGTTCCAAGCCCTGCAGCAAAGGGTTATAGGCCAAGTTGGGCAAGAAGCGAAGGCTACCCAAGGCCACTGTAACAGGCAGCTGTCCAGTGTCCAGGTCAGCCCAGCTAGATGAAGCCAAGGTTCAGTTAACTGGAATAACATCAGGCTTTTGGCTAAATGTGCTTTGGACTAGTACATATCTGGGCATCAGAAGGTCAGCTCTATCCAGTAGGATAGCCCATGTCCATTGACATGGTCTTGACCTGAACTGATCTGCCCTACTTGGACATTACTGGCAGGCACTCCCCAATCACAGGATTTTCCTCTGATGTTATGAGAGTGAGTACACTCAAAATAGAAGAATCCCATATGTTCAGTCAATTAACGAGTTAAAACAACCATCCAAGGCCCCTACAGGGGGAAAATCAGACAAGGAGTTTAGGAAGACCAAACGGATTCTGGAGAGACTTGGACATGGGACAAAAATACACACTGACCCTTGAGATGCTCCAGTGACATTCTTCTGGAGACATTTTGCCCCTCAGAAATTACCAACAGTCTCAATAGGGTTTTCTTGGTTCTGGTCACTTCTCAGGATGGGATGGTCTGAAATGACCCAGACTCTTTATTTGCAAACTGAAAATACTGCTTTTACAGGTAGGGGCACAGTTCTGAAAGATGACCTTTCTTTGCCTCTCTAATTAGGTTGAAGGTATTTAAAATCCTTCTATTAAGTTGGTGTTCTCCAAGCATTATAGTAGACCTCAGAGCTTGGACACTGGAGGCAGGCACTCATGAAAACTAGTCTTCATGTTATTACTTTTCACAGGAGGGAGGAAATGAGATCAGGCACCGTTCAGAGAGCAATTTTGATCAGATATTCCTCCAAACATCTGCAAATCAATAGAGACTGAGGTGAGAGAGGCTATCGGGGGACCCAGCACAGTAACCAATGAGACCAGCTACCATCTGCCTGAGCTGGGCTGCAGATAGACAATTTCATACTTTTGCTCTGAATTGCTGAGCTATCCTTATTTAGAGTCCCAGACAGACTCAACTCTCCCTTGCACCTTTCGAATACCTGGTTTGCATGTCTCCCCAAGTAGAGAGGGTGGTGCGGGGAGAGAGCTCTAGGTTTGGCTGCAACTCAAATGTGCCAATCGAACATAATTCCAAATTCTAAAAAGAGAAAGTAAAAAGTGCTATATCGAGGCGTACATAAATTTGATCTAAACAGATACTGGTTGTATCTCTGGTGGCTCCTCCATCAATATTCCTTCGAGCACTTCTGGCTTTTAAGAACCTTTTCAACTCTGTCATCTTGTAATTATCCACACAGCATCCGATTTCACAGATGGAGAAAATGAGTCCCGGAGAGGCAAAGAGATTTCTCCTGAGAGCTTTCAAGTGCCTGTTTCAATTGTGGGGCTAACAGGGACGTTGGTGCTATAATTCTACAGTGTTCATCATCCTGCCTGAAATCTTTGTTGAGGAAAGAGGGGAGAGAGATGTTGAAAGAGGGAAAGAAGGGCAGAAGGGAGGAGGGAATAGGGGAGGGAGAGGGAACGAGAAGGGGGAAATAAGCAGAAAAGGGACAAAGAGAAAGGAAAACACCCACCCATCCTGAGGGACCGTGCAATGGGCGGGGAGTTTAGGTCCCAGACCCACAACTCACTAGCTGCATGATGGAACTGTGTGCCTCTCAGTCTTCTTGACTGTGAAATGGGACCAGCTACTTCTGCTGTGCCTTCCTCACAGGGTCTGCCCGCCCACAGGAGACCAAGCACACGAAGGAGCTTTGGAAAACAGAGTGCTGTTCAACTCCAAGGCAGCACGGTAGCAGAAAGTCAGTTACTCTGCTAGGGGATTCAGGGTTTTGGTTACCCTGGAGGTCACTTAAGACATTTAAACTCCCCATTGCTACTGAGTGACAACGGGGCCAATGTGGGCTTCCTTCATAAACAGTGAGGATTCCAGGGTGAGCTGCCCCGAAGCGCGGGCTCCAGGTGCTAGAAGAAATGGAGCTGTCTCTCTGCTTTTCGATGCCAAGACATCAATACTTAAAGCAGCCACAGGGCAAGTTTGATGGGGAACCAGTGAGGCAGAGAAAGAACTCGATTGAGATACTCTGCCCTGTAGGTAGGCTTCCCACTGACATGAATGAGAACTGTACACAGTAGGGAGCTGACGACTGGTTCGTAAATTCTAAGGATCCCCTGGGCTTTCTGATGAGCCAGTCTGCTGTCCTCTTGGCCCCGGAAGTAGAATTGGGGCCTCAAGGCCAGGCCCAAGTGATGGGACGGTAGAGACAGGAAAACTACTAATGAGCTCTAGCAAAATGCCTTTTTCTCCAGGTCTGTGAGGCATCTTCTAGGACTGTCCCCTGCCCCTATGGCGTAGATCTCAGGTACTATAAACACTGATGAATTTGGTCCTTTACTTTTCTCCCGTTAATGACAACTACCCGGAGCCTCCGCCAGTAGCACACTGTCCTCTTGAAACAGTGAGAGCAAAAGGCAGGGCCTTTGAATGACTCAGGGTCCACCTTCACAGACATGGATATGATACAGAGTTACATCGCAACAGCATCCAAGGGTAATTTGCTGAAGGCCTCTGCACTGTGTTAACCCTGTGCTCGGCCACCCAAGGTTGGCCCTCCAAGGCCATCTGCCTGCTGTGTGCTCTGCATGATGAAGCAATTCTCCATGTCATCAGCAGCTTTTTGAGCTAGAGATTTCATTATTAGCCTGTATCCTGTTCTATAATATTTGCATGGTAGCCCTCTGCAAGTTTTCTTCTTCCAATTGACAAAAAATCGTCTTGCAGGAGTGATTTGAGGATGGTCTCCCATCTACACTCAGATGTAGAGGATCTCCTGTCTGTGATGGCCAGGATTAGCGCTTATTTCCCTGAGGGCAGGCTCTAAATAGGTTAAAAAAAAAATTAACTTCTCGGCTACTGTTTGGGCACCGAAGACGTGTGGGGCACTGTCCTAGGCTCTTTACAAACATCATTTAGTTCCATAGCAGGAACTAAATACATGAGGTGGATCGTATTGCCTTCATTCAAAGGATAAGAAGATGGAAACTCTGAGCGGGTAAGCAATTTGTTCCAAGCCACCAAGCTGTACAACCAGGACTCCAATTCAGGCTCATCTGGTGCAAAGCCCAGGGTCAGACCCCAGGGCTGTACTGCTTTCTCATTAGCAGACGTTAGTTGGTGGTGGAAAGAAATCTGATTCCACATCAGACTGACTGTACTGAGACCCAGCTCTGTGACTTTGGGTAAATTATTTACCTGGCTGTGCTTCCCTTTTTGCTTGAAAAATGGGGAGTGTGAGCCCTGCCTTCTCTGCCTCATGGGGTTGTGAGGATCAGATGGAAAGTCTTGGGAAACCATAACAAGCCTCACAAATATAAGGGATTTGAGTAGTATTCCTGATGAGAAAATTGTCACCCCGTATCATAATATCAAGGGACTTATCCTTAGAAATTTTTGATAGGAGTTAAGAAGGATGGTAACATTTTACCTATGGTTGGTGGGGTGCTTGGAAGAAGTCCCTGGTTACTTTCCTAAGTTAGGTATTCACTCTATCTATCTTTCTATCATCTATCTATCTATCTATCTATCTATCTATCTATCTATCTGCCTGCCTACCTATCCATCCATCTATCCATCTATCCATCCATCCATCCTCTCCCATCCCAGATGATTTTCTTACAATGTGACTATATTTCTCCTGCTAAAATGGGGTGGGGTCTAATGTCCTTTGTCCTTGAATCTTGGCAGTGGGTTACAAACTCCTTGATGCCATGCAACCTGATGTTAAGTGAGCCTATGTCATAAAAAGGATCAGCTTCCACCTGGCTCAGGTACTTGTCCTTTAACCCTGCCGCCATGTGGGGAGGAAGTCCTGGTCCCATGAAGAGGCCATGTGTGAGTGTTCCGGACAACAGACACAACTAGGCCTCAAATGACAGCCAGCATCAACGTGTGAATGAATGTGCCTCTGGATAATTTCAGCCCTCAACCTCTGAGTGTTCCAGCTGAGGCCCCAGACATGACGGAACAGAGACAAGCTGCCCCAAATACGTACATCTGAATTCTTGAACCATAGAAACCATGAGGGATAATAAATGATAATTATTGTTTTAAGTCACTAAGTTGTTAAGCAGGAAAAGATTTGGAAACATTAAAACCGGGTCACAGAGACCCCAAGATAACATCACAGTTTTCTCTAAGGTTTATCTGGCTAGAGTAGCTTTCCATTCTGGAAGTTCAAGATCATGCGGGGAGGCAGCAGATGTTGTCTGGGCCAACCTGTAACTGTAGACCTACGGGATGGCCCCAGGGCAGGTCACAGGAAGATAGCTAACCAAGCAGGCCCGGCATAGGTTGGCTAAGTGACTTTCCACACTGGAATGCTTTTGAAAATGAAAGGGGGTGGTGGGCGCCAGGGTGGCTGTCAGTTAAGCGGCTGCCTTGGGCTCAGATCATGATGCCAGGGTCCTGGGATCAAGTCCCATGTCAGGCTCCCTGCTCAGCAGGGAGTCTGCTTCTCCCTTTCCCTCTGCCCCCACCTTGTGCTCTCTCTCTCTCTCTCTCTCTCACTCTATCTCAAAAAAAAAAAAAAAAAATGAAAGGGTGTGTTACTAAGAGTTATTCTGGTTCACCAGGTGTA
The DNA here is from genome assembly GCF_004348235.1 of Phoca vitulina. Lineage (NCBI taxonomy): Eukaryota > Metazoa > Chordata > Mammalia > Carnivora > Phocidae > Phoca > Phoca vitulina. The sequence goes on along the minus strand of NW_022589743.1, from coordinate 9,618,376 downwards.
GGTGGGGATGTCCTAGGTATACTGGACTTAGAGACTAATGTGACAGCAGCCAATCAGTAGGAGGTGATGAGGGTTGTGGTGAACAGTGTGATGACCTGGATGGGGAAGTCTCTGTTTGCAACAGTTATATGGCAAGTCACAAGGCCAGGTGCAGAGGCAGGATTTGGATCCTGAGTGGGGAGAGAGAGGCACAGTGTTTTTTTTAATTTTTTTTAATTTTTATTTTTTTTTTTAAAGATTTTATTTATTTGAGAGAGAGAGAGTGAGAGAGAGCACGTGTGCATGAGAGGGCATGCACATGGGGGATGAGGGCAGGGGGAGAAACAGACTCTCTGAACAGGGAGACCAACACGGGGCTCAATCCCAGGACCCTAAGATCATGACCTGAGCCTAAGGCTGATGCTTAACCAACTGAGCCACCCAGGCGCCCCGAGGCTCAGTCTTAATGATGGAAAAGCTAAGAAGAAAAACACATCAGCATTGTACCGTTCCAACTCTGAGACCTCTCTTAACCAAGAAGGTGAATTTTAACTATCCATTTTGTTTTGAGAAACTCCTTCATGGGAGATGGAATAAAGACAGAGAGGGGTGTACAGGAGTCATCTGGGGTGTGTGTGCATACGTGTGGAGGGAGAAAAGGCAGGGAAATAAGGAAGGGGGGAGAAGGAAGTTCTGGAAGAAGGATGTTTTGAAGCAGACTTGGGCTGGGATGCTGGCCGCTTCTGACCAAAAGATCCTAAAGATTTCAGAGGGTGGGATGCCACCTCCAGCCCAGCAGCTCGCAGGAATAAGCCTTTAGCTGCCTGTCCAGTCTCTGCCTCATACTCTTTAAAGAATAGGAATTTGTTTGCAAGGGAAAGACCACACACAGTCCCCAACCACACCCCTGCTGTCACCCTAAATGACACTGGCATGGCTTAATTAAAATTCTGAGAGAAGGGAACAGATTATAAGGATATCATAGTTGCAGATTTCTCCATGAGATGACTTACTGAAGTAGTCACAGATTCCTTTCTATCAAAAAAATAGTGCAATATTTTTATAGTCACAGAATAAACAGAATCCTGACTTGGGCTTCATATTTTACGTAGCTCATTCCAGGTAATCTGGGTTCTTTCTGACATGCTTCTGACAATTATGGCAATTGTTCCTCTTTTGGGAAGTTGAGAAAATTTGCCTGCCTCTCTTCCCTCATCTCACTAAGCTTGTCTCAAAGAACTAAACAAAGTCTCTCTTTAGGTTGCCTGGAAATTCCCTGTTTGTGTTGGAACCTCTGGAGCTTCTATACATTGGCATACCTCAACCCTGTTCTTTTACCAGATTCGGACTCTCTAACCTTGGTTGTTGCCTGAGCATTCTGTGCCATTACACAGAGAGGAGGCCTTCAAATTTCTGTGACCATGACTTCCACTAAGAAACACTCTAATACCTATTCTTCTGAAACTGTTCCAAAAAATAGAAATGGAAGGAAAACTTCCAAACTCGTTTTATGAGGCCACCATTACCTCGATCACCAAATCAGACAAAGACCCCATCAAAAAGGAGAATTACAGACCAATATCCTTGATGAACATGGATGCAAAAATTCTCACCAAAATACTAGCCAATAGGATCCAACAGTACATTAAAAGGATTATTCACCACGACCAAGTGGGATTTACCCTGGGCTGCAAGGCTGGTTCAACATCTGCAAATCAATCAGTGATACAATACATTAATAAAAGAAAGAACAAGAACCATATGATCCTCTCAATAGATGCAGACAATGCATTTGACAAAGTACAGCATCCTTTCTTGATCAAAACTCTTCAGAGTATAGGCATAGAGGGTCCATACCTCAATATCATAAAAGCCATCTATGAAAAACGTACAGTGAATATCATTCTCAATGAGGAAAAACTGAGAGCTTTCCCCCTAAGGTCGGGAACGCGGCAGGGATGTCCACTATCACCACTGCTATTCAACATAGTATTGGAAGTCCTAGCCACAGCAATCAGACAACAAAAAGAAATTAAAGGCATCCAAATCGGCAAAGAAGAAGTCAAACTCTCACTCTTTGCAGATGATATGATACTTTATGTGGAAAACCCAAAAGACTCCACCCCAAAACTGCTAGAACTCATACAGGAATTCAGTCAAGTGGCAGGATATAAAATCAATGGACAGAAATCAGTGGCATTCCTATACACCAACAACAAGACAGAAGAAAGAGAAATTAAGGAGTCGATCCCATTTACAATTGCACCCAAAACCATAAGATACCTAGGAATAAATCTAACCAAAGAGGCAAAGAGTCTGTACTCAGAAAACTATAAAATACTCATGAAAGAAATTGAGGAAGACACAAAGAAATGGAAAAACGTTCCATGCTCATGGACTGGAAGAACAAATATTGTGAAGATGTCAATGCTACCTAGAGCAATCTACACATTCAGTGCAATCCCTATCAAAATACCATCCACTTTTTTTCAAATAAATGGAACAAATAATCCTAAAATTTGTATGGAACCAGAAAAGACCCCGGATAGCCAGAGGAATGTTGAAAAAGAAAAGGAAAGCTGGTGGCATCACAATTCCGGACTTCCAGCTCTATTACAAAGCTGTCATCATCAAGACAGTATGGTACTGGCACAAAAACAGACACATAGATCAATGGAACAGAATAGAGAGCCCAGAAATGGACCCTCAACTCTATGGTCAACTAATCTTTGACAAAGCAGGAATGAATGTCCAATGGAAAAAAGACAGTCTCTTCAACAAATGGTGTTGGGAAAATTGGACAGCCACATGCAGAAGAATGAAACTGGACCATTTCCTTACACCACACACAAAAAGAGACTCCAAATGGTTGAAAGACCTCAATGTGAGACAGGAGTCCATCAAAATCCTAAAGGAGAACACAGGCAGCAACCTCTTCGACCTCAGCCGCAGCAACTTCTTCCTAGAAACATCGCCAAAGGCAAGGGAAGCAAGGGCAAAAATGAACTATTGGGACTTCATCAAGATAAAAAGCTTTTGCACAGCAAAAGAAACAGTCAACAAAACCCAAAGACAACTGACAGAATGGGAGAAGAGATTTGCAAATGACATATCAGATAAAGGGCTAGTATCCAAAATCTATAAAGAACTTATCAAACTCAACCCCCAAAGAACAAATGATCCAATCAAGAAATGGGCAGAAGACGTGAACAGACATTTTTCCAAAGAAGACATCCAAATGGCCAACAGGCACATGAAAAAGTGCTCAACATCGCTCAGCATCAGGGAAATCCCAATCAAAACCTCAATGAGATACCACCTCACACCAGTCAGAATGGCTAAAATTAACAAATCAGGAAATGACAGATGTTGGCGGGGATGTGGAGAAAGGGGAACCCTCCTACACTGTTGGTGGGAATGCAAGCTGGTGCAGTCACTCTGGAAAACAGTATGGAGGTTCCTCAAAGAGTTGAAAATAGAGCTACCCTATGACCCAGCAATTGCACTACTGGGTATTTACCCCAAAGATACAAATGTAGGGATCTGAAGGGGTATGTGCACCCCAATGTTTATAGCAGCAATGTCCACAATAGCCAAACTATGGAAAGAGCCAAGATGTCCATCGACAGATGAATGGATAAAGAAGAGGTGGTTGGAATGGAATATTATGCAGCCATCAAAAGGAATGAAATCTTGCCATTTGCAACGACATGGATGGAACTGGAGGGTATTATGCTGAGTGAAATAAGTCAATCAGAGAAAGACATGTATCATATGACCTCACTGATGTGAGGAATTCTTAATCTCAGGAAACAAACAGGGTTGCTGGAGTGGTGGGGGGTGGGAGGGATGGGGTGGCTGGGTGATAGACACTGAGGAGGGTATGTGCTATGGTGAGCGCTGTGAATTGTGTAAGACTGTTGAATCACAGATCTGTACCTCTGAAACAAATAATACATTATATGTTAAAAAAAAAAAAAGAAGATAGCAGGAAGGGAAAAATGAAGGGGGGTGGAAATCGGAGGGGGAGACGAACCATGAGAGACTATGGACTCTGAGAAACAAACTGAGGGTTCTAGAGGGGAGGGGGGTGGAGGGATGGGTTAGCCTGGTGATGGGTATTAAAGAGGGCACGTTCTGCATGGAGCACTGGGTGTTATACGCAAACAATGAATCATGGAACACTACATCAAAAACTAATGATGTAATATATGGTGATTAACATAACATTAAAAAAAAAACCACTCTTTTTACATTGTGCCCTGGTAAACACATATACATTGCATCTATAAAACTGAAACAAAAATCTCACAAAATGTTAATCCTTCCAAAGCACCCTGGTTTTTATACTCTGCTAGTTTCCATCCCTTTCCTTTCTAAGTTGTGCTTTCCTATGTTGAGCTATTCCATTAGATGCAGTGAAATTCGGATCAAGATAAATGGGAAATCATTAGCCCTGATTGGATTCCTCTGAGACTTAAGAAGATGGACAGTGTGTTTATTTGTAAAGAAAAAGGGAAAATAAAAAATCTTAGGAGTATTTTTGACATTTTACCTTCTAAGACAACTTTAAAAGGTGAATTATAATTGGACATTTTATAATACTTTTTTGTATTCTGGGACAGGTATTTATAACATTTAAGTCCATTGCTAGAATTTCACAAATCAGCCTCTCTCTCATACACAAACACGGGCATGTCCATTCAAGCACTCCACACATGGCACACATTTCCAGATCTCCCTGGGAACTTTTATCAAATATCAGAGTTTAGAGTGTTTAGTTTCCCAATCAGAAGTGTCTAAAAGTCCACTACTGGGTGAGGAAACGTAGAAACCATAACACAGTCATAGTAAAGTGTCACCAATCTTTTGATAGCTGTAAATAATTATTTCCTATTTTCCAAAGGGGTTGGATTGTGGTGGTTAAAATGAATAAGATCTAGTCATCGAATAAGGGAAAGAGTTCCCTGAAGAAGAAAAATCTTTATAAAAAGAAAGGGAAAAAGGAACAGAAATTCCACCTATGTGTTAGGTGCTCCCCTAACACTTCAAATATATTACTTCACTGAATTGTTACAATGTGCCCTGAGATCAGCATTCAGTCACTGAGCCGCATGGTCTACAAAATACATATGGCACCTACTCTATTTTAGGTACTGGGATTACTAGTGAGCAAAGCCCCCAATGAGCTTCTCCTCTACCAATAGATGCCCCTTTATGCCAAGTTAAGTAAGTGCTGTGAAGGAGAGGCTCCTTGATTTGTGTAGGAGACCATCTAACGGGTAGACCTGATGCTAGGTTGGCGCTTCCCTGACAGAATAATTTTGGGGATGGGAAGGAGTGTATGGGGAGCACTCTAAGCTTAACATCTAGCATAGGGGACAGCCCCACAGTATTTTCAAAGCCCTGAAAAAAGGCCGGTATTGTTGGAACAAGCTCTGTCAGCTTCACAACTTTGTCTAAGAACAGCTCTTTACACCTGAATGTCCATGTGGTGAGAAAGGCAGGCAGGCAATGAAGGGTTTTCTCCTGGGTACCTGTCCTTGTGGTTCAGTCTTCCCACTGCTCTTGGGACCTGCCTACAGATGAACGCCACTCCTAGTGCTTTATGGAGGGTGTATAGGGGTGTGTGTGTGTGTTTGTGTGTGTGTGTTGAAAAAAGAGGGACATAGGACTTTGTTCTTGGAGAATTTCTCAGTTGAGATTTTGTTGTAAAATATTTAAATCAGTTTTTACCTTTTTAGTGTCATGCACATACTTTCACACTGTTGTTTGGTTATTAGTAGAATCTGCTTTACAGAATGTGATTTCTAGTGTCATATGTCTTAAACTTCTATTTTTTTTTTACTTCGATATAAAGGTAAAATTACTAAATCACTAAAAAAAAAAAAAATCACTGAAATCACCAGCAATTGCAATATCTAAGTGAATGTACCAACACTTTGTCAAGGTTTAAGATTCTATACACTTATGTATAGTATAGATCACTCTTGGTACCAGGTCTTTTTTTTTTTTTTAATTGCTAGCAAGAGTGGTTAAAAGGCACTGCATTCATATTCTAAGTTATAAAACAAACTCATCATACTAGAGCAAATCACATCAGGGGCGCCTGGGTGGCTCAGATGGTTAAGTGTCTGCCTTCGGCTCAAGTAATGATCCCAGGGTCCTGGGATCGATCCCGACATTGGGCTCCTGGCTCAGGGGGAAGCCTGCTTCTCCCTCTCCCTCTGCCTCTTCCCCTGCTCATGCTCTCTCTCTCTCTCTGTATCTCTGTGTCTCAAATGAATAAATAAAATCTTAAAAAAAAGTTTAGAGCAAATCACATCAAATATCCAGATGAAAATGGGATACACAGTGCCATATGATTGTTGAGCATCTGTTCAGCACTCAAACCATCTCAAACTCATCTTTTTCTTGGAAGATTTAAAAAATTAAAACACTTTCTAGTATTTTCTAGTATTTGTATATAACACTTCATAGTTTACAAAAGTAATTTTTTTATATTTTAAGTTTTGAGGTATAATTTACATATAGATCTTAGGTATACAATCTGATGAGTTTTAGCAAATGTTTGATAAACATATATACCCATGTAACCCACACTGCAATCAAGACAGAACATTTCCAACACCCCAGGGACTTCTAGTCTATTGCATACCCTCCCCTCTCATACACACAATGACAACTATTGTTCTGATTTTATTGTTATATAAATGTAGCCTCTGACTCTTGGTTTTGGCTCAGGTCATGATCTCAGGGTCCTGAGGTCAAGCTTCACATCAGGCTCTGCACTCAGTGCTGACTCTTCTTGGGATTCTTTCCCTCTCCCTCTGCCCCTTCCCCACTCATGCTCTCTCTCTCTAAAATAAAATAAATAAATACAATCTTTAAAAAAAAATAAATGCAATCATGCTGTATGTATTCTTTTGTGTCTGGCTTCTTTCATTCAACATATTTTTGAGATTCATCCATGCTGATGTTTGTATGAGTAGTTTACTCTTTACTATTGCTGAGTATGAATATATACAATTTGTTTATCCAAGCACCCCATTGGTGGACATTTGGGTCATCTCCAGTTTGAGGTGGAATTGTTGGGTCATAGAGTAGATACATGTTTAACCTTATAGGCAATTGCCAAACAGTTTTCCAATGTAATTGTACCATTTTACCCTCCTATGGCCAATATATGTGAATTCCAGTTGATCCACATCCTTGCTAACATTTGGTGTTGTCAGTCTTTCAAATTTTAGTCATTCTAATGCATGCAAGGAGTTTTCATTTTGATTTCATTCTAAGTTCCATTTGCATCGCCTTGATGTCTAATGAGTTTGCATGTTTTTTCTACGTGCTTACTGGTTATTTTTATGTCTTTTGTAAAGTATTTATTCTATTCATGTATTTTGTCCATTTTTAAATTGGGGTTGTCTTTTTGTTATCGAATTTTGGGAGCTCTTTATATATTCTGAATACAAGTTCTACATAATATGAATATTTTTTCCCCAGTCTGTGGCTTGCCTATTCATATTTTTTAATGGAGTCTTCTGAAGTTTTAATTTATAATTTTTAAAAAGATTTATTATTTTAGAGAGTGAGTGAGTGGGGGGAGGAAGAGGAAGAATCCTCAAGCAGACTCCCTGTTGAGTGCAGAGCCCAACAGTGCGGGGGGGGGCCTCAATCCCAGGACCCTGAGATCATGACCTGAGCCAAAATCAACCATGACCTAAGCCACTTAACTGACTGAGCCACCCAGGTGCCCCTAATTTATCATTTTTTTAAAAAAATATTTTATCTATTTATTTGACAGAGAGAGAGAGAGAGAGAGTGTGTGTGCACAAGCAGGGGGAGCAGCAGAGGGAGGGGGAGAAGCAGGCTCTCCACTGAGCAGGGAGTCCAATATGGAGCTTGATCCCAGGACCCTGGGATCATGACCTGAGCTGAAGGCAGATGCTTAACTGACTGAGCCACCCAGGTGTCCCTAATTTATCATTTAAAAAAAAATTTATTTATTTATTTGAGAGAGAGAGCAAGCGAGAGAGAAAGCACAAGCAGGGAGAGGGACAGAGGGAGAAGCAGACTCCCCACTGAGCAGGGAGCCTGACATGGGACTTGATCCCAGGACCCTGGGATCATGACCTGAGCCGAAGGCAGATGCTTCACTGACTGAGCCCCCCAGGCGCCCCCCCATTTATCATTTTTTTTAAGTCAAATGATCTATTGTCTTTATTCTTTTTTTTTCTATTTTCTTTTATTTTTTTATTATGTTCAGTTAGTCGGCATATAGTGCATCATTAGTTTTTGATATAGTGTTCAATGATTCATTAGTTGCATATAATGCCCAGTGCTCATCATAACACGTGCCCTCCTTAATACCCATCACCTGGTTACCACATCCCCCCATCCCCCTCACTTTTGTAACCTTCAGTTTGTTTCCCGGTATCCAGAGTCTCTCATGGTTTGACTCCCTCTCTGATTTCTTCCCGTTCAGTTTTCCCTCCCTTCCCTTGTGGTCCTCTGCGCTATTCCTTATGTTCCACATATGAATGAGATACCACCTTACACCAGTTAGAATGGCAAAAATTAACAACACAGGGAACAGTGTTGGCGAGGATGTAGAGGAAGGGGAACCCTCTTACACTGTTGGTGGGAATGCAAGCTGGTGCAGACACTCTGGAAAACAGTATGGTGGTTCCTCAAGATGTTAAAAATAGAGCTACCCTATGACCCAGCAATTGCACTACTAGGTATTTACCCCAAAGACACAGATGTAGTGAAAAGAAGGGGAACATGCACCCCAATGTTCATAGCAGCAATGTCCACAATAGCCAAACTGTGGAAGGAGCCAAGATGCCCTTCAACAGATGAATGGATAAAGAAGAAGTGGTTCATATATATAATGGAATATTACTCAGCCATCAGAAAGGATGAATACCCACCTTTTGTATTGACATGGATGGAACTGGAGGGGATTATGCTAAGTGAAATAAGTAGAGAAAGATAATTTATCATTTTTAATGCCAAGTATTTTTGGTGTCCTGTTTAACAGGAAGTCTTCACAAATATTTTATCTTATACTTTCTTTTAGAAGCTTTACACTGTAGTTTTAGCTTGTACATTTAGGTCTGTGATTCATATAAAATTTATTTTTATATTTGATGTAAGGTAGGGATTGAGATTCATTTCTTTTACAAATTATTATCTGGTTGTTGCAGTGTTATGCATTGAAAAGATTTTCCTTTCCTTTTTGGCACCTTTGTTGAAAATCAACTGATGCTGTAAGTGAGGGTCAAGTGTTGCATCTTCTATTCTGTTCCATTGATCTATTTGTCTATCCTCACACTAATACCACATGTTTGAATTGCTGTAGTTTGACAATCTTGAGGCCCTCAACTATTCTTTCTTGCAAGATTGCCTTGACTATTTTAGATCCTTTGCATTTCCATAAAAATTTTACAATGTTTGCCAAGTTCCAAAAAAAAAGCCCACTGAGATTTTTATTATGATTTTATTGAAGCTATAGGTACGTTGTTAATAACTTGAGCCACATGATAGAGATGAGAAAACTAAAGCTCAGAGAGCTATGGAATTTAGAATACTAGAGCTGGAAAAGACAATGGATAAATCAGTGTTCTGTAGTGGTTCTTTACTACACACTGGAACCACCTGGGGATCTTTAAACCACACATATATGACTCCCAACCTTAAGTATTCTGATTTAATTGGTCTGGTGTACAACCTGGCCATCAGGATTTTTAAAAGCTCTCCTGATGATTCTAATGTGCAGCAAAGTTTGGGAACCACTGGTTTAGTGCTCAAATTTATAGATGTGGAAATTGAGGCTCCGAAGTTATAAGTGAGTCGCCTCAATTTACAAAACTTACAAACTGACTCACTCTAAACCCACTGCTCTTCACACAACGTCGTATGGATGTACAACAAAATTGATGTCAACCTTACAAAAACACCCACCACCGCAGCTCCCAACCCAATGAAATAGCTGCTGCTTTCTTGCCAACAGAGAATGTTATCTAGCTCTTTGTGTTGTATGGAGCAAAATTCTAAATATGAATTTCCTCTGGGAAGTCATAAAGAGAAGGAACAGAGAGAGGGGGAAGATTGAAAGAAATAACTGAGGCATTAGGACCAGGTGTGTTATTCTACCCCTGGATACCAAGTCAATAGCTGTCTTCGTGTTGTCAAGGTTCAAGCTATAAAAACAAAAGACTATTTGCTGAAACACCATGAAGCCTGAAGTTCTTACGCTTCTCGGGTAAAAACACAGAATATCTGATAGTATTACTAACTTCAATATTAGCAATTTCTATCAAAATTTCCTTTAAAGAAAATTGCTGTTAAACATCACAGGGAAAAGAACATTGCTCAGCATGCACATTTATTTTCTCTCTCCCTGGGATTCAACATCTTTCTCTTTGGAAAGGAGAAATGACAGGACAATAGACAGAAAAACTGATGGTATGCAATGATTAGTTTTTTAACTTGTGGATATTAGAATCTACAGTGCCACTCTCTCCAGCATAAGATTTGTTTTTAAGCTCCCGGAGGACAGAAGCCATGCTTGTCTTATTTGGTTTTCTCTCATTAGCGCAGGGCATGACACGTAGATGGTGGTCAATGAGTGTTCCCTGGGACTACTCTACCAAGGAAGAAAAACTAGGAGCCCCATTATGTCTCTACTCAAAGTCCTACAGCTTTTACTGTAACAATCAGACACTGCTCATTTCAAAGCTTTAAAACAATCCATGCTCAATGGATCTTTCACCTTTAAGCTTCATATTGAACATCTTTCAAAATAAATGTCACAGTTCCACAATTATTCTCATTTCGAGGCAGTTTAAGACAAAAGAAGGCGGTTCCAGTGTACCTAGTCGGGGAGGAGTTCTGGGCTCTTAGAAGTTGTTTATGATTATTTGTGTTTTGTCACAAGACATCTTTTAAGCTGTCTTTCAAGCTGCCTGTTGGTCATCAACTCTCAGAATTACTTTTGCCAATAAAGCACCCTATTCTCTAGTTTTTAAAGTAGAATGGGCTTAAAAAAAAATACTGGTGATGTGCCAAACGCACATTCAGAATCAGTCTGCATATTCCTGAAGTGATAGTAATTTTTCTAAACTGGAGCTGTATGTGGGGTCCGCCCTCAAAGCTGTCTGGTTTGGACTGGGCCCAAGGAAGAAAGAGGAGGCATGAGATCAGTGGCATTTTGAAGTTTACTTTGGGGACGGTGGAGGATAAAATGAGACTACAAACAGACATTTCTTTCTGTTATTTTTATCTCCCAGATTAGAGGAGAAAATCATGATGGAATAAACATGTACTTAATACCTAATTTGGGGATTTTGGAAAACTTAGATCCAAGGGGATGACTGAGGGAAGGGGTAGCAGAGGGAGGGGGATGGGACAGCAGGGAAGGGAAGGTTCCCTGGAGGCTATCTCGTGAGGACCCAGATTGTATTCCACTGCGGTTACCTTTGAGAATGCTAAAGAGGTTGGCAAAGAAGCATTTAGACAAGAAAAGGCTTTAGCATGAGATATAAGCTGCTTTGATCATTTTGATACTGCTGTGGATGGGTAATTCAAAGTGGCTTTTGTAGGGAGTTGCTTTTAAAAAGTCATTGATTGGTGATAAAGGACCAGTTGATCTCTCGATGTTTCCTTGATAAATGATTACTTTCTCAAGGGAGCAAGTTTTCAAACTTGCCTTATCAGACATGCTGACACGCACAGTGGGTATCATCCTTGCTCTTGTTGGCAGAGTGGTATACTGAAGACTGCGGATGTCAGTGACAGCAGCACCGTCGGCTCAGTTATTGGAAACTCTGCGGATCACATCGCTCAGTGTTGTCTTCCATAAAAATTTACCAATACTGCTAGCTTTCAGGCTTTAATCGAATTGCTCTGTCACTTCCTTGGATCACTACCATTTGGGCTAAAAATACGATTCTATGACAGTGAGCCAGATTTCTAAAACTCAAACTCTGAAAGATTGCAAACTCAGTTCTAAAGCAGTGTAGGCTTTGGAGTTTGCAATATTTGGTTTTGATTCTGGTACTGTTACTTCCTATCATGAGACTAGACATAATTCTTTGAACTCCGATGTTACCCTCTGTGTAAAATGGAAATATGAATACTTAATTCTCAGGGTTGCTGTGAGGATTGCATAAGGAAATGTACATGTAGCACCCAGGACAGTGCCTGGCACATAGTAGGCTCTCAATACACAGGAGTTACTACTATTACTATTATATCATCATTATCATCATCATCATTACTCTACTACGTCAGAAGAACTCTGTAAGTCAGTAAATGAAAAAGAAATGGTCTTTTTAAAAAAGTTTATTTATTTTGAGAGAGAGAGCATGTGTGTACGTGTGTGAGTGGCGGGGGGGGGGGCAGAGGGAGAGAGAGAGGGAGACAATCTTAAGCAGACTCCCTGCTGAGCATGAAGCCTGATGCAGGGCTTGAGATCATGACCCTGAGATCATGGACCGGAGCTGAAATCAAGAGTCAGATGCCTAACCAACTGAGCCACACAGGTGCCCTGAAAAGAAATGGTCTTAAAAACAAAGGACTTACAAGACTGACAACTTACAGGTCAAATCTGTAAAATGTGGAATTGTAAATTCCTATATTTTTCATTACCAAAGTGTGTCTACAAAGTGCTTAGTTATCACTTAAGAATAAAATGAAAATTACTTTAATGATTAATATTCAAATAGGAATTTTATTACTGAATATTATATGACACTATGCAATTCAACATTGTATGACAATTGGGATTAAGTAAAAAAAAAATATGACCTTTTGATTTTTAGGAATAAAAAAAAATTCCTGGAATTGACTCCTGAATTCAGATTTGTTCCTGGAGAATTTCAAGAAGATAACTGACAGATGTTTATAAATAAATATTTAAACAAAAAGTGGACATAGCAAACAGCTACCAGTTGGTGGTCATTCCCTTATGTGGCAGTGAAGATTGACCTGGATGGCTCCTATATTCTAGATCATTTCTACAGCTGGGATTTCAGGAGTTCAGGTGTGATGGTTCATTTTATGTGTCAACTTGATTGGGCTAAGGAGTGCCCAGATTGCTGGTAAAACATTATTTCTGGGTGTGTCTGTGAGCATGCTTCTGGAAGAGATTTAGCATTTGAAATAGTAGACTTGAGTAAGAAAGATCATCCTCACTGATGTGGGTGGGCATCATCCAATCTTTGAGGGTTTGAATAGAACAGAAAGGGGGAGGCAGGGTGAGTTTGCTCTCTGCTTTAGCTGGAACATTTATCTTCTCCTGCCCTAGGACACTGGCGCTCCTGGTTCTTGGGTCTTTGCACTCAGAATGGGACTTACTCCATTGGCTCCCCTGGTTCTCGGGCCTTCTGTTTTGGATTAAAACTACATCACCAGCTTTCCTGGGCTTCCTGCTTGAGGACAGCAGAGTGTGGGATTCTCAGCCTCCAAAATCATGTGAGCCTATCCTCAAATATACCTCTTTCTATCTCTTTCTCTCCATCCCATCGGTTCTATTTCTCTGCAGAACCCTGACTAACACAAGGGCAACCCACAAACATTACTGCCATGGTGAACAGAGTGTACTTTTTTTGAGTAGCCGCCTTTCCCTCAAATAAACCTCGAAAGTGAACTTGCCACAATTGAAGAAAAATGGGAGTGAAGCTGCGGGCTCTGTCAGAAAAAAAAAAAAAAGGCTTCATCTAAAGCATGTAAACATAGCCTATGATATCAAAATATATAATGAATAAGAAAGAATTCAGAGGGGAGAGATAAGCTATTAAGAATAAGTGGAATAAAAATTTCATGAGTTAAGAAATAAGCATAAACTCCCCTTTGTAACATTCACCTCCTTGTTAATCAGCAAAATTCCAATCTGAAGAAGGAATGATCCTTGAAAGAATGATCATTCTTGGTTTAGTCATCTCCCTATCATGCATTACACTATGATGGATTTGAAATTGTAAGCAACCTTTCCTGAGGATGGGTAGTAATAGCACAGAAGGAGGTGGTGACAATGCCTTTCATGCCTCCAAATGGCCAATCACCAATGGGTACCAATGAAGAGCAGACATGTCTCTCAACAGCTTTGCACGCATGAGTGCACTTTATTCTCACAACCACCATATGAAGGTAGGGACTACTATTTACTCCATGTAAGTATTCTCAAGGTACATTTTTCAGAGACAAGATTGAACCCAAACCTGCCTGCCCTCCACGTCCTGTAATATTAACTTGAGTTCATTAAACTAGAAGCTAGAATGAGTGGAAGTCTCCTCCTGTGGTTGAGTGAATAAATGCATTCAGCCTGAATGCATGCAATTATGTGGAGACCCAGAGCTGACAGAGGAACCCAGGCAAACTGCCAGCCCCAAAGGGACTAGAATGAGGTTATGTTTACCTCAGAGATTTGGGGACTCTGTCAAGCTCTTCAGTGTTTGCCCTAAGGTCAGATAAATGGGAGATGGCGTTTGGATCGCTCTCGGCCTCATACTAGCTGTGTGATCTTGGAGCAGCCAAATAAGCTCTCTGAGCCTCAGTTTCTTATCTGTGAAACTGTGGTTAGTAAGAGTCTGTGCCTATAGTAGAGTAACTTCAGCTGCTCAGTGTCTATTGACACTTCTCCTGGTCAAAGAGTCCCCAGTTTTCTTTTTGGTGCTGCCCTTTACCCTGCTCACAGCTCATGTGCTTTGGATGTTACTGTGTGTGAGTAAAATCTAGCCAATAAGATGTTGTATTACCATAGTCCTAGAAATGTGATCTGGTGAGAGTCAATGAAATACAATTAAGACTCTGGCCCAGGCTCTTGGGCAACCGTTCATTGCTGAGAATGTAGCAAACATAGAGGAAGTCAGAGTCAAAAAATAGAAAAAGTATCATTTGGGACCCCGAATCAAGCTCTACCTGAACCCAAACTTATCAGCGTTTTTCAATTAAATGAGTCAGTTGTTTGGGGTATTACAGCTGAAAATGTCCTAACCATACTATATATTTGTTGTGAGGATAAAAGATGGTTTCACATAAACAATTAACAAGGTTTCTGATACATGTTAAATATACAATATTAGGTAGTTCAATTTTTCTGAGTTTAAGCTTATACTTTGGGAACTTAATTATTTTTATGCTTTTAGTTTTTTCCTTTATATATTTTTTGATTTCCTTCAGGTTTTAGTAACATTCTTTACTTAACAATCTAGTGTTACAGCTAACAAACATGAAATAATTCAGCCTAACACAGTAATCACATATGTAAATGAAAATAAGATTATTTGGTTATAGTATATAATTGTATATTATTTTTTTAAAGATTTACTTATCTGAGAGAGAGAGACAGAGAGAGAGAGAGAGAGAGAGCAAACGCACATGGTGCCAATGGGGCAGGGGGAGGGGCAGAGGGGGAAAGACAGAATCTCAAGCGGACTCCCTGCTGAGTACAGAGCCCTTTGAGGGGGCAAGGGAGGCTTGACCTCATGAACCTGAGATCATGACCTAAGCCAAAATCAAGAGTCCAACGCCTAACTGACTGAGCCACCCAGGCACCCCTAATTGTACTGTATTCTTGAAATCAATTTAGCAATATTATAATAGTCCTTAAAAATGTCCATCGTTTTTGATCCAAAAATTCACTTCTGCCACTCACTCTTCTGAAAACTACATAAAGTTCAGGCAAAGATTTACGTATCACAATATTTTAAATAATAGGAAAAATTGGAAGGAAAAGCCTAAATACTGAACAACAGAGGAATGGCTCAGAAAAGTATGAGCCAGGCATAGAAATGAATATCGCATATCCTTTAAATAAATATATTTACAAAGAGTTGTTTATAACAAGGTGAATGAACACGCTAGGCTACGCACACAAACTAAGAATTTAGTCATGTAAAATATTTTATGTATATTTTATGTATATTTTTATGTATATGAGAAAAAATGAAGGAAAATCCCGAGGTATTTGTCAGAGATTCAGAGTGCCAGACTCGTGCACCATGTCCTGTAGGAGTTAGAATTTGCTATCTTTTGTGTCAAAGTGACGACTCTGGCTGTTAAGATACATTAACAGCTATATCTAGAAAAAATATTTGGGCTGTTAAACCAGGGGCCCAATCCAGGCATCATCTCTCAGTTTTCCCTGGCAGAGACTTAAAGGAAACAAACCAAAGAACATTTTCCCAGACAGTTGGAGTTAAGTGTGGAATCAGGATCCCTTCTGCATGGCATGACACTCAGCCCTGGTATTTCCCTCCCTCAGCCTCCAGTTAAAAATGTAACTGCTGGGTTGGTAGGTGGAAACATTCCCCAGGTCACCCCAGTCTGGGGAAGCACCTGTCCTAATAGTGTAACAAAACCATGTTTCTCTGGTTCATCATCGTAAGTCTTGTACCTCTGCTCCTCCATTTAACAACTACCACGTCTTGAATACGCTTTTCACATCAGATCCAGTGTTTGGTACTTTACACATTAACGTAACACAGGAGTCTCTGAGTTAGATGTTATTACCCTAGTTTTTCAAAAGAGGAAACAGGCGCAGGGAGGGTAAATACTTGCCCAAAGACACTTGGCCAGTGAATGTCTGGGGTGGGACGTGGGGGCTCTGCTTCCTCTGTTCTGGCTGCATCTGCATAAGCTTGGTCTCTACAGCATCATGCCTTCCAACACTCCAGAGGTTTTGGGCCAGCAGTTGTTCCTACAGTCATCTATTTTAGGCTCCACTGCCTTTCCTGGTCACTGTCACAGCATTTGCCCCAAGGGACAGATGCCTGAAAGCAATGCATTGATGCCACCTTATCCAAGACAGAGGCAAGGCTCTTGTAGGTCAGCGTCCTCCTGCTGCTCAGGGACTGGGAGGCTTCTTGAGGTTATGTGTGACTCTGGGTTGAAATATTTGTTAAGGGCATTCATTCATTCAACAGATAATTACTGAGATACTACCCTAAGTCAGGTAGTGTTCTAGACACTGGAGAGTCAGAGGTGAGTTAGGAAGAACGGTCTCTGGCCTGGAGCTTACACTCCGGCGGGGGTCAGTAGAACTAATC
The DNA here is from genome assembly GCF_004348235.1 of Phoca vitulina. Classification (NCBI taxonomy): domain Eukaryota; kingdom Metazoa; phylum Chordata; class Mammalia; order Carnivora; family Phocidae; genus Phoca; species Phoca vitulina. Next base: position 9,601,343 of record NW_022589743.1, on the reverse strand, counting down.
ATACACACAAAGATGTAATTAAGACAGTTCTGGGTGGTGGTAAGTACGAAGGAAAAAATGAGACATGAGAGAGCAAGCTAAGGCGGAAGCATCACCGCAGCAGGAGGGATGAGTGAAGAGAGGATGAAAAGAAGAAACAAATAATGAGACGGAACTGGTGGTACGACTACTGGAAGGAAGAACCGTCCAGACTGAGGGAATAGCAAATGCAAAGATCCTGAGGTTGAAATGAGCTTCACATGTTCAAGTCAGAGAACAGTAGCAGTTTGGCTGGAGTGGAGTGAATGAGGACAGTCAGGGCTGAGGTTGGAGGAGCAGGTGAAGCCTGGTCCTGAGGAATATTCTGGGTCTGGCAAGGAATTTGGATTTTATTCAAAGTGCTCCAGTAAGCCATTGGAAGTTTCTAAGTCAAAAAGGGGCGAGCTCTGATTTCTGTTTTAAATGTTTATTTTGGTTTCTCCAGAGTACAATCTGGGCTGTACAGGGTCAGGAGTGGGAACAGAGCCCCCAGCCAGGAGGCTGTTGCAGGGGTCCAGGGAAGGGATGATGGTGGCTGGGACGGCCTTCTTGGTGAGCTGGACTCTCTCTTCCTGGGGTGACCATCTCCTTCTGAGTTAGCAATTTTGTAGTTTTTCCATCTTTGTATCTCTGGAGACTGGACAGGACAGGGAAAACCTACCCCAAGTCTGCAGCCCTGTCTGCTTCTTGCTGGTCCTCATGGCAACTACACGGGTCTGGCTCTGGGCAAATCGCCCTGCCTCGCCCTGCCTCCAGCTTCTTTGGGCTCCCTTAGTAGAGCTCCACTGCCATGGACCCTGGAGACTCTGCTAGCCAGTGCTGTCCATCTTGATCTCTAAGCAGACAGGAACCTGTGTGCCCACAAGGTTCTTTGGGTGCCCTACTTTGTTTCATGTGCTCAACTCCGGCATGGTCCAGAAGCTTACCACAAGCTTCCAGTGGCTTATTAACAGGAGCGGAAAAAAGACTCTGAAAGATTTTTGGACACCAGATAGCTCTTCCTGAACAGAGCTTGATAAGTGTAAATGAATCAGAAACATGTGCATTGGATTTCTCTTAGCAGGCACTCTGGTTTAAAAATGAAAGGCAGGGTTTAGGGGGATGTGGGAAAGCGTGGCTGACTTTGCAAGGACCTGAATGAGAACTTCACAGAATGGAGGGCCCCAAACATGGGGAGATTTCCCCCTGTTCTAATTTCTTTCATCCCACGCCGTGAGAGCTGCTTGATATATGTGGCATTCTGCCGCATGTTTCTTACAGACACTATACTCCTGGTATTCCTTGTCTCCTTGCCAAAGGCCTTATTATGCTGTGGGTTAAAACTATGCTTCACCAAAGCCCTTTTGACTTAAACATCTTAAGAAGTTCACAGACGTTGTTCTCGTGGGATCCAGGCTTTGGACGGCAAAAACTAACTCTTTTTCGTTGTGCCACAGCCTTGCATCAAAGATAGAGGGCACTGTCTTGGCACCATTCAGAAACCCATACCAGCTCCATGACCTCAAGCAAAATGGTAGTTATGATCTCTCAACCTTAGCTTTCTCATCTGTAAAGTGGGGACAACACCTTATCTGCTTCCAAGAGCTGTTTGGGAGGGCTGCCTAAATTGCAGAGTGCATATCAATAAAACAGCTGGTTATAGTGAATACGCCAGAAGGTTGTGAAGGAGTTTAAAATGGTACATCCATTTTATCTGGAAGTGAATGTGGCAGAGGGGGCAGTGAAATAAACATGTGCTCCCTTATCTTTTATGCTAAGGGAGGATCAGGATGTAATCTAAGCTGGAATGAGATATTTAGGGATGGGTTCAAAAATAGCATCTCTTCCTGCCCCTGTTTATGGCTATCCATGCCTTAGAACCCTAGAATTTTAGAGCTTGGATAGCATCTTGCTAATCTGTTTATTTCATATGAAGAATCTGAAGTGCAAAGGGGGGAAATGACTGGCCCAAGGTCACATAATTACCTCACCGAAAATGCTATGATGCCAGTGGTTGAGAGAATAAGGTCCGTCTTAGCAGTGAGAATGTCACAAGAAATGGGCTTCAGTTATTCGTAAAGCATTTTCTGAGCTTCTTGCATTTTTATTTTTAATTTCTAGGGCTTAGTACAATTCTTAGTACAGAGGACTAGGTAGGAGAGGGAGGAACAGGAAATCAAAAGAAATCATGATTTCTGTCCTAGAGGAGCTTACAGTCCAGCTGGGGAGACAAGGTGTCTATGAAAAAAACTTGAAGCACTCCAAGTGAGAGCAAAGGGATGCAGTGTAAGTAACTGTAAGTAGAATGAAATGGGGGTTCTTTTTCTTAAGCAAAACACATTTTAAACGAAGTGCGATAATTCATGCCCCTAAAACAAGCAAGACCTATAATGTTGGTATGCATGCGGTAAACCTGCAGTTTTTCTCTGTTGTTAAGCCCTCCTGTGTAAATGGGCTCACGACTCAAGCTGGGCAGTCACTTCAGGGCAATACTCTGATTTTAGCCCTTGCTACAGGGATGGGCATGTGACCGTGTACAGGGGCCAGCCACAGTGCTTCCATGCTGTCTGTATATGAATAACGAGAGGGGGTCTCTCTTCCTTTTGGATTGTTAGTCCACAACAGGCAAACGTGGGTGGTCAGCGACTTTCTTTCCCAACATGCAGAGAGATACTAAGAGTGATGTCAATGGGCAGTCAGGAGTAGAGCCAAGAGAAGGAGAAAGAAGCAGACATGGTGACTTAATTGAAGGCTCTAGATTCAGCCATGCTTTATGTCCACCCATGGACTTCCAGGTTCATGAGCCAATAAACTCTTTTTCTCCAAAAGGGTTCCTGTCACTTCTATTCAAAAAAGTTGAATACAGCTGGTAAGGAGCTCTGAAGGTCTATGAGCATTGGGTAGGGAAGCTATGTGGGTTGATGAAGATAAATGGATCATTTATGGAAGCCAGTGGTGTTTAAAAGTCCTCAGCACCTGGGAAGGAGGCTAGGGTTGAGCACTGAGTCATGAAGGAGAGTGGGCAGTCACCTCTGGTCTTCTCTGGGAAGCAGGAAAGTCACCCCTCCATATGACCCCATATCACTTCTACTCACTGGCCCCAGGCCCTAAAAGATCCACCAGTGGAATCTACTCTGGATTAAGTCAGTCATTCTTCAAGTGTGTTCTTCGGAGTACCACATGTAAACAGACTGTGTATTCAAATACATTTATTTTCTTTACTTCAGGACTTCTTAGCTTTAACTTTGCTAATATTCTTTGAGGACCCCCAAGAGGCAGTTGGAGTATATGATATTTCTTAACTTTTTGGTTCAAAGAACTCTTTGTTTTCTTTTGTTTGGAGGAGCCTCTCATAAGTACATTTTTCGATAGGTCTTGGGTTAAAGTGTCCTTTCCCCAGAAGGATCGCTGCAAAGCAACATACTGTTTGAAGAAAGGAACATATTATTTTAACCTCTCTTCCTTCCACAAAGCATTGGAGATACAGAGGTAAGCAGAGTAGGGAATGCATGGCTAGAAGACTAAGAACAGGGTGTTGAAAAGAGGAGAGGAAAAGGAGAGTGTTGGACCAGCTCAGGAACCAGGACAATGGAAGTGATGACAACTGTGTGGAAGGCAAGGCTCTAAACTCCTTGAAACCAAGGCAGAAAGAAGAAGGAATCATGATGAATCCCTTTCCTAAATTAAGGAAACACTCCTCTAATACTCTTGAGTTTCATGGTTCTAATTACCTCCTAAATGAAAGCAAAATAGTTAATTGGGAGGGGCAAAGAATGTTTTTCTTTTTAGCACTGAAGCCTCAGAACAAATTGATCACATAGCTCCTTATACAGGCGTATTGAATAACATAATGGCTGGTCTTCAACAGCAAATATGCCAAAGATGCAGAAACATCCCCCATTCGGCTGTTTCATCTATTAACATTCAATGAAAACCAAGGATAATCACAGTTCTTTGTAGGAATATCTACAGTGAACCAAGGGCATTCAGTCTGACACATTACTTTGGTGATCTCAATTTGTACAGGATAGACAGGGCTTAGGGATATAGATAGAGCAGCTAACGAGTCAACCCAATGGAAATCACCAGTGTGCACAAAGTAGATTATTGGCTTAGTTAACTAGTGGAGAAAGTGGAGAATCGGGTTCTAAGTGGAAGGTATGTAGAGCAGGGCCATTTTGAAGATAGGCGGAGGAACCAGTAAGGAGAGGGAGAGAAGGGGAAGGCAGGATGGGAGCGCTTAGGTGGAAGGAGCACTCAGATTCATAATGATTCAGCAGGCAAGTGTCCTGGAGGCCACAGAATTAGATTCAAATGTGGGTTAAAATTCTCACAGAGTAGATGGCCTAAGGCAGTGCTGGTACAATGAGGCCTAGCTCTGAGGCCCCAAATCAGAAACTGAAGGAATACATAGTCCAAGGTTCAAAATGATTCTATTTCCAAATGGAAGAAAACTCCAACACTCAGATAACTAGTGTTATTTACAAATGACTCAAGCACGATTGAATAATGTCAAGAAAATCAAATTTCACTGTTTACTGATATCAAAAGTTATACAGTCTGATTGGATTATTTGTTCTTTGTGTGTTGAGTTTGATAAGTTCTTTATAGATTTTGGATACTACCCCTTTATCTGATATGTCATTTGCAAATATCTTCTCCCATTCTGTTGGTTGTCTTTTGGTTTTTGGGCAGAAGACATGAACAGACACTTTTCCAAAGAAGACATCCAAATGGCCAACAGACACATAAAAAAGTGCTCATCATTGCTCGGCATCAGGGAAATCCAAATCAAAACCTCAATGAGATACCACCTCACACCAGTCAGAATGGCTAAAATTAACAAGTCAGGAAACGACAGATGTTGGTGCGGATGCAGAGAAGGGGAACCTTCCTACACTGTTGGTGGGAATGAAAGCTGGTGCAGCCACTCTGGAAAACAGTATGGAGGTTCCTCAAAAAGTTGAAAATAGAGCTACCATATGATCCAGCAATTGCACTACTGGGTATTTACCCCAAAGATACAAATGTAGTGATCCGAAGGGGTATGTGCACCCCAATGTTTATAGCAGCAATGTCCACAATAGCCAAACTGTGGAAAGAGCCAAGATGTCCATCAACAGATGAATGGATAAAGAAGATGTGATATATATATATTTTTTATGGCTGCATAATATTCCACTGGATAACGAGAGGGGGTCTCTCGTTGTGTGTGTGTGTGTATACACACACACACACACACACACACACACAATGGAATATTATGCAGCCATAAAAAAACCCACGAAATCTTGCCATTTGCAACAACGTGGATGGAACTAGAGTGTATTATGCTAAGTGAAATAAGTCAATCAGAGAAAGACATGTATCATATGATCTCACTGATATGAGGAATTCTCAATCTCAGGAAACAAACTGAGGGTTGCTGGAGTGGTGGGGGGTGGGAGGGATGGGGTAGCTGGGTGATGGACATTGGGGAGGGTATGTGCTATGGTGAGCGCTGTGAATTGTGTAAGACTGATAAATCACAGACCTGTACCTCTGAAACAAATAATAGATTATATGTTAAAAAAAAAAAAGAGATAGTAGGAAGGGAAAAATGAGGAGGGGGGAATCGGAGGGGGAGATGCACCATGAGAGACTATGGACTCTGAGAAACAAACTGAGGGTTCTAGAGGGGAGGGGGGTGGAGGGATGGGTTAGCCTGGTGATGGGTATTAAAGAGGGCATGTATTGAATGGAGCACTGGGTGTTACACGCAGACAATGAACCATGGAACACTACATCAGAAACTAATGATGTAATGTATGGTGATTAACATAACATAATAAAATAAAATTAAAAAAAAAAAGTTATACAGTCTGGTTGTTCCAGAGAAAAGCCAGTAACTTGACACTCCTCATGGTTGCGCCCATTTTTGTGTGTCCCTCCCTCATCACATACTCTGCCCTTCGACTGGTTACTTTTCATATACGGTCCTACACTTGGCCTCCAGGCCCTAAGTCAGGTTCCTAAATCCCTAGCCACAGCCTTAAAACTTCCCATTTTATTAAGTATTGCACCTTTTGCTCAAATCTTGGGTTTCTTCTCAAAATATCAGGGAATCTTTCATTCCCATAAAACCCATGAGCTACACCAACATTTATTATTATTATTTTTTAAAGATTTTATTTATTTATTTGACAGAGAGAGACACAGTGAGAGAGGGAACACAAGCAGAGGGAGTGGGAGATGGAGAAGCAGGCTTCCTGCTGAGCAGGGAGCCCGATGCGGGGCTTGATCCCAGGACCCTGGGATCATTACCTGAGCCGAAGGCAGACGCTTAACCAACTGAGCCACCCAGGTGCCCCTATTATTTTTTAAAAAATAGTATTAGGGGCACCTGGGTGGCTCACTCAGTTTAGCTTCTGACTCTTGGTTTTGGCTCAGGTCATGATCGCAGGGTTATGGGATTGACCCCTGCACTGGGCTCCGCGCTCAGCAGGAAGTCTGCTTGGGATTCCCTCTCTCCCTCTGCCCCTCCACAGCTCTCTCTCTCTCTCAAATAAATCTTTTTTTTTAAAAAAGTAATATTAAACTAGCATGGAACGGTAGATGCAGAGTAGAGAAAGAGACAATAGAAGCTGTGCCTATAGTTTGATGGGAATATCATAGAAAAAGTGCTAGAAAGTATGCGCTGAGAGGGTCACATGAGGACTAGAGGGAGGGTTCCGGGGAGGGCAATGCTGTTCACTCCCTGAGACGAAGTCTTTGTAGTGGGGAGAGGAGGGTACTGAGTAGGTTTTATGGGTCCCAAACAAGAGGAACCACAGAAAACAGAGTCTGAGTCATGGAAGGGAACTTTGAGGCCATCTCATTAACTACTCAGTGTAGTTACTTACAAATGAGAAAACTGAAACCTAAGTGGACTGTCATTTCTCTAAGATCAGAGAGGTACAGGGCTAAGGTTAGGGCCTAAACCTTGAGACACCCACTTCGGAGTTCTACTGGCCACACTGTGCTGAGGGCTGCAAGTGTGGGAGAGAGCTGTCTTGCTATCCTGAGAATGGGTTGACTTCGAGGGGGCAGGAGTGCACAAGAGAGATTGGACACGCTTGGGAAATTTCCCCAATTATCAACAGAAAAAGAAGGGAGGAGTGTGTATGTATACTGTAAAATTTATTTTTATTTATTTATTTATTTTAAAAGATTTATTTGACAGAGAGAGAAAAAGAGAGATTGAGCACATGAGTGGGAGGGGCAGAGGGAGTGGGAGAGAGAATCCCAAGCAGACTCCCTGCTGAGTGAAGAGCCAGACGCGGGGTCGATCTCACGACCCTGAGATCCTGACCTGAGCCAAAACCAAAAGTCAGAAGCTCAACCAACTGAGCCACCCAGGTGCTCCTAGACTGCAAACTTTTCAAAATTTACTTCCGGTGACTTAATGCACTCCTGACAACCAGAGTTGTAGGAAAATACCAAGAATCCTCTAAGTTCGGGGAGTCTGAGAGGCAGAACATGCTCTAAAAAATGCCTGAGCCAGGCCAGGCAGGCATGCAGCCAGCAGACCCAGCTGCTCATATTTCAGGAAAAGGGCAGTGATATCGACGGAATCCTTCTGCAGAGGAAGAGAGGTTCCACACAGTGAGTAAGTTACACAGTTCAGCGTCCTTACAGACAACACAAATTCACTGTGGTCACTTGCCCTCACTCTGTGGCTTTCTCCTCATGGATTTGACCCACATTTACCAACCCTCTCACAGAGGAGATGCTCTTCTGTGAGCACCCCAGCATCCTTCCATTGCTGTATAATTTGTGGCCGGCTCTTAGAGGATCCTGGGTCCCTCTCACCATCTTTAGTGAGACTCCAGTATTGCCTTGGCTGGACGGAGGGTGGGGGGAGTCCCCACACACCATTTCCCCTCCTCTCTTCCTTCCCCTCTTTGATCTTTTGACAAAGTGAAATGTCACACAATGGCAGCCTCGGAGGTCAGACTTTCATTGTCGGTTGGTCCCACCGAGGAGTCTTTCAGTTTAGAACCGTTGGAAGTCCTTCAGGGTGGAGGCTAAGGTACAACAGCAGGTATGAGGGGCTGTGACAAATGATTATGGTGTCAAGAGAGACTGTTCAAATAAACAGTGGGATGCTTGGAAGTACAGCCTGAAGACCTCAGATCTTTCTCTTCCCTGTTTTTTTTCCCCCAAAAACAGAAGATTAAGTTTGCTGTGAACATGAGCTGATGAAAAGAATTCAAATAGTGCTTTGAATAGGACCCCAGTCAGACCCACAGGAGAGCTACAAATTGCTTTTGGAGACACCGGTCTCCCTTTACAGAAAGTTAGCATAAAGCCCACATATCTTCTTTCTATAAGGTACTAACTTGTAAATTAACCTTTAATGGTGTATAAATGATGTTCTGAAAGAACTGCTTATGCAGCTATATTTATGATCTAGAAAATTGCAAATATTTACAAGATTATAGGTGTTAATGGTCTGTCAAAAATGTTTGTATATTGTACATACATTAAATCCCGGTTTCAGACCACCCTGGTATAAAAGACCACCACTCTTTAGTCCCATATAGTGTTTCACTTTGATTCCATATATGCCAATCCCTATAATTAGCCTGTTCCCTAATATAGATCAAGTCCACTTTATAGGGAATTCTCCCAATAGTTTTCATTTAATTTAAATCCACTGCCTGGGCTGTCTATGTAAACTGTTTGGTAAACGGCCCAGGATGGCCAATCGATCTTATGTCAGCCCTTTGGAGGCTCCTGGGCAATGGCCGGTGAACCTGTCTGTCTTGTTTCTGAGTGGGCCCCACTGTGGGGCTTCAGTGCCCGGCTTTGATTGCTTTCCTGAAATAAAATTGAGTATATGTGCGCACTCCCATGACTCGGCCTCTCTGCTGAGGTTTGGTCATTTGAGCACTAACTGTATGTAAGCTACAGACATAATTCATTTCTTAGAGCAGCTTATTGTTACAGCAGCATCCTAACTCCGGTCTTCGACAACGGAAAAGAAGGCTGGGCAAAAGGGGACAATCTCCTTTTTCTTATAATGGCTAATCCCATGGCGGCTCCTTTCTCTGAACAATCTGTGTTACTGCTCCATTGGCGGGTGGGTGGGGGGGTGTCAGGAAGAAAACAAAAAAGGTCGCAGGTTGTTTCAAAATGGTTCTTCCATCCTGGTTTGTGATCTCATTTGCACATTTTCATTAATGTCAAACTGTTTCCATGGCTGTCTCAAGATGATCGGTCTCCTGAGGCATCTGCCAGAGCTGTGTCTGCTTCATGGGAATCAGGAGATCAAGCTCATTTTCAAATGTTACAAAAAGAACTGCCTTCCCACCTACTCCGATAAAAACACGCAGGAGTATGTTTGCCCAAGTCCTGACGAGAAACGATTGAACTTTCGAATTTTTATACAGATCTTCAAATAATCACTCTCTCCCACTCCACTCCCCCACCCCACCCTCAAAAACAGAGCAGGGAAATAATAAAATCAATTTTCCCTTAAGCTCTTTAACGATTGCTGACGACACACACTTAATTTTCTTGAAAATAAAATAGGTGTTTGGGTGGCTGCGACAGACTGAAACCATTGCAGTCTCTGCAGAGGTCTTAAATGGGGCTGGCCAAATGACTTCAGGCCCCAAATGAGGAGCAGAATGCCTCCAAGCAAAGGGGAGAGGCTCGTGGCCACTCTAAGAAATCAGAAACTCTGTTGGGAAGACAGTGGCCCCACCAGACCTTGTCAGCTTCTCTCTGAGATGATTCTCAGAGCTACCAAGTCTTTTGACCTGCCTAGTATTAGGAAAAGATGTATGAAAATAATAGTAGGATTCTTGGAGGACTCAGATCTAGAGCTTTCCATTGGAGCTGTTTTGGAAATCTCTCCACCTTGAAATGCCTGTCAGACTCATTAGACTAATAATTCCCTATCTTGGATCCTGGTCCCTTGGTGACCCAAGCAGGGAGAGAAATGAGCTTCTTTGAGATATTCCCAACGTGTTGGAAACACTCACTGGAGTTGTACAGCTAACTGGGTTCAGACGCAAGGGAGAACTAAAATATATTTCTTTTAACTCAAATTCTATCAACTCAATATGTTTATGTTGGTTTTTTTTTTTTTTATGTTGGTTTTCTTACGATGGCAGTTTTTGTTTAATAACAAAAGGAGAAAATTATTTCTCAATAATTGTATCCGGTATATAGACCTTATTGTCCAAAATATGGAGGAAGATTACAAGTTCCCTGGAGGTGAAAAGTGGGGAACCACTGGTTTAGGGGGCCTCCGTGCAGGATATGGAGTACCAGGTCACTGCATGTTTTATTCAGGTGCTGAAAAGTAAACACAAAATGCAGATCCCAGTTAGGGACAGATTCCAGTATCTGTCCAATTGTCTTTTATATTTATCTAGGAAAGCCAAATGTACTATTATCTGAACAGCCAAATGTACTGTATCCACATGCTCCCAAAAGAAGGGAATGAGTTTGCCTTCTCTCCTACTCAGGAAGTGATCCTCTTTAGGATGGAAGCTTACAACTAGGAAGTGATCCAGGCACCAGACAGGTGAGGTTGGATCCTGGCCATTCCCTAGTGTTGTTTAAGAGCGAGGGGCCTGGAAGAGTCACACAAACAGCCCTGCGTCCATTGCTCCTGGCGAGGTTGGCAAAGCCTGGGAGGGATTCATCAATTGTTTCAAACTTTTTTTTTTTAAACATTATGGGTTTGGCAAAACCCCAGACATACTTTACCAAGCAATTTTTCCTTCATTTTTTAATCCCATGTGTATTTCAAATGCAATCCGTATGTTACTGATTCATTTACACTTAACTCATCAAAAATGCTGGTTGGGATGAATTAGTCGATGCCCAAGGAGAAGTATGGTCCCCTTTTAAAGAGGATGTTAGGAACCTACCCCCCACCCCACCCCCTGCATTTGCCAAATGTAGTTCAAAGTGAATCAGCACCCTAGCCCCACCTTACCACCACCACCAATTTTTAATAACATTAGAAAAGGCAATTCCAAGGAGCACTAAATTTGGGGAAATTTCTTCATTCCACTCTCCCTCATTTAAAAATCCTTGTGTATTTTAAGGGAAATCTAATCCATATGCTTCTGATTCATTTACACTTAAATCATTAAAATGTTGTTTTGAACGAGCCACTTGGTGAACAGAAATGAGTATGAACCTTCTCTTAAAATTATTTCTTCAAGCTCTTTTCTGCAAAACAGGAAGTCACATTGGGGAAGTTGAATACCTAAAAGTTAAAATTTGGTATGATAATTCTTAGGCCACCATGGTTTAGATGAATCTATTTTTGGCAATCCTCACACAAAACCCAGTGCAGTGCTCTGTTTGGATGGCAGATGTATGCTCATAATTGCACATAATCAGCTAAATTGCATCTGTGAGTGAGTTACTTCCTTTAAGTAATTTGAACGGTGTGTGTGTGTGTGTGTGTGTAATACCAAATCTTTTGGATCCTTAAGTATACCTGGCAAGATGGCACTAAAAAAGGAATCACAAGCCGAGAAAAAGGAGAGAATCAAACAGTTTATGTACTTGCCACAAGAATTAATTGGGAACACACAGGATACAGTCTTCCTTAACTAGTCTTAGTTGAAGTCTAGTTACGGTCATTGAAGCAGTGTCATTATGCTCATTGACAAACTAGAGGGGCAAGTTGTTACCGTCTTTTTTTCTCTCTCACCTGTGATAACAGATGTCAGTGGACTTCACTCTCTTTTTAAAACCTTGTCTTCCTTCCCTGAATCTCAATGGTATAAATTATACCCAGAATACTCACTCCAACCTTCTCACTTAACAGAGGAAGAAACAGAAGTCCAAGAGTTGGTGAGACAACTGGAACAAGGACAGAGAACATTTGACTCCCCAAGTCCCACTGTGGCCCGGTGGTCAAAAAATGAGGATCTATGATGTGCATCAGAATACTGACTCCACCATTCAGCAGTGGGGGATTTTAGGCCTGCGCCTGAATTTGGCTGTATCTTCATTCTCACAGAAATGGGGATAATAATGGTAACTACACTACAGAGCTGTTGTGAAGCTTACAGAAGATACTCCACGTTTAACAGTGTCTAGATTTAACAAGGACCCAACAAATCATGGCTGATGTTCTTTCTACTCTTCTGTGCAGTGACTCTGTATCTCTCAGACTTTGGAACTTCCATCAGGGCAAAGGAATGTGCCTACCATTTTACGAATAAAGAGACCAGTGGTAGCTGCGGTGGGCCAGATAATTTGTGTATGTTCTGAGGTCCTCTCTCTCCACCAGCCATTTATTACAAATTCTGGCCCATGGTGGGCAGGCTCCACGCTTTACACAGAAAGCACATGGGGTCCTTCCCAACATGGAACTCTGAACAAAATCCTCACACACTGTGGGAATGTGAAAGCAAATGGAGCAAATTTAGAGGGGGGAAAAGTAGCATGACAGTAATCATTTATCAATGTTGTTATTATTTTCATGTCTACAGCCTAATACTATCTTTAAAATATATTTAAGCCACAGAAGGGCATTATCATTTCTAGGTTGGACCATGGGTCATGAAAGTTCCTCAAAGTTCACCTGTCAGGTAAAGCCATCTAAATCCCATTTGAACTGTGAGATGGGGGTTTCACGGAAAATAAAAACACTGTATCATTTTTAATAAAGTCATCATGTCCAAGTGAACAGAGAGGCAAGAAAGAGTTAAATTTGTATGCTCTCCCGTGGCTCTTCTTACTCTGCTACATTCCTAGACTTTCAGAAGAGAACTTCAGTAGCAGCGCTTTCAGTGTGCTACAGAAGCTGGTGGTAGTGTCGAGATTTTTTCATAGCTTAGGTTCAGGAATCGTGGTGAGTCTTCCAGGGTGGCATTAGAAGAGGGACAGGACAAGCAGCTGATGAAGTGCTCTTGGAAGGGGTGGGGGTGTGTTGGGAGGCGAGAAGACAGGTAGGATAACCCATGCATGTTTCCCTTTGATTCCAAAGCCCTCTCCTGGAGCTCCAAATGCTGCTTGAGAAAACCTATGGCAACCTGTCTTCTAGGTCCAGGGTGACACATCCCTCAGTATTAATTCCTTAAACTGTCCAAAGGAAACTGGGGCTGTGCCTGTTTCCACAGTGCCAAACATCTGGATGAAGGTTTTTTTTTTTTTGCGGGGGGAGAGAGTCCCCTGGATAGTCCTCATGTCCTCATTTGCTTGTGGCCTGGAGGGTTGGTGACTGTGAGTAAATTGGCAAGGTTTCTCAAGAAGGCATCATCCTGGGAGAGAAGCTAAGAGTCTAAGTGGAGGGTTTTACACATTGTTGGAAAATGCTTCCACCATGTCATCTGGGTGTCTGCAGGCCCTGAGCTATGGGATTTACCCTCTTTTTCCAGAATCATGAGCAAGAGACAAACTTGTTTAAGGGCCAGTGAATAAATTAGTTGGGTTGCACGTCACATTAATGTAGCCCTGGGGTTTGCAGTTCCGTCTGCAGCCAGAGCAGGGAACAAATGAATTCCGAAGGTCTTTATCAGCTCCAGGATGCGAGGGGCTCTGACCATTATTACAGCTTCCTAGTGTCAGCTGTCCTTAGCAGAGAAATGGCATCTCTGTGTCCAGAGCCACCACAATTATCATCATCCTCATCACTACCATCAGCAACATAAAGCTAGTGAGTACTTACAATACTCAGGCACCAAACCAAGGGCTAGAAGTTATTCAGTCTACAAGAGCCCTTTGAATAGCCCATCACAATCTCCTATTCATAAATCAGGAACCCAAGGTTAAGTGAGTTGACCAAATCACCAAGGTAGTAAGAGGCATATCTAGGACTTGACCTCAAAGTCTACAATGTTGATCAGTATGCGGCTGGGTAATCTGGGCCTAACCTGAATGAAGGAATGAGAGAACAAATGATTACAAAGGCACATTCTGACTTGACTCACTTTAGTGACTCTTGATAATCTTAGGAGATAATATTGGTTAGGCAAAAGAACTAGGTTTAGGATTGAATTCCTGATTCGTCATGTTCTACACGTGTGGTCTTAGGTAGCTCATTATGTCTTTGAGCTTAATTTTGTATCTGTAACATAGGGATAATGTCAACCACAGTGTAAAGTTACTATTAAAGTTCTTATGTATAATATATAACATGCCTGTTCATGGTTGACCCTTGATACGTGTTACATATTATTTTTAAACATTTACTATGTTTATATTAATTGATAATTGCATGTGGCCTAAAACTAACCATCAAGAAAAGCAAGCTATGGGCAGGTGGCAGTCAAGGGAAGCTGGCTGCATTTTTTGCTCTCTTACCTCCTACCATTTTACCCTTTCAGAATGTGCACTTCCCTCTCTTCTACTCTTCACTCTAAGTTCTCAGCCTCAAATAATTCTCCACCATGAAAAACCAAACCCCATGAATTCCAGCCTCCTTTCTTTTTTAAAAAATTTTATTGTTATGTTAATCACCATACATTACATCATTAGTTTTTGATGTAGTGATCCATGATTCATTGTTTGTACATAACACCCAGTGCTCCATGCAGAACGTGCCCTCCCCAATACCCATCACCAGGCTAACCTCCAGTCTCCTTTCATAAGGCGAGAAAACCATAGGAGGAAAGGCTTGCGTCTGCCAAGAGAAAAATGCCCAGATTTTGAGAGACTAAAAGAAATACCACATTTTTCTTATTTTGTAATTTGCAAATAAGTATTTCCTTCTAAGCTCACAAATAATGGATTAAAATCAATACTTCTCTGCTCCCCAATAAAATGGCCTGACTTGAGTCTTTGAAAAGGTTTTCATTAATCTTTTCTAAGCCCTACCAGGCTGTTCCCAGACTAACTCTGGCATTGGCAATTTACACAGCTGGACAATGAAGGAATTCAGGATGGAAAGAGCCACTCTGTGGGCAGGTCTCAGCTCATGACACATTCCTTCTTCAGGCAGAATTATCATCTACTAATTTTTCTCCACAGTGAATTTACAGTTCTTACATAAATTCCTATTATTAGAATATGGAGGCTTAACCAGTAATGAGAAAATATAACAGAGTCCTCAAATGTTTTAGACTCGATTGTCTTCAATGTCTAAAATTTAACAAGCTTGCATAAAAGCTGTGTGATATACAACAGTCCAGTGAAAAGTCGACCCATTTACAAAGCATGATTAGGTTACACTTACCACACTGACCTTCTTGGTTTGTAAACAGACTACTTTTTCACTGGGGTAACATACAGATTAAGTTTCCATTAAAAATTAGCCACTTCTAAATTTATATGATTAATTTTGACTTCTTTGGGGGACCAAGGAAACGGTGAAAATGTACTCTTTTCTTTTTACAAGTCCGAGTCTCACAAGGAGTATCCTCTTCCATGCTGCCTGAGCCTAAAGGGCACAGTGAGTGTCCTTCTCTGGGGCAAATGTCCATGCCTGGTGGACCTCACTGGCAGAGCTGAATCCTACATCCCAGGAGTCTGGAGCTGTACTGTGACCCAAAAGCAGGAAGCTTGAGAAAAAGCTGGACTTAATTCCTACCATCTCTACCCTCTCTGTACCCAAAGGCATAAATGGTCTTTCTAGTATATTCTATAGCTCCAACCTCAAGGACTTTGGCAACACAAGCATCAGGTGTGACCAGCTATCTCCAGTGAAAATCATCAATGCAGGGTTGGCACAGAAGAGAATCATTGAATCAAATGGCCATGGTCAAAGGTAGGCTAGAACCCAGGAGTCACTTTCCCTGCTGCCTTTCTCCCCCTACTCACAGCCCCTCCTGGAAGTGTTCACTGCTTTTTGCTGTTTGCTCTTCCTCTCCCTGGCCCTCCCTGATAGCGGTCACTTCAGCCTTAATGTTAATGGATTTTAGGTCTGGTAGCCGGAGGCAGCATGTACAGAAAGTGGTAATGGAGCAGGGCCCTTTGTGTATAATAGATGCCATATATTTGCAGCCAGAGCCACAGGATTGGGGACACCCTGCCCCCCACCAGAGCACAGGTCCCCAACTCCTTTATTGGTCTCCTTCCTCACTGCCTCTTCTCCCCACTTCCTGCATACCCGGGATCCAGGGCTCATGCTCTCAGTGTACTCTTTTGATCTGTCTTATGTGAGTTCTACCCCAGAGGCTCTGAGATCGGTGGGTTGGGGTGCAGCCTGGACATGGGGCATTTTCAAAGCTCCCCTGGCAGTTCTGATGAGCAACAGGGGTTGAAAAACTCTGCTGTGGAGAGAAACAGATTGCATGCAGTCCAGAGGAAAGCAGATATCAGAGATGCAACCCAGGGAAAAGAACTACCTGAGTCCCGGCTGTGGAGGAGTGTAGTCACTCACGTGAGCTAATAAACAGGCTTAACTCACTACCCTTAGCACACTGGTACACACAGACAATGTAGTGAGAGAACCTTTGGCTTAACTTTCATTTGATAAAAACACTAACTGTGGTTTGTTGTTGCTCACATAACATTGTCTCACAGCCTAACTTTAAAATTAGTGAGAACATTTATACCTTGCGTTCTCTCAGGTTCCAGAGTGCTTTAAATACTAATAAATTACTAATTACCTGAACTCATGATGGGGATGTGGCAGTGGTTCAGGTATCCCAATATGCTGAAAAACTGTTTTGTTTTGTTTTTATTTCCCTGAACATCTTCTGGTACATGTTCTGGTGAAATGCTTTAATTTTCACCGAAGACTACTGGCTCAGCATTAGAAAAATTATCAGCAACAGTGAACATCTATTCTCCAAGTACTTGACAGAATATATGACCTTTACAACCTTGAATGTTCCACTGCTCAGTCCTTATTAAAAATTCAGTTTTAAGAAATAATATTCCATAGGGCCTGCCCAGAAGATATGAAGATAGCATGTAAATGCCCAGAATAGTCTGGGCACATAGTGAGAGCAGCCCAAGCAAGGCAAACTTTTTGTTATTCCTCTAGGTGGTCTAAATATTATCCCAAGATAAAGCCAGACCCTCTGTGATCTGCATGCCTGGACTGCAATGTTCTGGCCTCCTAACCAGATGCTTCCACTGTCCCGGGCATTGCATTCCTCCTGGCCTCTATGAAGAATGGCTCAAGAACCAGCCTGCTGAAATTTACAATTGAATTGATAGAGGCAGATGCATTTTCCGAGAACCCACAGGAGAAATTTCACTGAGGTCTCAAGGCCCTGAGAATCTAGGTTTTTAATATAAAGATTTTAATTTTTTAAGAATAGTTTTAGGTTTGGGGTGCCTAGGTGGCACAGTCGGTTAAGCCTCCAACTCTTGGTTTCAGCTCAGATCATGATCACAGCGTCCTGAGACTGAGCCCCACATTGGGCTCCATGCTCAGAGCAGAGTCGGCTTGAGACTCTTTCTCTGCCCCTCCCTGCCTGTGCACTCACTCTCTCTCTCTAAAAATAAATAAATAAAATCCTAAAAGAAAAAAAAAAAAAGAACACCTTTAGGTTCTTTGCAAAACTGAGAGGGAGTTACAGAGATTTCCCACACAACTCTGCCCCCCATACATGCATAGACTCCCCGACATTACCAACATCCCCCACCAGAGTGGTACATTGATTACAATCAGTGAACCCACACTGACTGACACATTATAATCACCTGAAGTCCGTAGTTTACATTGAGGTTCATTCTTGGTGTTGTATATTTTATGGGTCTGGACAAATGTATAACGACATGTATCCATCATTATACTCTCATACAAAGTATTTTTTTCATACAAAGTATTTTTATTGCCCTAAATCCTCTGTACCTCAACAAGTGCTGAAACTCTTCCATTTTCACTAGCTCCTTAAGACCACTGATCTTTTGACTATCTCCATAGTTTTGCCTTTTCCAGAATGTCATATAGTTGGAATCACAGGGTCCATAATCTTTTCAGATTTAGATTGTTTTTATCTGATGCCTACCATGAACTGCTGCTAGGAAGTTCAGCATTAATCAGTGACCCATTGTTGGTAACCATGCAGAACCTTACGGGAGCATTTAGTTTACTAAAGTAACCTCTTACTTTGCCTAATTTTTCTCACCTCCTCTTTCTCATTCTAGATTCCCTCAATTGTTATTTTTTATCTTATCACAGTGTGTTTCAAATAAAAGAAAAAAAAAACCTTTGAAGATGTGGGAGGAAAGTAAACAAGCCAAGTTAGCCTAGGAATACATTTAAATAATTCTTTTACAGATTTACTGCCCTAGTTTTTTCTTTAGTTAAAAGCACATAATATCAAGAGTTCCAGTCTTGGTTCCATCATTGGTTAGCTGTGTAATTTTAGAGAAGCCACTTTATCCTGCAGGCCTTTCTGTATATCTCCAGAGTGAAGAAGTGGAAATACATGGTTCCTAAAGTCCTGTACGGTGGTGGCAATGTTGGATGCATAAAAGAGTTCACATTCTCTGAGCATACATGATCAACCCACAAAGGCACTACATGACGGATGGACGCCATCTTGTGAGCCTGTGCTCTGTGATTGTACCACAGAGCACAACATTCATAACTAAATACCTGCCAGCTAATTGCCTTGAACCAACTTGGTACTTCCCTCATGGAGTTTAGAATCTAATGGATTACCCTGAAATTCATTCTCAATATTTCAAAGAGTAGGCAGGCAGTAAGCATTTGTTCAGTCAGTAAACAGAGGATGAATCTCAATCAATACATTCTTGAATGGTTTCTCAAATTTTGGATTTTTTTCCTTTTAGATATATTTTATTTCATTTATTAAAACAGCATCTATATATGTAAAGACTGCTACATGCATATAAGAGTTATTATTTATTCAATAGATAATTCTTGACGTGCATATGGATTTCCAGTCCCCTTGCTATAACTTTGTCGTGCATCCCCTTCTCAATCCCCAACCCCAGAAGTAGGTAAATACTTCCAAAGATTTATGATGATACTTTGGACAGAAATTTATTTCCAGTTATTTTTCCTAATTAGCACCTAAACATCTATTTATTTGTGTTACTATAATTAAAATTAAGTTGCTATGGAAATGTTATGGTATAAAAAAAAAAGACTGTTGTTTTTACTGAGAGCAGTTTTTGGATAAATCATTCTTTTTTGTTTCTGAGAGAATGCTTCAGATTTTTTACTATATCTTCAAAGGGGTCCACAGCTCAACACAAAAAGATACAGACTACTGATTCAGAGACAGATTTGAGGGTTTTGTTTTTGCTTTTAAGATTTTATTTACTTGAGAGAGAGAGCAGAGCAGATGAGAGAGAGAGAGAAAGCGGGGGGGGGGGGGCGGCAGAGGGAGAGGGAGAAGCAGGCTCCCCGCTGAGCAGGGAGCCCAATGCGGGGCTCAATCCCAAGACCCTGGGATCATGACCTGAGCCAAAGGCAGACGCTTAACCGACTGAGCCACCCAGGAGCCTGTCAGAGACAGATTTGTAACTCAACTCCAGCATCTGAACAGGACTTCCTGGCATTCGTTTTAGAAGCTACCCTCACCCTTTGCTTCATTTTTTTCTTTTTAGTCTCTTAATGCTCATATTCCAAGAACTTTTTGCATGGATTCACAAGATCTCTTCCTACAGA
Organism: Phoca vitulina; assembly: GCF_004348235.1. Taxonomy (NCBI): domain Eukaryota; kingdom Metazoa; phylum Chordata; class Mammalia; order Carnivora; family Phocidae; genus Phoca; species Phoca vitulina. Next base: position 9,581,809 of record NW_022589743.1, on the reverse strand, counting down.
AGTTAAGAGTACTTGTTACTTTTTTTTTTTTTCCTTTTAATTCTCCTGATGGAACATAGATTTTCATGTTCACGTTCAAGCTTCATCTGGGGTGGCAGTCAAAACAAATGAGATGAGGTCAAGTGGGTGGTCTTTAGCATCAGAACAGTCAGTGGAAATGAAACTGCAGTTGTGAGATGGATGTCTCATCTGAAAACTTGGACCTCAGAGAGAAAAATCTTTGGGGCAGGAGATTTACACTCTCTGCTAATTGCGTTACAAAAGTCTTTCCTGAGATAAATGCAACTAAGTCAAATTCTGGCTTAACTACAATGAAAACTGCTCTAGAAACAGAAGGTTCATTTTTTAAAAATCACCACACACACTTTCATGAGATTCCATTTATTACTTACTCCCTGAGTCACAGATCATGCTTTTGGGAGCACCACTTCTAAGTTACAGCTGAAACATTATTTCACACCATTACAAAGTTACCCAAAGGTCCCATGTTAAAGGAGACCAATGACAAAATACCGAGTAAACACAATTTGGCTTTCTTTAGGAAAAAAAATGACCAATCTTTTTTGTTTTATTAACAAGACTATCTGTTTTTATTAACATGATTGTATATGGCTCTTGTTTTAGTCAGCTTCAAGATTTTTTTGGAAAGAGGTGAAGTATAAATATGTTCAGTAAATGAAATGATGCACTGGGTTTAGCTTGCCCTCCCAACTTCCCTACATGGGAAATTTTGTTAAAACTCTTCAAAAGTAAAAAGGTTTGTTTTTTAAAGTAATAAGTTTTCAAGTAATTATCAATGATGGCTTTACTATCTTAGATACATGATCAGATGTAATTATCTATCATATTTAGAAGGGAAACCCTGGCTGCATACCCTATTCCCTAATCAACTGCTGGCTTGATGAAGCCAAATAACTTAACTCTTGAGGGTATACATTCTCCTTTCACTTGAAAAGAGCTGTAACACATGGTGCACTGATCTAGTTTGTGTGGCATATCCCAACCAGATGCTTTAGGAAAAAAATACTTTGTGGGCAGAATTGGTATTTATTTATTTGAATAATAATGCCAAGCTCCTTAGATTAATGATATAAAAATTATGTTTATATTTCTGGATAGAAACCTGTCAAATTAAAGAATGATAAATTTTCAGCCAGCACGCTGTCCCTATCCTATACTGTGCCCTTGGCAGTATTACTAATCAACCTTGCCATTCTTCCTTATGAGTTGGGACTTAGATGAAGACCATTTGAATGGCTGTTTCAACAGACTGTACATCACTGTAAGATGAAATTTAATTGCCTTCCATTTTGAAGCAGGCAGAATACACGAGAGGATGTACAAAATGTTGGTTGTAAATAGGTATATCACAACACTGCCTGGATTCTAAATAAAGAGTAAAACTGGGTTTTCTGAACCCTAAATTCAGAAACAAGAGAATGGAGGATCTTTGGGTCATGTTGTCTTTCCTGCTCTGTTTTTTAATGAGAAAATGGGCCTTCTGTTCTTGTGAAGTGCTGAGATTGGGGGTAGGGATTGTTGAGGGGATGCCAAGCAAGTGGGGCTCCAATGTCCTAACTTTGTTTCAACCACTGTATAAATATATACAATAAAACTATTTTACAGAAGCTTTTTTTTTCTCAGAAAAAATGCTAATGATGGTGTTGCACAAAATCCAGAAGCACTGGAAGCTGCCCCAGTGATTAAATCTCAAAAAGTGCTATGGGACTATTGGCTTTCCATATGAAAAAAAGTAAAATTCCTCTTCTAATTTATCCCCATATGAAAAGCCAACAGACCCACAGCACTTACTAAACAGTCTACCCTTCTCCACTGATATCTCATGACCTCTTTTTTTATTGACCGGGGCCTTCCATAGTCTATTTTTGGGGGATGTCTACCCTATTCTAGCATCTATTTGTCTATCCCTGTGACAATACATGCTACCTTTATGACTGCAACTTTATAAATCTAGCTAACCATTCATGACAAATTTGCTTAACATTTGTCCCTTTCTAGAACTGTCTTGACTATTCTGGGGCTTTTGTTCTTCTATACAGAGTTTAGAATCAATTTGTCAAGTTCTGTGAATAATTTTGTTGGTATTTTGATTGGATTTCCTTTGAATTTACAAATCAGAAGAGATTTACATTTTTATAACATTGAGACTTTCTGTACATGAACATTATAGATCTGGATATTCATCAAACCTAATCTTATTTCTTCCAACAACTTTTGCTTGTGAAAATCTCAAAGGTTAAGATGATCTTAGCTATAGGTAAGTTACTTGCTTAATGATACTCTGAGTTACTCTAGAGAGACTGGAACATGACTTGGGAATTTTCAGCCCCATTCTCCGTCTCCCTGTATCCCCTGGTCCTTGTCTCCCTAGTGGGTTTAAGTTCCCATTGTCCACAGCTTTAGCTTGCTTGAAGGCACCTTTTTGCCTTCCCTTCTGTGACTCACTTCCTCACTCTGTTACTCATGTTTCCTGCAATTGCCTCCTAATAAACCACATGTACTTGCATCCTTGCCTCAGGGTCTGCTTCTGGGGAATCCTTGACAAGTATTAAGTAGATTTCCATGCCAAATGAAATAAAATCTAATTCTCAGAATCTAAAAGAAAAACAAAAAAACACCCCAAAAAACAACAACAAAAATCAAATCCCCCCAAAACTCCACCCATGGTAACCTCCTGCTAGGGTCATTTGGGGGAAAAGCATGAGCTTTGGGGCCTGATAGCTGCTTGAATTTCAGCTCCCTGACTTTTTTACTGTATGGCCTCAATAAACCTCTGTCTTCCAGCTACATGAAAATAGAACTTAGGCCTCATAATATTGTTCCGATTATTAAGTGACATATTAAATCTTAACATTCATTCAACAAATATTTATTTCTCCAGGCATAACTTATGCAAGGAGCATAGTTAAGTAGCTGGCGCAGACTGGGTGTACAGTTAATGGAAACTATGGTTATTGCTGTACCCTGACAAATTGAATGGCAAAACAAATCTTGAAGAACTTGTGACAAACAGAGATATGATAGTAGGGGCCTGAATCTTTCATAGGTGCTATACACCAGGGCTCCTCATGCTCTCCATCATGGGGTGAGCCACTGAAGGCAGACAGAACAAGGTTCAAATACCCAGTGTATTAGCTGAATGCCCTTTTAAACTTTCCTGGGTCTCTCTGCGATGGGGATCATGATGCATACCAAACCTAAAAAACTGTGATGCGGAACCAATGAGATAACGGACATAAAGGTCAGGCCGTTGGCAATGGTTGTTTCTTTTCTTTTTCTTTTCTTTTTTTTTTTTTTAAGATTTATTTATTTATTTGAGAGAGAGAGAGACAGAGAGAGAGCACAAGCCGGGGGAGAGGCAGAGGGAGGGAGAAGCAGGCTCCCCGCTGAGCTGGGAGCCTGACATGGGGCTTGATCCCAAGACCTGGGATCATGACCCGAGCCAAAGGCAGATGCTCAACCATCTGAGCCACCCAGGCGCCCCAACGGTATGTTTCTTAATCTCTCTTTCTGAAGATCTCCCAGTTGCTGCCTACAGACTAGATGGTATCACTTTCTCCTGACAGAACATGTCACATACAAAGGCATTCCCACAAGTCCAATCAGTGGACACTGTTCTGTCCAACTCCCCAGAATTAACAGCAGTTAAAACAGAATATTGTTTTTTATACATTTACTATAGGCAACAAATAGGACCCTGCTATCCATCATCTATAGAGTTTTCTAGAATGTAGCTCGAGACAAAACATACTGAGTCCAAGTTAGAAGGCAAGGAGGAATGTAATGACTCTATTCAGTCCTAGCGAGCATCCTTAAGAACAGGACCATTAAGAGTGGTAAAAAGAGCATGGGTTTGGGAGTCCCATGGACTTAATTTTAATTCTAGTTCTGCCATTTTCCAGTTACATGTAACCTTGGGTAGAATACTTCTTATTTGACTTTCAGTTTCTTCTGTGAAATGCTGACACAATCCCATTTTGCATTATTAACGGGATTAAATCAGGTAATTAGGAAAAAAAAATCCATGTGTATAAAATGCCCAGTTGGTGCCTGGCACATAATAAAAGCTCAGTACGAGTAAGTGGTAATAACTGTGATGTATAACTCTGAAATACTTACTTAGTGTTTTCTTACCTAAGGTTGCTGGTCTACCCTATGGAATATTTGTGGCAAACCTATGTCTTACTTCCAGTAACTGCTGTGCTGGACTTTTATAAGTTTAACTTCCAAATGACCTGCATTTTTGTGTCTCATATATTAAAGCCCCTTAATGTCCTTTCCTGCAGCAAATTCAAACTTGCACCTCAGTTTGTCAAAGAGACACGTGACATTTTCTTTGTGTGGTACTGCTTGCCAAGTTTCGGCAGCAATGCCACAGTGGTATGCAAAGCAACATTTGTCAATTGTCCAAGTGGTTTATTGTATTTTCTCTCGTTCTTTAATAAACTTGAATGGAACATGGGAAAATGATAGATATGATTTTAGTGATAAGCATAGATTTAAGAAGGAAACCATTCTACATGCTGAAAGCAGCAGACCTTTAACTTCGGTTTGATGTTCTATTGACTTAAGTTGATTAACTGTGCATTCTAAGGTGAAGAAAATTAAATAGAACTCTAGGGTGAGTAACTGATGCTTGAAGCTTGTACTTAAAAAGCAAGATAGAAGTAGGGATTTAAAATATCCTTTAAGTTCTCTGAATGGAAACTCCCTTATAAAATGCACAGCTATCCCTTAACGTTCATGTATTAGACTTTAGCATAATTTTTAGTGACAGACTGCCTACATTTCTAAAAAGTCTAATTGAAAATGGGAAGCTTTTTTGTTTCCTTATGAAATTGTAACAACTCACACGGTAACATTGATCATGTCAGCTAAATCAAAGTTCTGATTGGCAACTTCCCATTTTGATTCAAAAAAATTGCAAAATTTGGGTGCCTGGGTGGCTCAGTTGGTTAAGCGGCTGCCTTCGGCTCAGGTCATGATCCTGGAGTCCCAGGATCAAGTCCCACATCGGGCTCCCTGCTCAGTGGGGAGTCTGCTTCTCCCTCTGTCCCTCAACCCGCTCTCATGCTCTCTCTCTCTCAAATAAATCAATAAAATTAAAAAACTGCAAAATTTATTAATTAACTGTTTGGTAGGCTAAGTTCTTCAAAGCATGAGCTCTACTAGGGAATAAATACAAAAGGGGCTTGTAAAGAAAATAATAGGAAAAGGATGGAAACCAAATGGGTCCAACAAACACAGCTGTGCATTTTTGTGACCTGAGCTACAGAGATGGGTCAGAGGCTGACATATGTTATTATGTCTCTGTAGGGACTTGATCTCATTGAGATTGGTTTCTTGGAGAGGGAACAGATAAAGAGTCTCAGTTCAGTTCTCTGAAGCCTCTGTCTATGATGCTCTGAACATGGCAGGTTTGCTCCAAACACACAAATTAGGAAGCAAACCCCTATCTGGGCAGTCAGTCTATATCCCAAGTTATATTTCCAATGCAGTCTGGAATCACCTTGCAATCACTAGAGGCTTTTTCCCTCATCTGATTAGAGGAGGTGATGGCAGTGTGGAATATAGAGAAAGAGCAACATTGATTATAGATGCCTCTTTTTGGCCAAGTAATATATTCTTCTGCAAAGAGATGCTATCTTGAAAGACAGGACCATTTTAACCTGAATCTGGGGAGGAGGCCCATCTGCTTTTTTCTCTCTGACCTTTTAGCCTTTTAGTAGGTTGATGCTGCCTGTCTTCTCTTTTAATAAATTGCAACACAGCTTGCCTATTAAAAGAATCCATAAAACATGACTTAGTGCTGTAGCAAAACTACAGAAACCAATTACTAGCACAGCTTCTGCAGGTTTGTGTTGAAATTTCAGAATAAGAGTAGGGTCCCCCAGTTTCCTAAGAGCAGTGCTTTTCTCTTGATAGTGTCCCCTAGCCCCCACTTCTATTTAGTCTTTATTTTAATAACATAATTAAAAGGAACTTGAATGTGTTCTCCTTTAAAACATCATAAGTAAAATTATCTCTTGTATACAGATAAATCAGTATTACTTTAAGGGTTTGGTATCAGCTTTAAAATGTTACTGACAAAATTTAAGAATCACAATGGAGTCACAGGACATGAAGGATTTGGATTTTAAAGTCGACACATAAAAGCTGCCAATTGTCAAAGTTACCAGTGAAAATTCATGAAATCACCCATAAACTACACTATGGGGCCATCTTTCAGTGAGTCAAGAGGGGTAGGAAACAGCACTGTTAGGCACCAGGTCAAGTTGTTATCTTGGGTTGAGATGCCAAGATGTTAAAAAAAAAAGAAAGGAAGGAAGAAAGCATCTTGTAATACTAGAATCACTCTCCACTTGGTGGAACCTTTACTCTCTAAGACTTGTGCCTGGCAAAGTACCATTGAGTTTTCTGGAGGCTAGTCAACATTTCTCACAAAATTCAAGTGTTCTTGATCTTTTTCTTTGTGATAAATATTATAAATATTGCAGATTGCAAAAAAAAAAAAAAAGGACCATTGAATGTTATAATTCAAACTGCAAATAGTGCCATTTGGAACTCTACCCAATCAGCAAGTGTTTGGTAACTCAAATATTCATATTATTAAAGCCTTTTTAAAAGCCATCCAAGCCTCACTCAAAAAATAGAAAAATCCCGAATTCACCAACTAACTTTATACCTTAAAGAACTAGAGAAAGCAACAAATGATGCCTAAGCCATGGGTTAGAAGAGAAATAATTAAGATTAGAGCAGAGATCAATGAATTAGAAACCAGAAACACAGTAGATCAGATCAACAATACTAGAAGCTGGTTCTTTGAAAGAATTAATAAGATCGATAAATCCCTGGCCACTTATCCAAAAGAAAAGAGAAAGGAACCAAATTAATAAAATTATGAATGAAAGGGGAGATCACGACTAATACCAAGGAAATAGAAACAATTATTAGAAATTATTATCAACAACTATATGCCAATAAATTAAGCAACCTGGAAGAAATGGATGCCTTCCTGAAAAACCTATAAACTACCAAGACTTAAACAGGAAGAAACTGAAAACCTGAATAGGCCAATAACCAGTACCGAGATTGAAGCAGTGATCAAAAACCTCCCAAAAAACAAGAGTCCTGGGCCTGATGGATTCCCTGGGGAATTCTACCAAACACTCAAAGAAGAAATAATACCTATTCTCCTGAAGCTGTTTCAAAAAATAGAAACAGAAGGAAAGCTTCCAGACTCATTCTATGAGGCCAGCATTACCTTAATCCCCAAACCAGGCAAAGACCCCATCAAAAAGGAGAATTTCAGACCGATATTCCTGATGAATATGGATTCCAAAATCCTCAACAAAATCCTAGCTAATAGGATCCAACAATACATTAAAAGGATCATCCACCACAACCAAGTGGGATTTATCCCCGGATGCAAGGGTGGTTCAACATTCGCAAATCAATCAATGTGATAGAACACATTAATAAGAGGAGGGAGAAGAACCATATGGTCCTTTCAATTGATGCAGAAAGAGAATTTGATGAAATACAGCATCCTTTCCTGATTAAAACTCTTCAGAGTATAGGGATAGAGGGAACATTCCTCAAGTTCATAAAATCCATCTATGAAAAACCCATAGCGAATATCATCCTCAATGGGGAAAAGCTGAAAGCCTTTCCCTTAAGATCAGGAACACGACATGGATCCCCACTCTTGCCACTATTGTTCAACATAGTACTAGAAGTCCTAGCAACAGCAATCAGACAACAAAAAGAAATAAAAGGTATTCAAATTGGCAAAGAAGAAGTCAAACTCTCTCTCTTCGCAGACGACATGATACTTTATGTGGAAAATCCAAAAGACTCCATCCCCAAATTACTAGAACTCATACAGTAATTCAGTAATGTGGCAGGATACAAAATCAATGCACAGAAATCAGTTGCCTTCATACACTAACAACGCAACTGTAGAAAGAGAAATTAGAGAAATGATTCCATTTACAATAGCACCAAAGACCATAAGATACATCGGAATAAACCTAACCAAAGAGGTAAAGGATCTATACTCTAGGAACTACAGAACACTCATGAAAGAAATTGAAGAAGACATAAAAAGATGGAAAAACATTCCATGCTCATGGATCAGAAGAATAAACACTGTTAAAATGTCTATGCTGCCCAGAGCAATCTATACCTTCAATGCCATCCTGATCAAAATTCCAATGACATTTTTCAAAGTGCTGGAACAAACAATCCTAAAATGTGTATGGAATCAGAAAAGACCCTGAATTGCCAAGGAAATACTGAAAAAGAAAAACAAAGCTGGGGGCATCACGTTGCCTGATTTCAAGCTATATTACAAAGCTGTAATCACCAAGACACCATGATACTGGCACAAAAACAGACATATAGACCAATGGAACAGAATAGAGAGCCCAGATATGGACCCTCCACTCTATGGTCAGATAATCTTCGACAAAGCAGGAAAAAATATGCAATGGAAAAAAGTCTCTTCAATAAATGGTGCTGGGAAAATTGGACAGCTATATACAGGAGAATGAAACTCAACCATTCTCTAACACCACACACAAAGATAAACTCAAAATGGATGAGAGACCTCAATGTGAGACAGGAATCCATCAAAATCCAGAACATAGGCAGTAACCTCTTCGACATCGGCCACAACAACTTCTTTCAAGATACATATCCAAAGGCTAGTGAAACAAAAGCAAAAATGAACTTTCGGTACTTCATCAAGATAAAAAGCTTCTGCACAGCAAAGGAAACAGTCAACAAAACAAAGAGGCAACCCACAGAATGGGAGAAGGTATTTGCAAATGACACTACAAAGTGCTGATTTCCAAGATCTATAAAGAACTCAAACTCAACACCCAAAAAAACAAATAATCAAGTCAAAAAATGGGCAGAAGACATGAACAGATACTTCTCCAAAGAATACATACATACACATGGCTAACAGACACATGAAAAAATGTGCATCGTTAGCCATCAGGGAAATTCAAATCAAAACCACATTGAGATACCACCTTATACCAGTTAGAATGGCAAAAATTGACAGGGCAAGAAACAACAAATGTTGGAGAGGTTATGGAGAAAGGGGAACCCTCTTACGCTGTTGGTGGGAATGCAAGTTGGTATAGCCATTTTGGAAAACAGCATGGAGGTGCCTCAAAAAATTAAAAATAGATCTACCCTATGACCCAGCAATTGCACTACTAGGTATTTACCCCAAAGATATAGATGTAGTTAAAAGAAGGGCCACATGCACCCCAATGTTCATAGCAGCAATGTCCGCAATACCCAAACTGTGGAAAAAGCTGAGATGCCCTTCAACAAACAAATGGATAAAGAAGATGTGGTCCATATATACAATGGAATATTACTCAGCCATCAGAAAGGATGAATACCCAACTTTTGCATCAACATGGATGGGACTGGAGGAGATGATGCTAAGTGAAATAAGTCAAGCAGAGAAGGTCAATTATCATATGGTTTCACTTATTTGTGGAACATAAAGAATAGCATGAAGGACATTAGGAGAAAGAAGGGAAAAATGAAGGGGGGGAATCGGAGGGCGAGACAAACCATGAGAGACTATGGACTCTGAGAAACAAACTGAGGGTTTTAGAGGGGAGGGGGGGTGGGGAATGGGTTAGCCCGGTGATGGGTATTAAGGAGGGCACGTATTGCATGGAGCACTGGGTGTTATACAAAAACAATGAATCATGGAACACTACATCAAAAACTAATGATGTATTGTATGGTGACTAACATAAGATAATAAAATAAAATAAAATTTAAAAGAAAAAGAAAAACTGTAATTACGATGACTAAGGAAGTATACTGAAATTTTAATGGAACAAAAAGTTGGCTATTTGACTGATCCTTCTCTAAATGAAAAACCTTCCCCAAAGCAAAGCTGTGGTTTAAATGGTCTCTCTTAAATGGTCTCTCATACTGAGGAATAAGTTGGGACAAGCTTTGGAGGGCCAAGGTGGGGATCCTAGGAAGCTTGATCTCTTAACTAGCTCTCCCCTCACCCCAGTAATCATGTTAGAATCGCAGATATAACTATTCTGCTAAGGTCCTCTAGATCTAGTGATGCTTAGCCTGCTGCTGGCTGCATGTAGTCTGCCTGCATTCATGAAATGACTAGGCATCCAACTTCAGGTATACAAATCCAAAAAACATTAACGATGAGTGGTAACATCACTCACTCATCCAGCTTTCTCATGACCTGGTATTAAGAAAGCCTCTCAGAGCTGAGTAATTCCATTTTGCCCTTAGGCAGCTGGGCTCTGAAGGCTGAGGTTCAGCAACAACTGTGATACAGTAACTTTTTTTTTTTTTAAATTTTTTTATTGTTATGTTAATCCCCCTACATTACATCATTAGTTTTAGATATAGTGTTCCATGATTCATTGTTTGTGCATAACACCCAGTGCTCCATGCAGAACGTGCCCTCCTCAATACCCATCACCAGGCTAACCCATCCTCCCACCCCCCTCCCCTCTAGAACCCTCAGTTTGTTTTTCAGAGTCCATTGTCTCTCATGGTTCTTCTCCCCCTCCGATTTCCCCCCCTTCATTCTTCCCCTCCTGCTACATTCTTCTTCTTCTTTTTTTCTTTCTTAACATATATTGCATTATTTGTTTCAGAGGTACAGATCTGAGATTCAACAGTCTTGCACAATTCACAGCACTTACCAGAGCACATACCCTCCCCAGTGTCCATCACCCAGTCACCCCATCCCTCCCACCCCACCCCCCATTCCAGCAACCCTCAGTTTGTTTCCTGAGATTAAGAATTCCTCATATCAGTGAGGTCATATGATACATGTCTTTCTCTGTTTGACTTATTTCGCTCAGCATAATACCCTCCAGTTCCATCCATGTCGTTGCAAATGGCAAGATCTCATTCCTTTTGATGGCTGCATAATATTCCATTGTATATATATACCACCTCTTCTTTATCCATTCATCTGTTGATGGACATCTTGGCTCTTTCCACAGTTTGGCGATTGTGGACATGGCTGCTATAAACATCGGGGTGCCCGTACCCCTTCGGATCCCTACATTTGTATCCTTGGGGTAAACACCCAGTAGTGCAATTGCTGGATCATATGGTAGCTCTATTTTCAACTCTTTGAGGAACCTCCATACTGTTTTCCAGAGTGGTCGCACCAGCTTGCATTCCCACCAACAGTGTAGGAGGGTTCCCCTTTCTCCGCATCCCCACCAACATCTGTCATTTCCTGACTTGTTAATTTTAGCTATTCTGACTGGTGTGAGGTGGTATCTCATTGAGGTTTTGATTTGGATTTCCCTGATGCCGAGCGATATTGAACACTTTTTCATGTGTCTGTTGGCCATTTGGATGTCTTCTTTGGAAAAATGTCTGTTTATGTCTTCTGCCCATTTCTTGATTGGATTCTTTGTTCTTTTGGTGTTGAGTTTTGAGTAACTGAGATAGTTGGTTCTGGGCAAGTGACTTTGGGTACCAATCACATAGGGAAGGAGTCTAAGAAATCTTGAAGAAGATACCAATTCAGGAAAAATGATTGAAGGTGGTCTCTCCTCCATTTGGGCCAAATGTTGCAGAAGAAGCTATTCCTTTAGAGTTACTCTGCCCTATCTTCACCTTGACGCATTCAGTGGAATATAAGATCCTAACACATAGGTATTGTCTGTCTTTATTCATGTATCATATCTTCACTTAGCATACCTAGCACACAGTCTGACAAATACTACATGCTTGAGTAACATTTTAAAAATTAATGTGTTGAGGCTTACAGGTTATGAGCAGAGAAGAAGAGCCAGTCATAGACAGAGTATTTTAAGTCACCACTCCCTTCTTGCCTCACTGCCACATTCTATGTGTGCCACTTAGAACTTCCCTCCAAGCAGCATCTCGTGCCCCCTCCTGCTTCTGATCCCTGATAGTTCATAATGGTCTATGACTGAACTCTGAGGCTAACTGGCTTCTCTGCCAGGGTACAATGAAGTTTCATTTAACTGGAAATGTATTCAAAGTCACAGAATTATAGAACATGATCATTATGTTTTAAATTTTAATATAAAACAACATTCTTCAAATACCCCTTAAAGTAACTGGAGGTTGAAAGTGTAATTCCAGACTTAAGATGTATATGTGTATGTACAATTCTAATAAATGCAGCCCTTTAAACACTTTTCCTGAGTTGGTACTTATGGTGAGAAGGTGACTCATGACCATCCTAATCCCTTAACTATAATAATCAGCATATCTACCTGAGAGCTTCTTGAGCTATCCGTGGAGTTTTATGTAAGCTAGTCCCATTTCTGGCTTCCCTCTCACACCACACCTTCTAGTATTTGGCTTCAGATCTCGATGTTGTCCCTATTTTGCCACTGTTGTGGTCCTTCTCACAAGGATAAGATTCTCTTTCTTTCCTGTCTTTGAGTGGTTGAATATCCAAATGGTGACATTAACTCATTGCGTGATCCCCTCTGATTTAGATTTTCTTATTGGCCCTTCGCCTCTTTGCTCAAGCTTTACTTCTTGTTTGCTTCTTTCACATTGCCACAAAGTATCTGGCTAAGACTTGGCCTCATTCATTGGACATCTGGCATTCACGTCCTGTCCTAGCTCACAGACCTCTCAGCTTTGAATCTCTATCTTATAGTCTTTCTAATCACTTAGATTCTGTAAGATGGTCACTTTAATCTGCACCCATCTGATGCTGACACGGTAGCATTTGGGGAAAAAAAGATAAAATGGACAAGGTTCAACTAGTCATAATCCACCAAATGTAGATTAGGTCTAGCTGCAAAACTCCCAAAATGAGTTCATAATGATTATCAATTACATTAGCACTTTCCATCGTTTGGCTTCTCTCATTCAACATTATTTGTGAGATTTATTCATGTCATTGCATGTAGCTGTAGATTGTATATTCTCATTGCTGTACAGCACTTCACTGGGTAAATATACCACAATGCATTTCTGTTGGATTTAATACATCAGGATGGAATCGCTAAATTACAGGGTATGCATCTGTTGATCTTTAGAAGACAATGCCAATTTTCCACAGTGGTTGTACCAAATGCCTCATGTCCCGGCAGTGTATGAGAAAGTCAGCTGTTCTACTTCCTCACCAGCCCTCGGTTTTTCCTGTCTCCTATTATAGCTACTTGCTGGATGTCAGCTTGTTATCTTTTATTTTAGTAAAATCTGGATTATATCCTAGAAGTTCCTTGGAGGTACTTTAAACTGGTATCTATTCCTGATCTGGGTAGCTAGCTTTTACAATGTCTTAAAATGTAGCATGGAGTCTCTCTCTTGGTCTGTCTCTCTCCTTTTAAAAGATAAGGTGCTTCATAAATCAGGAATAAAGTTACTTTAGCCATTAAAATTTAATTAACATGGAGACACAATAATGTGGTGACTTCTTTTGGAAATTAACTCTAATAAATAGTTTTATTCTAAGCCATTATCTAACTCTCAGATTTTAAGATTATACTGTACCAACAAATTGTTCTGTAACTTCTATAATGCCCACTGATGAAAAGCAATTATAGCTAAACTTAAAACCTCTCTGTGGTCTTTGGTGCCTTGAAATCTGCTGTAACCCCACTGAGGATAAAGACCACTCAATCTTACATGCATAATCATCTCTGGTTCCATGTGTGAAATCATGAACATAAATAAGAGAAATATAGAATATGTATCCACTATCTTCATTGGTCTTTCAAACCTATGAAAACATGATTAATCCACATGTAAAAATTGGAATAAAAATCAGTATGTAATCAATTGTTAAATAGGATGCTCTACTTATAAATGCTACAGAATTAGTATTCTTATTATACTGTATTGTAAATTTTTGTTTCCCACACTAGATAAAAGTTCCATGAAGATAGGGACATACCCATATCCCTTATTACTGTATTCTTAGTGCTAATATAGTGCCTAATATATTACAGCACCCAATAAATATTTATGAGATTAAATTGAAGGAATACAATACACAATTTAGAATAAGTAGCCAGGGAAAGGTGATTCAGATTCAGGCAGACAGAAGGGAAAAGAGGGACTTTTCCAGGCAGAGAGCATACATCAGCTTTACACTAGTGTTCCTTTTTACTACTATTATCCTTGCACTTAAAAAAAAAAAATAATTATCTCAATTCATTCCCCCAGAAAACTATCTAAGTTTATGGGACTTGATTTAATGAAGTAAATCAAAGTAAAAAGTAAAAAGATATAGCCTTGTTCACAAACAAAATCAATAACTCTGTAGATAACAAAACAGAAAAATGAAGAAATAAGTAGAGGGTTCACGAAGCCCCCCAGCTGAGCTTCAGTCTGGAATCAGGATGAGGAAGGACTAGAATCAGGGAGGACTAGGAACTCAGTACCTGTAGTTTACTGGGGTTTACAAATGCTTGATGTCAAGTGGGAACCTGGAACTAGGCTCACTGCATGAAACCAGGAGGTAATGTGGGAGAATGATGTCAAAGGAGAAAGAAAAAGGTTGATGTCACCTTTGCTTGGGACTACAGTAGTGGCCTAGGGAGTCTACAGAACACAGACTTGGCTTTATGAACAGTCACTGAGCCAAATTTCACTAGCTTAGGGGCTTGGATCTTGGATATCTCCAGTATTACCATGGGGCAGGAACATAAACCCCTATTAAAGATTTATTTGGACTGGGGGTCCTGAGTGAGGGCTGAGTAGAGATAACAGCAAAACCTTTAGACAAGGAGGAGTGAGGAATGTAGGATGGAGGAAGGGAAAGAGAGGAAAGTCTCAAAGGAAGCAAGATATATGTAACACTTCCAAAGCACAAAGAAACCCAATGCTAGGTAAATATAAATAATATAATGACAAAAAAAGAGAAAAAGAAAGAAAGAAAGAAAGAGAGAGAGAAAGAAAGAAAGAAAGAAAAAAATTTATAGGGCATTCTCCTAAGTGAACATAAATGAAAATATTTAAATAGAACACTTGTAGATTGTATATCAATATACTTTCAAAGACCACTACCAAGTAGAGTATGCCTGGATTGCAATGATTGTTGAATATCAGAAAATCTATGAATATAGGGGCACCTGGGTGGCTCAGTCATTGGGCGTCTGCCTTCGGCTCAGGCCCGCATTGGGCTCCCTGCTCCGCGGGGAGCCTGCTTCTCCCTCTCCCACTCCCCCTTCTTGTGTTTCCGCTCTCGCTGTCTCTCTCTGTCAAATAAATAAAATCTTAAAAAAAAGAAAATCTATGAATATAATCTACCACATGAAACAATTAAAAGAAAAAAACTATATTATTATCTCAATAGATGCAGGAAAATACTTGATAAATTTCAACACACCATCCTGATTTAATTTTTGTGTGTGTGTGTGTGTGAACAGCAATGGGAAAGATCTTTATTAACCTAATAGAAATCATTTAACCAAAACATATAGCAAACATTTTTCTTAATAGTGTAATTTCAAATACTTTCTTATTATGGTCAGAAACAAGCCAAGGATGGCTGTCATCACTCTGGTATTCAACATAACTGGAAGCCCACAAAAATAATATAAAACAAACAAAAAAATCAAAGACAACAAAATTTAGAAAGAATGATACCAAATTGCTCTTATTTGAAGAGTATATGATTGTCTTTGTAGAAAATCCTTGGATAATCTACAGAGATATCATTAAAACCTTTGGGGAGATTAGTAGGGTTGCTGAATTAAAAAATAAATATTAAAATAAAATAGAAAAAAGATTAATCACACAGCAATGAACTGTAATGAGTAGTAAATATACCAAGTGATATATAGGCATTTTGTAGGAAAAACAAATAAAATATTTTCAAGGTTCATAAAACATCAACTATTATGCACAATGTATCATGCTCATGGATGGGAAACTATAGTATAATAATAAAGATGTCAACGTTCCTGATCAATCCATAAATTCAATGCAACTGCAATAAAATTTCCAATAGAGATTTTCGTGGAAACTGAGATAATGAACTCAAAATTCACTTGAAAAAGTAAAAGGTAAAAAATAGCCTACACTATATTGAAGAAAAAGATCAAGGTATAAAACCTTGCCCTTTCAGATACTAAGAGTTAACAGAAAGCTAGAGTATTTAAGATCACGTATCTCAGGTACAAGGATAGACCAATAGACTACTGGACAGACTTGGATTTCCCAGAAACAGATCTAGACATATATGGAAACCAAATTTATGACAGAGATGGCACAACAATTCAATGGGGGAAAATCAATACTATTTATGAGAGTACAACTAGTTTTCCATAGAGAAAAATTTAAATTTGGATCCCTACCTCACACCATATATAATATAAATTCCTTATGAATCAAAAACATAAATTGGAAATCAAAACTTTATAACTTTTAAAACAAAATACAGAAGATTATGTTTACAATGTTAGAATAGGGAAGAAATAAACCCTAAGTGAAATGTTCAATAATTTACATGCCATTAAAATATAAATATCTCCATAATAAAAATTAGTAGACATAAGTAAAAAGATAGGCGAATGCTTGGGAAAAGACATTTGCACATAACACACAAAAGTTTACCATCAGAATAGATAAATAACTTCTACAAATCCATAAAAAGAGAATAGCAACTAGTTTAAAAATAATAAAGGATGTGGATAGGCAATTCACAAAAGAGGAAAACTGAATGACCAATAAACATACGAAAAAATGTTTAGCTTCATTAGAAATTATGGAATTGAAAATTAGAAAAATCAGACCCCATTTTATATCCATCAGATTGGAAAAGTATGAAGTTTGAAAACAACATGTTGGCAAAGACTTGGGAAGCAGGAACTCACAGGGACTGCTCATACGAATGCAAGCCAGTCAACCATTAGGAGAGCAACTTGGCATTATCTAGCAATGTTTATGAGGTACACACCTTATAACGCAACAATTTCACATCTAGGTACCCTTGAGAAAAATCTACTCAGATGCATAAGGGCTACCAGAATAATCATTGAAGTACTTTTTTTTAATAGCAAAAATTGACAACAACCTAACTGTTCATCAGTAGGAGAATGAATTAATAAACAGTATTATATTTATACAATGGAATATTATCTAGAGGTGTCCACTTGGATAAATCTCAAAAACAAAATGTTGACTGGAAAAAATGTGCAGAATAGCACATCATTTATGAAAACTTAAAAGACTGTGGATATCAATAAACTCATCAATAAACAAAATGTGTATAAACACCCAGGACTGCGTTTTTCTCTGGAGAATGATAGAGCAGAATAGGAAGGGGGCATATGAAAATGTAATGATATTTGTAACAATTTTTTTTCAAATCCATAAAAATCGGGGCCAAATACTGGAAAATGTTAAAATTAATTAAATGTGAGTGATAGTATATGGGTATTCCTTACAGTCGATTCCTGTTTATTTGAAATAACACTTTCTCTTTTTAATGAAGGAATTTAAAGATATTGCACTACAAAATGCCAATTGTGTTTGTCTGTTCACTGCTTTATCCTGTGGGTGCTAACCTTGCCCATACTCCTTATCTTACTCTGCACCTTCTTATAACCCTGCTGGAGCCTTAGCTAATGGAACTAGAGATGTTTTCAACTGACAAATCCCATTTATCTGGCCAGTGGCTTACTGAAGAACAAAGACCTGAACCACATAGATTTCTTTCCTTGATGTTTGGAATTGATGTGTATTCCCCAAGTGGGAAGCAGAACTAAAATGTCCTCTCTTTGATGTCTTTGCCTGCCATTTTGGGCCATATGCAATCTGAGGAGTAAGATGAACTTGGTCTAAAGAAGTAGGCAATACCATGAAGAGAAGCCTTGGTTCTTGATAGCTCTTCATTTTTTATGGAGCTCTCCAATTCAAGTTAGTGTAAAGTCCAATTAAACTTTGTTTTCTGTTTGTGGATTTCATTAAATATCTGTATTCCTATAATTATCTCCACCTTACTCCCTTTTAACTTGGGGTTCTGACTTTGTAGTCTAAAAAAATTGTTTAGAAAAGATAGAATAATAGAATCTTTAAGTCAATAATCAATATTAAAGGTGAAAACATATTTTAATGGTGAGGGAAGTAGAAAGTGGCTTCTGAATACTTAGAAGATAGTTTCTGATCTTTTGTAAAACTAAAACAGATTTCTAAAAAAAGAATAACTTATCACTTGGGAAAAATTTTACTTGTCAATAATTCACAGCTATACCTTACCACTTCCACCCATTTGCTAACCCCCCTGCTGTCTAAAGAGAAAGGGCCAGTATTGATTTAGAAATGGCTTGTGCCAGTTTGCAAGTGGCAGTTGTTAGACTTTCAGGAATTTGTGAGTTATTTGTTAAGAAATTCTTAAAAATTGAATTATAAAATCTTATAATAAAATAACTTGTATTAAAAACAAAGGAAATACATCAAACTTCTGCGCAGCAAAAGAAACTATCAACAAAATGAAAAGGCAACCTACTGAATGTGAGAAAATAGTTGCAAATCATATAACTGATAAGGGCTTAATATATCCAAAATAAAGAACTCCTAAAACTCAATAGCAACAACAACAACAAAAAAACCAAAAAACAACCAAATAATTGAAAAATGGGCAGAGGATCTGAATAGACATTTTTTCAAAGAAGATATACTGAGGGCCAACAGGTACATGATAAGCTGCTCAACATCACTAAGTATCAGGGAAATGGACAGCAAAACCACAGTGAGATATCACCCTTGTGTGTTATTGGTGGGAATGTAAATGGATGCAGCCATTGTGTAAAACAATATGGAGGTTCTTTAGAAAATTAAAAATAGAACTACCACATGATCCAGTAATTCCACTTCTGGCTATTTATTCAAAGAAAACAAAGGCCTAACTTGAAAAGATATATGTATCCTCACATTCACTGCATTATTTATAATTGCCAACATATGGAAACAACCTAAGTGTCCATCAATAGATAGATAAAGAACATGCAAGATGCCTGTCTATCTATCTAGTGGAATATTATTCAGCCACGAAAAAGTATGAACTCTTGCCATTTGTAACAACACAGATGGGCCCTGAAAGTATTATGCTAAGTGAAATAAGCCAGACTGAGAAAGACAAATACTGTATGATCTCACATGTGGAATCAAAAAAAAAAAAAAACCACCACCACCACCAAACAAACAAAAACCAAATACAGCATTCATACATAAAGAACTCTGGTGGTTGCCAGAGGCAGGGATGGGGGTGGTGGGGGAAGTGGGGGAAGGGAATCAAAAAGTACAAAGTCCCAGTTGTAAACTAAGTAAGTCATGGGAATGTAATGTATAGCATGGCAACTATACTTAATCATACTATATTGCATATTTGGAAGTTGCTAAGAGAGTAGATCTTAAAAGTTCTTATCACAAGAAAAAAATTCCGTAACTATGTATGGTGATGGATGTTAACTAGACTTTCATAGAGATCATTTCATAATACACACAAATATCAAATCATTCTGTTGTATACCTAAACCTAATATAAGGTATGTTAATTATACCTCAATAATTAAAAAAAGGAAATACTCAAAACTCATCACTTTCTGATATTTTTATGACAATTTATTTTACCTATGGCTTCTGAGCTTATTTGCATCTATTTTATTTGTATGGTGGAAATACCATATTAAGGCACCACTGCATATCCCTTCTTAATTTTATATTCAGTAGTATCTACCATGTTAATAGCTTGAAATTGGCAATGGCAGGAAGATTTACACCACATATATCAGCAAATACCACACATCAAGGCTTGATTTATTATTTTGTTGATTGTCCAGATTTAAGAAAGTTATATAGAAAATCTTAATTCAGATTAAATAAAAAGGAGTGTTGTTCATAGCTGTCATACTGTAAATAGTACAGAAACTTGAGGAAATATATTAAAAAACTACTATCCAATTTAGTAAAGAAGTTGCTCATGTTATTGATCCACACTTACATGTAAAGTACATTTATTCATCAACTGCAGCCATAGGCTGACTATAGATACCAAGAGTTCAGCAAAAATCAATGAAAGCATTCTCTGAGAATCAGTTGGCTACATGGAATTTACAATAAAGGGTATTATATATTTTGTTATTATTTGTAAGTTGTGTGCTACACATCCATTATATCAGTAAGATTACATATATATATGTATGTGTATGTATGTATGTATGTGTGTGTATATATATATATATATAGTTTATTCCAGAAGCAACCTAGAAGGGCCACACTGCAATTACATAAGAGATGGAATTGTTAAAGACAGAAAATAATAGACTAGTTATTTATTAATCCTGGGAACTGGGCATATTTGAAAGAGAAGAGGTAAGTGAGGAAAAAAGCAACACAAGCTAGCATTTTACAAAAAAATTTTTTAAGTTTTATTTAAGTAATTTCTACACCCAACGTGGGCTCAAACTCACGACCCTGAGATCAAGAATCACACGCTCTTCCGACTGAGCCAGCCAGGCGCCCCGTTAGCATTTTGTTATAGAGAGCAGTAGGGAGAGAGAGGGGCAAGATTTCTGAGCAGCTACCATGAAAAATTTGGCTAACAGTCTTTAGAATATTTCATTGTGGAATGTAATATAATTCTCCTCTGAGGGACTTTAATAAAAATTTACATTGTTTTCATTTGTTTAGATTTTTGTGTTTCCTTTGAATATATACCTAAACTTAGAGGGCCATGGAGCAGTTGAGTTATATTTAGGTTACACAAACATTTTGATCATAAAATTATTATTTGGAGTCAATATGGGTCACTATGAATAAATTATGCCAAATTGCCTTTGTTCCTCTTATGATAGGGTGGTTATACTAGTGTAGCTTGACAATAACAATAAAAGTGACAATACCACTATTACTACCACTAATTACTGTTTTTATATTACTGATTGCTGTCCTACATTCTTTACATGGATTAATTTGCTTAAACATCACAACAACCTTAAGAGGTAGATACAAATAATATCATCATTTTACATATCAGCACACGGACCTGGAGGGGTAGAGTAACTTGCTCCAAATCATATAACTAGCAGAATCTAGTAAGATTAGAATCTAGGCAATCCAGCCCTGAAGATCATATGGTTAATGAACTATATAATGCTATAAAATTGACCAACATTAGCAACGTAGTGTAAAGTTTGTCTTATTCTTAGTTTCCAAAGGGCACTGATACCAATCTAAAGATAGCTCTATGTCAGGATGTTGGAAAGCTGCCTGTACCAAATTTTGTTGAGTGATTTCATAAAAGCATTTACTGAGCATCTGGTTGTTTAACAGAATGTCACAAACGTTTCAGGAGAGACGAAGATGACCATGAATAAAACATGATTCCATTGCCAAAAAGCTTAAAACCCAGATAGTCACTGTTTTTATCAATCTTTTGAATGAAGTAAAGAGGCAAATCAAATATGTCCCAAAACTGAAACAGTTAGGTTTAAAGTAATTCAAATTCAAAAAGCTCCTAACAGTTTCCACTAGTATTCTGAAACTAATAAGTGTCACAGGAATAAATGTACAGGTTTATGTAGTATTCAAAACCAAGTGCATAAATATAGGACTGGAAAAAATCTGTTCTTATAACAGCTTTTATACAGCACATCTAGAGGCTTTAGGATTAACCTCAGGACTAAAGTGCTATTAAAATTTGTGATATACTCTTAGGTTATAGTAATAGAAATAACAATGTCCGGAACGAGAACTTTCTTTTTCTTTCCCTTCTTGGAGCTCTGTGATGGGCAGCCATCTTGGTATTATTATTATTATTATTATTATTATTATTATTATTATTATTTTTAGTTCAGGCCATAATTTTAAGAGGGACATTGAAAAATGTGACTGGGGCAAATGGAAAGGGTAGCTAAACCAAGTCATATGAAGGATGGCTGAAGCAACGGGGGACGTTTAGCATGGACAAGGAAGGCTCAGAGAGAGTATATGGGATCAGATTCCAAAATATTTGGAGGGTTGTCATGTGGAAGAAGGAGTCAACTTCTGAGCTGCTCCAGAAGGCAAAACTAGCAAGAACCACCTGAAGGTTATCTCAGGTTAGTAAAAGTAAGCTGGAAGTGTTGAGCTATTTAAAAATGGGTTGGACTTCCATGGGCTAGGGAGTGGGGTCCTAAGGAAGATGTGAGGAAGATGGCTTGGGGTGGGCTGTTGAACTGCATCATGTTGAACCATCTTCCCCAAAACGAAAATCCTGTGATTTATAATGGCACAGCACAAACCATTCCCTAAACTTTTAGAATACGTACACCGGAAGATCATCTTTGCCCCAAATACACAAAAACTACAATTTACATATGAGTAGCAATTATCTTTATATTGCTCCTAGAAGCAAAAGAAGCGGTGACATTTGGGTCATGAAAAGAGAGGAAATAGATGGCCTGTGCAATTGCCTCTGTGCAAAGAAAGCCTGGGAACTAGGGGCATAAGCCCAGGGGATCTGCTCAGGGGAGAACAGTGGGCTGTTTTGATACAAAGAAGTGAACAGAGAAGGAATACAAGGTTTATGCTGGATGCAGCTTTAAATCCTTCAGCACAGTGCCTAGCAGTCATAAAAAAGCAAACACAAGTCAGCAAAACCTTTCCAGAGGTGATGAATAGAAACAGAACATATCACTCTGGTCTAGATAAAGGCTACATCAGCGCACTACAGACCTTCTTCTGTAAAGAGCATTTCAGCCTTGGGGAAGAAGATGATGCAACTGGAATTAGGGCAAAAATCCTGGCACATGGATCTTCAGGTAATTTACACAAACCAAGTTATTAATGCAATTGGCAAGTGGATGACTAGAGATGGAGTATTTAAAGGGAATCCCATCAAGGACAGGAGAAGCCGAAGGGAGCCAGTAGAAGGGACCAGTCTAGTTGAATATAGGAAAAAAAAGAAGAGATGAGGTTGAGATTGCAATCCAGACAAAGCTCAGTATAGTCAAGAAGAGCTAAGGGGAAAAGACCTGTGCCCAGCCGACAAAAGCCCCAGATAAAATCCCAACCACACCATGCAATTTATTAAAAGTTGTTTCTTCCCCACTAACCAACCAGCTTCTACAGGTCTAGAGCATTCTTTCTGACTTATTTCATTAACATTTCCTTCTTTTTCTGGAGTGGCCAGAGCCCCAGGGAATCTCTCTCTCTCTCCTCCCCCTTCCCCCCAACCAGTGGGGCATTGAATGAGAGCCAGAGTGTTGTCTGTGTAAAGAGAAATTGCAAAACCACAAATTGCAGAAAATCGTTACTGCCAAAAATCGAAAGGAACACACAATATCACCATGCCTCTTAAAAAGCAATTGCGCATTTAACAGGCCTCTGGATAATTCAGGTTTGTTTGGCAACTTTCTCATCCATACCACCCAGAAGACAATTCTCTTCCACCAGAGGCAGTGGTCCCAAAGAATATTTGTAGTTAAAAAGAAACAAAAAATGTGGGTGCAAGTCTTTCCAGGAGCCCAATTTGGCCCAATATGGTTCTATTTTACTCTATTATGTAGTATTGATTTTAAGGCCTAAAGTGTGCCTGCCCCACCCCCCTAATCCAGGGATTCCTGCTGAGACAGAGAGGGCCTCTAGTAACTATGGAACAAGAATCCCTTAAAGATACAAAGCACTTTTAGATGGCAAACTCCTTCTGAAATGTTACCTTATGTAATTATCACAACAACCCCTTGACAGATGCAGGAAAAAATGCTTTCCTTTTTCTTCCTCCAACCCATACTAAAGATACTTAGAAACTGAGGGGTTAACTAACATTCTCAAAATCATACCACTTCAGAGGGAGTGATCTGGGACTCAAACATAAGCCTTCTGAGTTCTTGTCCTGAGTTCCTTCCATCACCCACCCCCTTTCTCCATGGGGGCATATCTTCCCCGACTTGGCTATGGCTGCCATCCTTGAGCAGAGCTGGGATTTTATGTGGCCCATACACATTTCCAGGCCCTTGACTTGGAAAGCCTCCTGCCATTCACTACAGATCAAGCCTTGTCTGAATGCGTGCTGATTAGGTCGTTTTCCATTTGTATTGGTTGTATAACACAATCATCATTAGGACATAATGCCAACTCCTAAGGGGCTGATGGAGTCTGGCTGCCAAAATGAACCCGAGTCACAACTGCCTGGTGATTTTAATGCGTTTCCATGACTCCATGGGTCAGACCAACTTTCCACCAGTTGCTCAGAGATGATGTGGAGAGGTATAGAGACCTGTTTTTGTCTGGATGGTGCAAAACTTGGTGCAAGGTTACTTCTCAGAGTATTTACTAATAAAATTGGTCACCAAGCACTCTGTATGTGCTTGAGAAAAAAAATGTGAAAATAAAGCGATCACAAATTAACCTCCTAACATGAAACAGCTAGCTGTTTCCACCCCCCCCACCCCCACCAGGAGATACAAGGTAATTTCAACCAACATTTTGATAAAGAGATCTGAAGGTAATAGTCACATATGTGTTTATAGTTGCACACTTGCAGTTAATGACTGAAAATGCTATCTTAAATTGCCTTTCATCCAATTTTCACCATGAACATAAACCGAATATCTTTTAATATTTAACATTAAATCATTTAAAATCAGTGACAAACCTAAATGGACAGATATAGTGAGAAAACTCCCGAATATGAATATGCAGGAAAGTAAACACAGACTGTCCTCCCAAACAATTACTATGTTCAGCAGAAAGAATACAGTCAAAAGTTAACATTTGTACAAATAAAATACTTAGGATAGCACATGAAAAGGGAGACAGCTCATAAAATCTAACTTGACTTTATAGGTAAAAGCTGCTTAAAACATTGATAACATGCAGGTGTCTTGATAATGCAATAAAGACCAAGGCAATATAATCCAGAAATTGACATTTAAAAAAATTCCAGTGAATGCATAATACTTTGACATAAAATCTGAATGGTTTTAAGGGTGAACGTTGCTTGTGCTGATGTTTGAATATTTGGTGTATAGCAATGGGATCAATTTATTCTAGAGAGCAAACAAAAGATATCATCCAGGGAAATCAGCAAAAAGTAAGTTTTTCTTGCAGTTCAGCTGAATATCTAGTTTTCTCAGGGACTGAATGATTCAAAAGAGAATTTATTAAAACCTGCATAATATGTATAATTAGAGTGAGACCTTTGGATTCTCCTGGGTCCAAGAATGTCTAATTAAATCTTTCAGCGACTACTCACATGCATCCTCCATTGGAAACTTTGTATGAATCAGAAGCTGGGAGTTGATGTACATTCTTGGTTTACCTGGCTTGACCTTCTACCTTATGGTTGTTGATCTCCTGCTTACTTATCTGTAGTGACAAGCAACTCACTACCATTTGAACTACTTTCGAATAGCTAGAGTCTTTATTCACATCTATCCCGTTTTTTGAACTCGGGTATTATCAAATTATTCCAGAGACAGATGTAACGTTGGTATTTTGAACTCCCAGTTTGGACCCGTTGTAATTTTATTTGGTCTTTTAAAATAGAGGGGGTTTCTAATTTGGCTATAGACACTAAGAGTACCAAGAGTAAAGAAACATAATACACGGGAGATTCGTTCTAGAAAGAACATGGGTTTACAGCGTGGCTGCAATGCAGTACACACAGAAAGGCATTATTAAGATAACTACCATGCTATTAAATATGAAACAGTCTGTGACTGTGAGGAACAACTGGGCAAAGAGTGATAAATTAGCCACTTGAGAGAACCTGAATATTCAAATGTTTGGTGTCACATGATCATCACATCTAGAAGAATACCACCTAATTTTTCTTCCTGACTTTTTTTATAGCTTTTTAGATGCAATGTAGTAGCAGCCATGATCGGGTTCAATCTGCTTCCCAAATGGTTGGTGAGATGCTGCACGATGCCAGACAAACCCACAGTGTGAAGTGGCAGATTCACACTGTGGCTGTATTTGTTGAGCCAGACTTTAAAAAGGCAGCAATGTGAGACAGGAGCCATGAAGATGAGGAGGTTTGAGAAATTACAACTGAGAAGTAGATATCATTTCAAGAAGGAAATGTACTTACATTTTGCTGCAAGTAAAATGCCTGTCTTTAAAGGACAGCTTCTGAAACAAAGGGGAAAAAAATAAGTGTGTTAAAAAAAATGTAGAGTAATCCATTCCAACTGAAAAAGGCATTGGATTGCCTTTGAAGGTCCATGTGCTGACTGAAAACATTGTAATTGGGAGAAGTAGCCCACAGAGCAAAGATGGAAGTCAACTGCCATGTCTCACTGCATGCTCAGCAACCTGCCCCAGGACATCCTAGAATTTCAAGATCACTTGACGGTCACTTTGTCTCCCATGCCTGGTCCTGGGGAGAGAGAAATAGGAAGGGTCTAGTTGCCTAGTTCAATGACTTAGACTCAGCATTCTCTTGCTTCTGGTTCATACTGAAATTGCACCTCATTCTCATAGGCCCAGTTCTGACACATTGTTCCATTAAATGAAACTCCTCCTAAAAATTATGATCTTCTCAATTCATGCTTATTTGGGTAAGTGGACAAGTTTTCTTCTCCAAGAAGTAAAAAGCTTTTCTGGGGAGTATTGGGTGGGGGGTTTGAAATCAATGCCAGATTTTTCCTTATTCAAGATGGCAGTAAAGAAGAAACAATTAGACCGTGCCTATGCTGGGAAGGAGTGTGCCAATTGTGCAGGCAATTTGTTCAGTGTGGCAGCCCACCAGACAATTCAGCTTGCTTCCAAATCCTTTTTTTTGGGGAGGGGGAGGTTTGGGGGGTATATTGTGGTTATATCCAAAGGGGTCCTTTTCAGGGTAGTAGATTTAATTGGGAATGGCAAGTAAGTCCCATGATTGATATGAATAATTTGCATGC
The DNA here is from genome assembly GCF_004348235.1 of Phoca vitulina. Taxonomy (NCBI): domain Eukaryota; kingdom Metazoa; phylum Chordata; class Mammalia; order Carnivora; family Phocidae; genus Phoca; species Phoca vitulina. Next base: position 9,554,924 of record NW_022589743.1, on the reverse strand, counting down.
TGAGCTTCACACGATTCTGGGTCATCTCTATGACTGAACATTCAAGTCATGGTGTCCTCAGACCTACAGAAAGATCTTGCCATGCCACTCACATGGATCTGGATAAGTCAGATTAGTCACTTCAGTGAGCAGTATTTTTCCAAGCTCTGCCATTTTTTAGTAATAGTGTGACTTTGGCAAACTAACTCAATGCTCTGGGATTGATAGAAATAATAATGTGGGTATTTCAAAGAGTTGTTGTAAGGGTTAAATAAGATAATACATGTAAAACAGTAATGTAAGGTTGGCCTATCTAGTGCTTTACTGTGATTGTTATTACCAGAAGGCCAATTTGGAAAGCCATATTAAGAAGATATGATAAATCCATGAAATTGGAGCTAGAAGGGTGGCTATGGAGAGAGTTTTGCTTGGGTAAGATGTCTCCTCTCTCTGCAATCTGTGCCATACCATTGTCCCAAATCTCTCTCTCAGATTTCCTCCTTCTACTCTTCATTTCTCCCCCAGTGAGTACAATTCGGGTTAGATCAACATCCACACTGGAATATCCCTAAATGTTTTGGCGAGCCACCTAATTCCTCATTTCCTATCCATGGAGATTGTTGGGGGCAAGGTTCCTAGATTGACAAATTGTTAAATTATAGAACTACTGGACCCAGAAAGAATTGGCATAATTCTTCTTTCACAGTTCTTTACACAAGGTAGGTGCTTGATGCATTTTTATTGAGTTGATGTTTTTAGACAGATCCTATGGTGTAACTCAACAAGATGTCCTATGCATCACTGACTGGAAGGAGTTAGGAACACTGCTCTGACATACGACACCCACCCCCACCTCTCCTCCAAACCAAAAAGTATACTGAAAATTCTTCTGAAATTGTGTGCCCTTCAGTTCCTTTGAGGAACTTGTTGCTAGGAAACAAATTTAGACTGCTCTCACCTGCTGAGAAAAGTTTTTACTACTGCTGCAGATAACAGGTTCTTCTTTAGCCACAAAAGTATTAACAAAGAAAACTGTCTGTTACTTCACAGATTCATTGGACAAGAGCTCTTCATTTGGGTGACAATTTCACAGCAATATCATTGATTACTTTGAAAACTATTCAGAGCTGTCCTTGAGACTACATTATGAAGCTACCTAATGCAATGATACTGATCATTTTTCTTGGGGTACAAAATAAATAAAGCAATCAAGAAGAGTGTGGGTGGTAGTGAGGTTTTACAGACCACAGAGGAACATAAAAGCTTGCTTTAGCTTTTCCAAGCTTACTTCCACATTAGAAAAATAAAAACCTGAATTCCTAAAGAAGAGGGCCTTTAAAATTATTAATTAATTCATTTGCTAAATGTGTATTCAGTGCCTGATTATGTGTAGCACACTGTGCTAGGTCCTAAGAACACACTGCCTGCTATCATGATAATGCCTGTCTGATAGGGGAGACAACTAGACATTTTGGAGGGACTGCACGATGATGTAATGCAAAATTACAGGGTGGTCAGTGAGGAGGGGAAGGTGGTCTTTGAAAGTCTAGAAAGAGAAATCAGGGAAGTCTAATTGGGGGAATGTTGGGATAGTATCTGAAGAAAAATTCATATTTAATAAAAACGACTGTTAACATTGCTGTCTTAATGCATCAGTAACTGTCCTACATGTTTCTGATTCACCTGTTATTCTTTTTTTTTTTTTTTTTTAAAGATTTTTTATTTATTTATTTGAGAGAGAGAGAATGAGAGAGAGCAAGCACATGAGAGGGGGGAGGGTCAGAGGGAGAAGCAGACTCCCTGCCGAGCAGGGAGCCCGATGCGGGACTCGATCCTGGGACTCCAGGATCATGACCTGAGCCGAAGGCAGTCGCTTAACCAACTGAGCCACCCAGGCGCCCCTCACCTGTTATTCTTAACCACCCTAGGAAGGAAGCAGTCCCACCTCAGGGTAGGAGTTAAAAAAGCAAAGGGACATCATCAAGGGCACGGGCCCTGGATGGGAGAAACTGGCTCCTTTGAGGGACTGACAGACCAACAACACCATTTGCCTTATTTTGTACACTCTTCCACAAAATCCATTCTTCCACCATGTAGGAGTCCTTAAAGAATCATAGATAGGGCTCTTCTGATACCAATCCCAAATAACTTAAATTATAGAAACCTCGCCTCTCTGCTCCCACCTCAGGGAGATGCAAGGTCCTTCTTGGCTCTCTGCCCTAAACCACACCCACATAGTACCAGGCCAGCATCTCTGGGTCATGGTCACACATGGGCCTGATTCAGTAGTCAGGTCCACATGGAATGGACCTTGTCCAAAGCTCCTGGATCTCCCTGTTAGGAATCCAGATTCCTAGGCTCTGATGATCACTGAAATCTGTCAACTGATAGTCCTGGAGCAACTGATCTCTAGGCCAAAGTGTTCAACCAAGGGATTCTATGTACCACCTATTTATCTCAAGTTCTTACCCTGGTTCCTGTGGCTTATCCCATCTGGCTATATGTAACCTACAATTGACACTCTATTAAAAAATAGACTACTTAGTAATTTCAGAATGTTCTATGCTGATTGAAGTATCTGGTTTGAGTTGCCCGCTATCTAAAGTTTTCACAACATGCAAAAAATTGCATCAGTGCAAGTATAACTGTTTAAATAATGTAACATATAGAATTAAATCTCCTATATATCTATTCTCTATAAGGCACAATAAAAATAAACTAGTTCCTACATGTCCAAGATTATAAATTTTGAGATGAAGTAGCTACCACTTTCTTATTCTGAATATTGAACAATTCTATTTTATGTTAATTTTACCTATTTGCTTATTGTTATAGTAGGAATACTTATTCTCTATTTCACATATTCCCACGAGTGCTGGGAACCAACAGTTTTTAAATTACCTGGAAAGTTAATTTAAGAATAAACAGATGCCAGTACCAACGTTCTTGTAGATATGTTTCCTTGGGCAAGGGAAACAAAAGTAAAATTAAATTATTGGGACCATACCAAAATAAAAAGCTTGCGCACAGCAAAGGAAACCATCAACAAAATGGAAAGGCAACCTACTGAAAGGGAGAAGACATTTGTGAGTGATATATCTGATAAAAGGTTCATATCCAAAATCTATAAAGAACTTATAAAACTCAACACCAAAAAAACAAATAATCTGATTAAATGGGCAGAGGCCCTGAATAGACATTTTTCCAAAGAAGACATACAGATGGCCAACAGACACATGAAACAATGCCCAACATAACTCATCATCAGGGGAATGCAAAGCAAAACCACAATGAGATATTACCTTACACTTGTCAGAATAGCTAGAATCAAAAAGACAAGAAATACCAAGTGCTGGCGAGGATGTAGAGAAAAAGGAACCCTCGTGCACTGTTGGTGGGAATGTAAATTCATGTGGCCACTGTGGAAAACAGTATGGAGGTTCCTCAAAAAATTAAAAATAGAAATACCATATGATCCAGTAATTCAACTACTCAGTATTTACCAAAGAAAATGAAAATACTAATTAAAAAAGATATATGGACTCTATGTTTATCGCAACTGAAGTAACCTAAGTGTCCATCTATGGGTGAATGGACAAATAAAATGTTGAATTTAAATTTTATATTAAAATTTTTGTTTTATTGATGTGTATATATAGGTGTGTGTGTGTATATATATATGGAATATATATACAATATATTTATAAACATTGTTCAGCCTGAGAAAGAAGGAAATCCTACCATTTGTGATTTGTGACAACATGGACTGAGATAGACCTTCAGGGCATTACAGTACATGTAATAAGTCAGACAGAAAAAGTATCCATCAGCAGAAGAATGAATAGAGAAGGGGTACCTACACACACATACACACACACACACACTCACACACAGGACTACTGCTCCATCATAAAAATAAAGATGCAGTCTTGCCATTTGCAACAACATGGATGGACCTAGAGGGTATTATGCTAAGTGAAATAAGTAAGACAGAGAAAAACAAATACCATATGATTTCACTTATATGTGGAATCTAAAACAGAAAAGAAACAAACAAACTAAAAAAGCAGAATGAGACCCATAAATGCAGAGAACATTCTGATGGTTGCTAGAGGGGAGAGGGTTTGGGGGGGGATGGACAAAATGGTTGCAGGGGAGTGGGAGGTACAGGCTTCCAGTTACAGAATGAGTAAGTCGTGAGGATAAAAGTTATAGCATAGGGAATGTAGTCAATGGTATTGTAACAGCGCAAAAAAAAAAAAAAAAGAAAGAAAGAAAAAGAATGAACTGATGCAGGTTTTATATAAGGTAGAATACGCCAATTATCAGGTAATAATAATAGTATGTTATAAATGGTGGATCTCCTCTTCACTTTGATCAAGTATTCTTTAAAACCTGAGACTATGTGCTATCGGCACAGGGATCTGACGTTGACCTCGAGAGCCTCAGCCCACGGCTCCCACTCTGGAGGTGGAGGCCATGGTATCAGATGGCCAGGAGTTGGAGTCTTGGTTCTTCCACTGACTTCCAGTGTGACATACGGCCAGTTGTTGAACATTACACTTTTTCTGCTTATGAAAGCACACAAACACCAGCTTTTGTCAAACAATAGCTTTGTCTATAAAATGCAAATAAGAGTAGCACCTGCACCTCCTCTGAGACTGTGGGGCTTTTTAGAAGAACATGCATATAAAGTACTTGGCAGAGACTTTGCCCTTTTTAAGTGTTTCACATATGACAGTTGTGATTATCTTTATTGAGTCCAAACTGAAAAATTAATTTACCAAGAATTGCACTTTCCATCTGGATCAAGATATTCTGTACTAGTTCCTTAAATGGTTATAAGATAACGTCATCTCCAACTTCTTCTGTGTCTGACTTGAAGTAGGCTCCTCTTTAAAAAGTCACAGTCGACTGGTTTTTCATGATTCTTTGTTTTTTAAAGATTTATTTGAGGGGGGGGGCATGGTGGGGAAGGGTGAAAGGAGAGGGAGAGAGAATCTCAAGCCGACTCCCCACTGAGCGTGGAGCCTGATGCAGGGCTTGATCTCACAACCCCGGAGATCATGACCTGAGCTGAAATCAAGAGTTGGATGCTTAATCAACTAAGCCACCTAGGTGCCCCGGTTTTTCATGATTCTTAGTAATTTTGCTCACAGTAGTTTTTAAATTTTTTCCCACTAGTGTTTTAAGAATTTTGCAAACATTTCTGTTTCTCTTATGGTATTGGAATTCCACTGTTTTTTTTTTTCTTCTTCTGTTTCTAGTCTTGACTCTGCCAAGACCTCAGCAAACCCTTCCATAGGCTTGCCATAGTTACTTACAAATGGCTTCTTGTGTTTTGATTTTTTTCTAGCTTTTTAACAGTTAAAAATTTTAAAGAAGCAATTTTTATTATAGAAAATTTGGAAAATACACAAGATTACTAAAATGAAGTAAAACAGTTCACAACCTCACACATTTATTCTGAGTATATAAAGAAGTGAACATCTTGCCATCCAGCCCCATTTCCCAGAGATACTTTCAGTAGTGTGTGAGGGTATCATTCTAAACTGTTTTTTATGCTTATGAAAGCAAACATACACACATGCATAAACCTTTACACCTATACACACATGTTGTTAAAATGTTTTCAACAAAAACAAGGTCATGCTGTGTAATTCTCTATACTATGCTTTTTGTTCTCTTACTAGTATTTTTGTGGAGCTACATTCCAAGTTGGCATATACAGATCTCATTTTTTTAGTGGCTAAATTTATGGACATGCCCTAATTTATTTAACCAATCCCATAGTGATTGATGAACACCTAGGTTTCTTGTGATTTTTGCTGTGACAATGAGCTTGCAATGAGAAAACATTTTGAACATTAGTTTTTAGATTTATGCTCTTATACTGTAGGGTAGTTCTTAGAATTGTGAATACTTAATAATAGGGTATATGCAGCTTGATATTAGATGGAGAGTCCCAGATTACTCTTCAAGAAGGTTGAACCTATTCACCCTGTACCAACAATAAGATGTATCCTTCATACGTTTCACTTTGCACTCATAATTTCTATTTCTTTGAGTTTTTCTTCTCCATGTGATAATTCTTCCATCTGAGTTTCAAGATACTTAATTCCATTTTCAGCAATGTTTTTGAGTTCCAAGAACTCTTTTTCTCAGATTGCTCTTTTGTAATAACTTCTCTAGTCTCCCCAGGAATTTACATAACTTTCTTTTAGAGTTCTTTTTATTTTTTCCTTTAGGGATACCTCACAAAGAGCTACCTATTCTGATTATGTTGTTCCTTCTCCCTTCAAATGCTGAGTCATTTTAATGCTTTGCGCATTTTCTCTCCCAATGAGATCTGTTACTTGTCTGCACACACCCAGACCTCCTGACCCATAAGGGAGGAGGGCCCTCAGAACATATGCATGGAAACTGTGGGGGTCTCCTAAGTAGTAGAGGCTTTGCAAATGGTAGCAGGTAAAGGAAGAATCTTTTCTTGGTCAATGGGCTGGTAGGTTAGGACCCCTCAACTGAGTGGTATAGGGAGAGAGGTCTCCAAGTTTTCAGGATCCTCCTGGCAAATGGAGAATATGAGTTCTCTTCAAGGGGTGCCTGCGTGGCTCAGTCGGTTCAGCATCTGCCTTTGGCTTGGGTCATGATCCCGGGGTCCTGGGATCGAGCCCTGCATCAGGCTCCCTGCTCAGTGGGGAGTCCCTCTGACCCTCACCCATGCTCATGCTCTTGCTGTCTCTCTCTCTCTCAAATGATAAAAAAGAGTTCTCTTCAAGTTATATTCAATTGATATAATCTTTAGTTATGGTCTTCCCAAAAACAAAACACTAAACAACAATAATAAATCAAAGAAATGACTCCTAAATAATAAAGAAATTTCTATATTGAAGCCAAGTTGACAGGTCAAACCAAGTGTATACTCTCTTCTTTAGGATAAGGACATTAAGAGACTCATATAAGTATGGCACTGGCAGAAAGCATGCCAATAATATTATGAACTGTAGTCTGTCTTGCATATGGCCATATTTTGGCAAAATCATTGTATCACACACTATTGAAATAATGTATGTTAATTATCAACAGCAATAAAGTAGGTGGTCCTTTTTTTAGTCAACAATATACTTGTTTATCAAATATGTATCAGATATTTAAAATGTATTCTAGGTATTAGATATAAAACACTGACAAGGGGCGCCTGGGTGGCTCAGTCATTAAACGTCTGCCTTCGGCTCAGGTCATGATCCCAGCGTCCTGGGATCGAGCCCCGCATCAGGTTCCCTGCTCCGCGGGAAGCCTGCTTCTCTCTCCCGCTCCCCCTGCTCGTGTTCCCTCTCTCGCTGTGTCTCTCTCTGTCAAATAAATAAATAAAAATCTTAAAAAAAAAAACAAACACTGACAAAACATAGTGATTATTTTATCACCAAGGCATTTGCAGTCTTTCTGTTGTATGAAAGACCTATCAGAAAATGACTCTCCAATTATAGTGACATGTGGTAACTACTATGATAGAGCTAGGCCTGAGGTACTATATGAGCAAAGGAGATTCTTTCTAAATCAGATTAAGGCAGATTTTTCCAAAGAAGGGTCAAAATGGGTTTATGAAAAAAGAAGTTAAATGTTCAAGTAAGTTTGGAAAACACTGGGTTAAAGATAGTTAAGTAGGTCTTTCTGCTGTAGTCTTTTTCAGAGCCTTTAATATTTATTACAAATTTCAGGGAGTGGTAATGTCCCAAATGTATGGGGCTGAAGAACCTTTCTTCCAAGCATTCTGAGGGACACACTTGGGGAACAATGGCCTCGGTGATCCAAGGGAGCTCTTCTAGAGGAGGAGTGTCAGAGCTGAGGCTCCAAGATGAGCAGGTGCGAGCTGGAGGAGGCAGGAAAGGTCACTCTCGGCAGAAGAACAGCCTGTACAAAGGCATAGGGACAGCATGGGCCACGGTAATACTAAGTAGCCCAAAATAGTGAAGCCAAAGAATTTCACGTGACAAAGTACAGAGATAAACAAGAGTCAGTCAGATCATTCCATCCGGGTAAAGGGCTGAACTTTACCCTGAAAGCAAGAAAGGTATTTAAAAGTTCTGACCCAGGGGAGAAGTATGAACGGATTTGCTTTGTCAAAACCATCACCGTGGTAGCAGTAGGGCTGCACACTGCAGTCAAGTCAGCCTGGAGGGAGGAAGGAAGAATAGGCAGGGGGAGTTCTGGAATTAACCAGTGTCAGTGTTGAGGGCATGATCTAGGGGAAGGCCTTGTGCTCCCCAGAATATATTACCGTGTTTGCAAATGCATCGTTGGCCTAGATCTTGAGTAGATGGTGTGGGAGTTACATTGTGCTATAGGAGAAAGTGAGGGGGACCGAATTCCTAAGTGAGAGGAGGGCACCTTGTGGAGCAGCAGGGGGGCTGATCTCTTACAGAAAAAAGAACAGTGAGAAATTCCTGCCAGCTGGGAAGATGGAGGGCCTGGAATGAAAGGGATGCTTACTGTTCAGTCCTAAACTAGTCACTGTTCTGCAGTGGTGTCAGACTCCTCCATTGTCCCCCAGTCTTCAAATGGGACCCCATGCCGGATATGGCTGTGAGAATGTCCTCTCCTGGGGTCTGGCAGGTATTCATAGCATGGGGCTTATGTCACTGTCCTCACCTTGTCACCTCCTACCCTTTCTTCTTATATTTTCCTTCTTTATTCCCCTCTTATTTTACCACATCCTACAGCAAAATCTTTCCTTCTTTGAGGTTAATTTCTTTGACTGGAATTACCAGTGAACTTAATTTTTCTGTGGGATGCTGGATTCCTGAAGTGCAGGAGGCTAGACCATTCAGGCTGGATGGCACAAAGGTCAGCGTAGAGATCCTCTCGCCTGGTATCGCTCTTTACAGATGGGTAAACTGAGGTCTGGAGGGCTGCAGTGCTTTGTTTTAGGAACAGAGCTTATTTAGATCTTTTGGCTCCTGGTTCTGCTTTTTCTAGTAGAGCACACTGTCTAGGAAGTCATCTCTTTCTGATTAGCTGATACTAGTCTCTAGAAAGGTCCCCGATTTCTGCGCTAGTGGCTTCAAGGTAATAATCCTGCCAGAATAAAAAAGCAGAATACAAGCTATTTCCCTAAGGGTTCACTCCAAGAATGTCTTAAAACTCCAGTTATGCTCAGATCTTTCCTCTATGACATCATTAAAATATTATCTGGTTTAGAATATTTTCTACGTCTAAACACTTCTCAAATTTTGATCTTCTGTCAGCTGACAATACAGACTCATAGAGCGCTTTCATGTCTCATAAACCCTATAATTAAATAATGAATTTCTAAGGATTAATTATTCACATGTCAAAGAGATGATTTTTGGTGAGGAATTAACTATCTTTCAAATCTGCTGTAGAGAATATGAAAGCTGATCAATGCCCAGTGTTTACCTATCTAGCCATCAATTTTAATGAAACATTTCCTTTGAAGTCACAAAAAATCATGAAGTCCACATACAGAAAATCTAAAAATTACACTAAATTTCTTTCTTATAAAAGTGACCTCAATTGATACTGATCTAAAACTCTTCCAACAGGAGAGCCATGGCTAAAATTCCTGTTAATTGAAGCATGAACCCAAGCAACTTCTTACTCATCTTCTTATCCTCTGCAGTGTCTAGCAGAATATTCAACACATGGTGGCTCTTCAGTACTTAGTGGTTAAAGGAGTAAACCTCCAGGCTTTCCCGGCCAACAAGATCCTGTCTGGCCAGCGGCCTCTCACACCCATGCTGCCTCTATCACCCATACCTGAGCCCAGGACAAGTTCCGTAATTTGTGGGGCTCAGTGCAAACATGAAAAGCTGAGGCTCCTTCTTCTAAAATGATCCAGAACTTCAAAACAGTGATGACACGGCACTAAACTAAGTATGGGGCTCTGTGCTACTGTAGCAGGTGTCTGCCCATGGAGCTGGCCCTGTCTGGGCCCAGCCAGCTTCTCGGCTTTCTGATTCCTTCATGCCTGGTAATTGGGACTCCTGGGCCAAGTGAAAACCCATGCTTAGGCTTCCTTAGCCTCTTCTTTCCTGTCTCAGTCAGATCCTTCTCTCTGGGGTCCATGCCCTTCTATCCTCCTTATCTTGTCCCTTTCCGGCTTTCTGTACCCCTATTGTAAGGTGACAAAGCTCACTTTTGTCTTTGCCTTCTCAGTCCATCTCCTTACCTGAGTGGAGATGAGACTTTTCCACTGCCACGCTCGCCTCCAATAGGGGCCACTGTTGTTTCTACTTTCAAAGCAAAATTCTATTTGCCCTTGAGCCCTAGTGGCTCTTCCAGACCATGTGTTATGCTGCCCTTGCTTCACATAATTGCTGGCACCCTGTCTTCCCATCCTACCCCTTACCTCAGGTGCTCCCCATGTCTCATGTCTCCCTCCCTTGGATTCCAACATGGGGCCCTCAGCTTGTCCTTGCCTCCCACCATCCTCGGTATTTGTAATGTGTGCATGCGCATGCATGACCCATCTGGCTCCCTGACCTCAGGCTGCTGATCTTACCAGTCACTCACTGGCATATCTCAAACCTCATTATTACCTGGAACTATTTCACTTGTAAGATGTATATTCTAATCACTGGACAACTTGAAAAATACAAAAGGCAAAAAAACAAAAACAAATAACATCAAAACCAATCAACCAAATAAAAAACAACCACAGTTCTATCATTCAAAGGCATCCACCATCAGAATTTTAGAACCCCTCCAACACCAGTCTTTTTTCTATGCATGGAAAATTATAAGAGTTGTGATGAGTCTTGTTTACAAAAATACGGGATGTTGATCTCATCTGGGGTACCAGATTAGGGCTGTTTATTAGGAAGGGCTATTTAAGTTGAAATCTGGAAGCTGGGATGGAGCAGCTTATGGAGAGGGAGAAAATGGAAGATCATTGTAGGCAGGGGCACAGCTGATATAAAAGTCCTGAGGTAGGAAAGAGCATGTCTTGTTTGAGGACCTAAAAGAAAGCCACTGAATAAGAACAGGGTGAGATGAATTACCTGGGTTCAAATCCCAAATTATTTACTTCAGCCTAAATTTTGTTCTCTGTAAACCAGAGATGGTATTAGCCTTCCCCTAGGATTGTTGGAAAGATTGAATATGTTCCTCTCTGGAAAGCACTTAAAATAGCACTGGCACATAGTAAAACTTTCTTAAAACAGAGGAATAGTGTAGACAGACTAGCCAATATGGAGAAGGAGAAATGTCTCTTCTGCCGCTGCCATGTTCTCCTAGAGGAACTCCTATACCCACACCCATGAGTGACAGATATCAGAGTAAGCACATCTAGTTTCTCTTCACTCTCTTTCTTCTCTGATCAGGAAGAGGTTGACATGCTAGACCGTGGCAAGCTAGACATCCACCAGGCCATGCTTCCAAACTGGCCCATGGCTCTTGTGTGCACAGAGTTCCGGGGTCCTCTGTGAATGCTGCAAGGCAGGTATGTGCTCTCTCAGGTCCAGCTGTGACCGGACAGGTGAATTACGTGAATTTGACACCAGGCACACAGTTGCTTCAGTTCAGTGGAGGGTAGTGGGAAGCCATGGTTTGGCTTTCCCAGTGAAGTTTCCTACTTGTCCTATACTTTAGATTTACTGGACATTCTCCAGCTCTCAATGAAGTTGATACTTTGATACTTATTTAGTGAGGAAGAGGATGTGAAGGGCTAGAATCCTGATCCCTAGCACATTAGTGCACTGTCTAGAAACCTTAAGATTAAATAGAAACATCTGGAGAGCAAAGGACTTAGACATGAGACCACAGATCTCGGTACAGCTATTGTGATGGGCTTTCGCATGAATGGTTTCTGACTTGTTTTGGTGGCATTGGCTTGCAGTAAATTGCTGCTGAGGCCAATAATGGATGATTTGGACTTTAGCAAAAAAACCAAAAATAAAATAATAATAAAATAAAATAATAAGATAAAATAAAATAAAATAATAAAATAAAATAAAATAAAATACATCCAGCTAGATTCCATCCAGGGTAGAGAGAATGAGAGTGAGTACCCTGGCCTTCAGGTTTAGTGCCAGGCACTGGAAACACTGCTCAGTTGATCGAACTTGGGATCCTTTTTATCTTGTTTGGAATTGCACAGGCCCAAGGAGGACTGTGGAAAGACTGGTTTCCTGATTCATGTAGCTTGCCCACAGCCTCCTGGGGCTCCCTACCAATGGTCTCAAATTGGCTTCTTTTTCATAAAGCTTATGTCTTAAATAAGATATAATTTTTAAAATCCGCCCAGATCTTGGTTGAAGAGGAGTGTGGCCCCTGGTTCACTTCTTCAGGCATCTGGCTAGGAAGTTTATTTAAAAGGCTGTTTTCTTGAACTATCTGTGTCTGGGATAGATGAGGTGTAAGGAAGAATGGAACTGGGTTAAAGCACAGGCTTTGATCTTGCATTCAGAACACAAGCTGTCGGAAATGAAAGAAAATGAAGAAAGATGTTATGACTGAGTGGAAGGAAAAGAATTATTTCTTTAGGGGAAATGCAGAGATTTTAGAGGCTAGGTTGGACAGACACGAACCTAAAACATCTTAAATGCTCTTAAAGTTGGAAGTCAGAAAAGAGGCATGACTGAGGCTTTAAAAAAGCAACAAAAAATTAAAGAAAGAGAACAAAGGAGACTAATGCCCCAGGGGACCATTAGAAGCTGCTTGAATGGAAGGATGGGAGAGTCATGCTGGATGACTAGGAATCTCAGGATGGAATCCTGCAGTGATTATTTCAGTAGCGCCAAAGTAACACAGTTGTTGAAGTGATGAAGCAGGTGCAGTGGGTTGCCATTAGAAATAGAGCACATCAGTCCTTAATGGACGGTTCAGGGAGAAGGACAGAGCAAGCCTTAAGTGAACTATACCCTGACCCACAAGGGAACATCTCGCAATGCCTGGAGATATTTTTTGATGATCATGATTTGGAGAGGGGGAGCTATTGGCCACTAAACATCTTACAATACACAGAACACTCCCCATAACAAAGAAATACCCAGGCCAAAATGTCACTAGTGCCGAGACTGAGAAACTGCCTTAAGGAAAGCCAGGCTGGGCTACAACATTTGAGTCTGGATGGTGTCCGATATTGGGCCGATGGGAAGAATTATCCAACTTGGAGAACTAGCCATGAACAAGATTTGTTTAACTATGGATATTTTGGCAGCTTCTGAAATCGCTGACTTCACATCTCTTATTAAGGAGGATCTCAAAGGACAAAATCTAGAGTAGTATTATGAAGAAAACAAATGAATGGGGCTGAAAGCAAAGAGAAAGAGAATGGCGGGAAGGTGCTGTGATCCAGCCAAGGGTATTAGCGCCACATATGGAAAAGGTAGGGAGCCAAGTTAAGAAGCATATTACACTTCTAAAAACAGCTGAGTTTGTTTGAAAAGAGTGGAGAAAGAGAAAGGCAATGAAACACTAGAATCATTTGCTACTGCAAGAGGGATAAGGTGAGAGAGATGAATGTTCTCATTACCAACGAAGTAGCATAATTCACTCAAAATCTGGAGGTTTAAAAATTAAGCAAAGGCAAGTTCTGGGGGAAGAGCACATGGTAAAAGATGTCCTTCCCACTTGAGTATGCAAGCTACAGCTGCATCGTCAAGTCTTAGGGGATCTGTTGGGGACAAGTGCCTAGTAAGAGAAATATGCAAGCAAGAAAGCTGTATCATTCAGAGATAGGTCCACAGCAGTGGTTCTCAAACTTGGCATGCATTAGAATCACCTGAAGGGCTTATCAAACCCAGATTTCTGTATCCCACTCCCAGAGATGCTGATACAACACATCTTGGTGGAGCTTGAGAATCTGCATTTCTAATAAGCTTCCAGGTGATGCACCCATGCTGCCACATTTAGAGAACCAATGGTGTACAGAATTCCAGTGCAGGAAGCAAAGACAGTAGACACTGCTCCCTGGGATCCTGCAACAGATGGAGAAATACAAAAAGCAGAGCAAGACATTTAGATCCTGCGGAAGGCAAAGCCCTTGTTTAAATAGGTGCCTCTCCCTCTTGAATACCCTGTTTCAAAAGGGAGAAAAAGCTGAATCATTCTAAAGAGCCACCCAGGATTCAGTGCTGGGGAGAGGGGTCAAGTGTGGGGCTCACACATGGATTGAAAATTGAAAGGATACACAGCACAGAGCAGAGACACGAGAAGACCTGGAGATGAAGGCCACCACTGAAATTTCTTAACTTTATGAGTATAGGAGTGTCTCAAATGCCAGTCTCTGAGAGAGGAAACAAGGTGCATAGGGAGATTTCCTTCTCCCACCTTGCCTCCAGGGATACAGGAAGCACCGTGTTACAAAGAATTTCTTCCCATCTCTTGACACAAAATTTCTATGCTCAATTGTTTATGCTCCCAGGTCATGAATTCTAGATGGGCATTCTTAACAAAGCTGAAGCCAAGAACATTTTCTTTTTTCTCCATATTTTTCTGTGAACACTTTTCCCCAGACAACACTTAGCATTCTGCTATGATCCATGGCTGATAACCACAATGTGGGTCCAGTATTTTGTATCCCATCTGCCTCTGTTGTTCTCTGTGCATATTTTCTTTCTGCAGGAAGAGGGATCAAGTAATCAGATTCAGGCATCAAACTCCTTCCTAAGCTTCTCTAACCTGTAAGAGGTGGTTCAATTAAACCATGATGCATCTGTCTACTAAGGGACTATCATGTAACCATCAAAAAAACCCCCCAAAACCCAGCTTTATGAAGAGTTGTAATTACATCAAGTAAATGCCTATGGTATAAAGGTAAATGAAAATATAATAACAGAATTGAATATATAATATCACAATTACATGAACATACAAAAGCAAATAACATACTATTCACTGATGAAACTATAGATGGAACTACAACAAAATGCATACTGAGGTCATTCTTAAGTGGTAGGATTTTTCTCCAAACTTCTTCATTATTCATTTGAGTGTCACATATAACAGAAATAATAAGCTTTATCAATTTTAAGTATTTTAATGTCAGTACTAGCATTAGAAAGTCATAGGGAACTTTAATTTTTTAAAGATTTTATTTATTTATTTGAGAGAGAGGGAGAAAGAGAGAGCGCGCATGAGTGGGGGGGGGGGAGGGAAAGGGGCAGAGGAAAAGGGAGAAGCAGCCTGATGTGGGGCTTGATCCCAGGATCCCGAGATCACAACCTGAGCCGAAGGCAGATGCTTAACCGACTGAGCCACCCAAGTGCCCTGAGAACTTTATTTTTTGAAGACAAGAGAAGAAGACAGGTAAACAAATTTCAAAATGGTAAGGAAGGTGTGAGTGAAGATGTGCTTTGAGGTGGTTGAAAGACATATGACTGGAGAAAGGATTTACGGGTGGGGTGGGAGAGGAGGAATACTCCTCCAGTAGGATATTCTTGACATTTTAGGACTAGCATAGATTTGATGTGCAGTCATAGAAAAAATGTCCAAAAGCTGGGCTGATATTGCTAACCAATTGCAGGAGTGTGAAAGAAACACTCTATAGATAATAATGAAAATCAACAAAGTTAGGAATTGCTTTAATGAATACCACATGGGAAAATAGAATGAATTGGCTATGAAAAAAAATCAGAAATGTCCCTTTGAAAGGATGGCTACAGTATCACTTTCCATGACAAATGAGGAATATAAACACATTGTCAAAAATACACATTGTCAAAAGAATTTGAACAAAAATATTTTAGCTTTCTGTCAGTTGACTAGAATAAGTTTAGATTTTAATTTAAGCATCAAGAGACATGATCTAATGGTTTATGAGCAGTTTTGCAGAGAGAAAAAGTGATAAAAATTGCAAACAGATGATATGTAAATAAATATTTGCATCAGCTGGTATAAATATTTAGAAGTGCTGACAACTCCCAATTATCTTGTTTTAATTGGTTCACATAGAAACTAATTTTTGACAATTGTATTTGGCCAATTAACACTTCAGTAGCTCAGCTAAGGTCTTTGATCTTAAGAGTGTTTTTGGGGACAAGTCTCTGGGTAATCACCTCTTTGTATGTTAGAGAAATAAATTCAGTCATGAAAATACAGTGGTCTGTGAGCCTCCTTCTGCAGCCAAAAACGTCTTTGTCCAAGAGAATGGAGCCAGAAAGGGTATAATATTAAATTGTCAAAACCAGTGGTGCTGGGATTGTGAGTAGGAAGGAGAGAGAGGGACAAAACTCACAGGAGGTACTGGATGTGGGCTTTGAAATGTCTATGTCATTAGAGTGATTTCCAGAAAGTTATGTATGATCATAAACAGTGCCTGGTTTTCTGAGAGGTATCATTTCAGAGAAGGAATCAGGCATAGGCTGAAAGCTCATCTATTTCTTGTCCCCCTCCCTCCCAATTTGTATTTCACTACCAGTTTCCTTTTTAAGTTATATATTTTTATTTTTTTTAAATAAATATGCCTGGCTAGATTGTGCCTGTCTTATATTCTAAACCAATATCTTTATTATTTATTTTACCCAATAACTTTTATTGTGTCCCATAGTATGCCTTCATGCTCTTTGCCAAGTATTTCTGACTCTCCACTTTCTAAGCACATGGAGGGTTGCTTTCTTGGCTCCTTTGTGGATGAATGAGGTCATATGACTAGTACTAGTTTCAGTAATTTTATCCCTGTGAAACCAATCCCCTCGATTAAATTCCCTGTGTTAAAAATCCTAGACAGGTTTTTCCCTACCCCTGGCTGGTATGAATAAAACATTAAGTCACAACTATCAGAGATGAATAGAGAATTAGATATCCTGGTTAGCTAAATTTTTGTTTTTCACAAATAACTTTTGATTAACCAAAGTGCTCATTAACTCTTAATGCTTTGGCACATCTTTGTAAAAGGTATGAGTAATTTTTCCTAGCTCATTAGTAATTTAATTAACAAATATTTATTAAAAGTATATTACATGTCAGGCACTGTGCCAACCTTTCATGGAGTTTACAGTTTGGTAGGGAGGGCCGACGATGATCACTTAAGTATACAGACAAGCGATAGAGAGGAGGATATGGAACCTTAGGCCAGCTTACAGTAGGGTGGTCTCTTCAGAGCTGAGGAAGCAGAGCTTTGAAGGATGAGCAGGTATTGACTATGAAAAGAAGGGGACAGTTCTTCAGGCAGAGGAATAGCATGTGTAAAGGCCTGATGGTGGAGGGGATGTGGGTTTGAGGAGCAGAGAAAGTGCTGGAAAGGTATGCAGGACATGGTAGGTTTCATTGAGAATTGTATACTTTAAGAGCAATGGAACGTCAAGCTGTTCAAGGTATTTAGGCAACAGTAGTGGTGGAAAGGCTGTAATGAGTGTGACATGACCTGGGCTACATTTAGGAAGGGTCATTTTTGAGGAAGCAGAGAAGTTGGATTGTGGAAGCCCCCAGTGGATACACAGGTAGACCCACTAGGAGGCAATTGCAGCAGTCCCTCCCACAGACTGGGGCTACTCTGGAGAGATACAAGGGGAAGGGTGGCATATATAACAGGAGTTAATCTTTTTTGCAATGCTTCAGAATCTTTTCATGATCCCAGATCACCACTGTGACTACCTATCCTCAATTACGTAAGAGTGTAACGATAGAAAATTGGGATGCCTTCAGACTAGTAGTCTTCCTCCTTTTCATCAAAGAATGCAGAAATGAAGCATTGGTTGCTTTCAATGTTACTGTCCATATATGTGTATACTTATTCATTCTCAGGTAATCTGTAGCTGGATATTATACTATGGTAACACATACATACATTAAAGTGGGATGATACGCTGGCTTTGAAGTCTCTCCAGCCTAGTGCTGTCCAGTTATAGAGTTGCTTATGAGACTACTCATAAGGGCAAGGAGGAGTTAAATTGAAGATGCTGGACCTGCTATGTCTTTAATCAGAAGAGTTCTACCTTTACCTGCATTAGATATTGGGGTTCTGTGTAATATTTCATTTTTAAGTGGCTTTACCACTAAAAAGAGTCTGACAGCCACTTCAATTCTTCTCTTCTTAGGATGGAGAAACTGAGGCCCAGGGAAGTGAAGTGATTTGCTCATGGTAAAACCGTCAATTTGTGGTAGGGTCAGAATTAGATCCAAAATCTCCTGACTCCACTCCAGTGCTCATGGCTCTTTCTAATATCAAAAGTAAAGTGATATATTTACTTATCTTCTGGATTAGAAAAAATTCTAGGGGTGCCTGGGTGGCTCAGTCGGTTGAGCGTCCAATTCTTGATTTTGGCTCAGGTCATGATCTCAGGGTCATGAGATTGAGCCCTGTGTCAGGCTCTGCACTGGGCATGGAGCCTGCTTAAGGTTCTGTTGCTCCCCCTGCTCCTCCACTCCCCCCAACTCTCTCTCTCTCTCTCAAAAAAAAAAAAAATTCCAGTTCTGGAAATCTGGGAAAGTGGCTGTACTTTTTTCTCTTCCCTGGATACTTTAACACAGAGTAGAACCACACACCTGTTTGTTCCTCTATTTACGATTAAAACTTTTTACAATCCATGTGTTCGGTAAGGCTAACTAAATGTTTGGTGATCCGCTTGCCATCATTCATGCATTTTTAAGATTCATTTAAGAAACATACATTAAATGCTAGGATATGTCAGCTACAACTAGGTTCTGGGGATATGAAGTACCAATGTGAACATACCGTTTTTGTAGAATATTAAAGAACTGATCATAGACACCTATACACATGAGCACAGAGCCATGGGATCACAGAGGTGAACTTGGCTTAATTGGCTGAGCAACTGGCCCTGGCACTAGGGTTTCCATATTTACCAAATAAAAACATGGGGCTCCCAGTTAAATCTAAATTTCAGATAAACAACAAGTCATTTTCTTACTATAAGTTGTCCCACATATTGCATGTGACATACTTACACTAAAAATGTATTTGCTGTTTATCTAAAATTCAAATTTAACTGGATGTCTTTATTTTATTTGGCTACCCTAGCTGGCGCAGCTGGGCTGACTAGTAGATGAAGTTCCATGGGGTCAGTATGGGAAAGTTACCAAGACACCAAGAGATGTTGAAATTCACTAAGGAGAGTCAAGTGAAAATGCCAGGAAAAGTGAGGATATTTGGAGGTAGAGGTGGGGAGAGAATGCATCAAAGTTGGGGAATCAAAGTTGAGTTTGTGATTTCACATTGTTCTGGAAGATCAAGCCAATGTAATGAGAACCAGAACAGAAATGAGGTGTATGACCTTTGCCTACTGGAAAAGAAAAAAAAAAAAAGACCACTATTTTCAGAAAATATCCTCTTAAGAAACCCATGAGAATCAGCCAAAAAAATATTGGAATAGATGAGTTCGGTAAGGTCATTAAGTACGAAATAAACATTAAAAAGTCTTCTTTTGTAACAGCAATAACCAGTTAGAAAATATAATGGGAAAAGACTGCATCTGGAAGACTCTCAAAAATATAAAGCAACTGCGAATAAACTATAAAACCATGAAATGTGTTGGGCTTACATAAAAAAAAACCACCATCAGAGATATAAAAAGAGATGAAAATCTGAGGAATCATGCCATATTCCTATATGAGAAAACCAAATATTGTAAAGATGTAAATTTTCTCAAAATTTATTTTTAGGGCTAATGAAATTATAACCAAGGTCTCTGCAGGATATATAGAGAATCATCAAAAATGATTCTAACACTTGCTTGGAAGAAAAAACTAATACTAATAAAAACAGCTAGAAAAATGTAAAAGACTGTATTAATGAAGGGGGTCATTAAGCCTACCTGACATTAAAACAGTGCAAAAACTACCTTCCATCAGAATTGCGTTTGGGAAGAAAGCAGCAGAGAAGACAACAGAGTAGAGCTGAGAGCCCAGAAACAGACACCCTAGTGTCTAAAACACCTACTTAAAACCATGAGAGAAAACAAAGATCAGAGAGGGAAGAGAAGGATGGATAAAGACAAGGAGCTAGAGAGTTGGATTATCTATTTGGCAAAAAACATTTTTTTTTCCATCTCAGAGGAAACACTAATTGCCAGATGCACTAAATAGTTAAATGTGAAAATTCAACCAAACAGAAGAAAATAAGGGCAAATATTTATCTGATCTTGGGGCTTAAATTATTTTCCATGTGGTTTAAAGGACTTGGAGCCATGTAAATCCAGCCAATCAGGAGACTTCAGGGTTTATTTTTTTAATGTAGATTTGTCGTTTGCAGAGTGTGTACCGACTGCAGAGGAAGGGGTGCCTGGAAGCTAGTTAGAAAACCATTGGAATAATCTGGACCAGAGACTTCAGGACTCTTAACTAAATGTTGGCAGTGGGGGAAAGAGAGCAGAAGGACATGGAAATGAAAAGTAGCTGCCCTGCATACTATGTGTCTAGACACAAAGGAGTATACTGGGGATATGTCAGATGGTTCATAAAAGGGTAGTTTTTTTAGTAAAACCTATTTTTATTATTCCCACATACAAGACCTCCCCACAATTCAGGTCTTTTAAACTCCCTGCCTAGCATAATCAAATTCAGTGTTTCCCACTTTCTATGTTTTCTTTTCTCAGTCCCTGGAAATATGATATAACTACGTTTCACTGTAATCGATAAAATATTGTACAGTGTGTGTGGAATCAGATATGTCTGTGTTTTTATAAATGCACATTAGAGAGGGACAGGAATGGAACCGAACAAGGCAGACTTGTTCATGCTTTTTAATATAGATATGCTGTACGAAACAGCATGATCTGTCATAAAATGAAAGCTAATATTTGAAAATGAGATTGCAGTCTCTCCATGTTTAAATGGTTTTCCTGGGAGACAAATCTTCTTTCATTTGAACAAACACACACAAGTGTTTTTTATGGAGTACTAGGAAATACCCAGCAGCAAAGTTGTGGGGGGAGAGGCAGTATGAATCGCTGGCCGGCAGCTTGCGTGACTTCCACCGATACAATTCTTAACAAGCCACACTTGGACCTGCTCCCAATATCATGTCCAAGTGTTGATTCGTCTGACACAATGTGCATGGCCCTGCTGATTGATCAACTTTTCTCTAAGTATTTAATATTTTATTAGGTGTCCAAACAGCTCTTGGTGGCTTAAAGAGAAAAAGGGTATCAGGGATCTCTACTTCAGGGATGAAAGGCATTTGATCCGGTCTGACTGGATCTGAATTTGATTAAACCTCAAGGTCCCACATTTTGCTCCCTAGTACAATTCCTTGAGTGGGTATAGAGAGGAAATAATCATTTCTTGCATTTACATGCTCCTCAAATGGAGTCATAATTACAAATTTTGGATGCCCTACTTAATACCATATTTTTCTTGTTAAGTATCCACTTTTATTTTAATAAGAGGTAGTGTTAAAATATCGAAGGTGGCACTAATTGAAATCTAATGTGATGTATCTACATACTATTTGTAGGTAATGCCCATGCATTTGTGTTTCTTCTCTTCATTTTAGTAAGATATGCATAGAAAGATCCATTGTATGGATGGTGACATATGTCCCATTACTGAATGGGAGGTGATAAAGCTATAGGGGGAGCAAAGAGAACAGTATGATGAGTGAGTCACTCTTCTCTGAGTCTGGCCGCTGCCACAGACCCTATAGTCTGCTTCGGGAGAATGAAATTAGCTCAAAATTATTCTTTTTGCTTTGAACGTAGAAGCATCTTCTTCCTCTGGTCCTGGGTTTTCATACAGAACCACCCGTTTAAGTAAAGACTGGGTGTTTGACAAGAGGCAAAGGGTCATAGATAATGGCACAGCTGAAGTGAGGGACCTGGAGGTGAAGGCCAGGAAAGGGCGCGGGTGCTGAGTTTCTCTTCTGGTACCAAGACTATGTGCAATAACATTCTCTCAAACACACTCATCCCACAAACGTTTATCAAAGGCTGACCTGCCGGAGCTAGGTAGATCCCTGGACAGAAACAGATAAACTAGACACAGCCTTCAAGGAGCACAGAGTCCAACGAGGGAGAAAAACATAATTTCCAGATTACAGGTCAGTGTTGTGTTCCAAGTGCCCAGAAGCACCAGAGAGGGCACCAACTTCCTGGGAGAGCTGAGGAAGATGCCAATCTAGATGGCAGAGTCTGGAGGCCAAAGGAACATTAGCACTCTCGGGGTAAGCTGTCAATATGTGCTGATGAAATATTCTTTCCTATACAAAAAAGAGAGGCTAAGGGATGCAGCTTATGTGCCTGTTCCTCAGCTTCTAAGCTGCCATCTGTCCTGCCCTCTCTCATCATGAAATGTCTTCAGCTGTCTGCATGATGCTTATTCACAGAGGACATAGGCGGACAGTGGAAAGGGTGGCTCATTTATATTGCTGAGCTTTATCATTCTACTGATGAATGACAGAGTGAAAAATACAAATTCAGTCTCAAATTGTGTTAACTCCAGCTGCGGTAGGTTGAGTAATGGCTCCCCAAACATGCCCAGGCTCTAATCCCTGGGGACTGTGACTGTGTTCCCGTACATGGTAGAAGGGACTGTGCAGATGGGATTAAGTTAAGGATCTTGAGATGGCAAGATTATGTTGTATTCTGCAGGTGGGCCCTATGTGATCATTAAGGGTCCTTGTAAGAGGGAGGCAGGCAGGTATAGTAGGAGATGTGATAACGGGATGAGGAAGGGGCCACAAGCCAAGTGCCGGTGCTTCTAGAAGCTGAAAAGGCCAGCCCCCAGAAGGACTGCAGCCCTGCTGACACCCTGATTTTAGACTTGTGACCTTGAGAACTGTAACAGAATAAAATGTGTGCTGTTTTAAGTCACTAAGTTTGTAGTAATGTGTGACAGCCACAATAGGAAACTAATACACCAGGCTCCTCATTAATATGGACAGAAAAGTGGTCTCAAAGCCAGTGAGTTCTTAGAGAGTTTCAACAGACATAATAACTAACATTGGCTGCATGTGATATTTAATGATGCCTCCTGGAAGTAGAAGGCCATACTGTGCATGTGTGTCTCAAGGGGACACACAGCTGGCCTGTGTCACAACTGGGCTGTATGAAATCTTAGTTCCATGCTTTTCTCCTGGTGTAGACCATTTCTCCGTGGTCTAGGGTGACAGATGATAAGTCCATCTCCTGTGTCAAGTATTTTTCTTCTACAGAAAGTGACCTTAGAGATCTTTGCTCAGATTCATAGCACTGCTCCCGTGTGTTGCAGTGGACAAAGTGGAATGCTCCAGAGCCGCCACACTGTTGGAAGTGCTGACTGACTCCTAGGAGCTCCATGACTTGGGCGAACCACTTAACCTCTCCTGAACTGTAAAATGGTATAATCACACAGATCATTCCTGACTCACCGGGCCATTGATAATATACGTGAAAGAGCTTTATAAATTCTATAATTCTATAATGCTATTCAGATGTGAAGAATTATTATTTTTATGTGCTCAAAAGGCTGGCACAGCCCCTCTCCCAGGTGACTAAAAAGCATATGTGATTTTATTTGTTCCAATAATTTTATTCTTATTAGTACTTGTTCAGTATACTACATGGGCATACACAATGCACAAAGCATTTATTCTTCTTCTGGCTGCAGTAACTACACCCCTCTCCCTCCAAATTTACCCTTGTAAAAACAAATAAGACTCATAAAACAAAACAAAAGCAAAAAAGGGGGATGGCGGGTGGCATCATTCATGAGAACTGTGTGTCATTGAAAGCACTCACCTGTCACTTTGCAAATGAGCTGCTTTTGAGTGTGGACAGTTCATTCTTTTAACCAAGCAACTCCCTAAAAACATGGATCTATTTCTTTCTTCTCTCTCTTTTTTTTTTTTTTTTCACTTTAATTTTTAACATGGTTTCCTAAACCTTCCACTTCAAGAGGTAAATACAATTCTGGCAGAGTCCCGGTCTAATTTAGTTTATTAGGGCTTTTACTACAAGTTTTTAAGCACTTGCTGATTTTCAAAAACATATTAAAATGGCCATGGCCAATCTCGTAGATTGGTACAAGTCCACATTTCCCAAACGACTTAATAGTCTGCAACTGTGCCAGACAGAGAATGATTTCACCATTCTCTTTCCCACAACCTAAAGGCTGGATATTGTTTTTTAACTCTGTGGTGGGAAGAAGCAGTTTGCTTTGCCACACTGGTCTCCTCCTTAGAATTCCCTCCTATAAGTTTTATAGGCTCCACTGTCCTGGAGGGCACATTAAGTCCCCAAAGAACTTTTTTGTAGGTCACTTCTGGGACTACCTGCCCTGCCCTGCCCTGTTCCTAGAAGGTAGAACTCCTAGGAATTTTTCCAAAGTTTGGTATTTTGGGGAGGGGGATCAGAAAGGTTATGGAGACCCTGTCCTATGGAAAGGTAATTAAAATCAGGATTTATGTCTCTAATTTATCTCCCCTTCTCTTTCTCTATATCTTTTCCAATTGCCAATGACAAATTCGGCAAACATTTACATAAAACAAATAAATGAATGGATAAATATCTGAGTACCTTCTACTGCCAGGCTCTGTGCTTGAACACCGGATTATGGAGGCAAACTCATAATCTAGTTGGGGGGAATCACATCAATATACATGTGCCATATAATACTCTGGGGTGACAATTGGGGTTAGAGTTTTGGTCGGGTCCCAAGGAGACGTAGTTGGCCACATGGTCAGAAATTGAGGAAAACAAAGATGGTCGATTCCTCAAAAGAGTGAAACTCTACTACACAAACACTGTGCCTGAGATTCATGCTGCATTTCTGACTCGCAGGTTGTTATTTTATTTCCATCTGTTAAGCTTCTGCATAGTCGAGAGAGCTACTGTTTGTCTGATGGTCTATGAAAGGCAGCATAGCACTCTGATATTCTTAACAGCTGGAGTGAGGTTCTGGTTTGAGTTCGGCTACAAGTAGTGACCTCACATGGGATCAGTCACTTCACTGCTAACCTAAGCCAAAGAACACAGGATCTGTCAATCTCTCAGGGTTGATGTAAGAATCAAATGAAATCATAAGAACAATGATTTATATGAAAATGTGTATGAATATTTCTACAAGGACATCGAAGTGGTGCCTGGGTGGCTCAGTCGGTTAAGCGTCTGCCTTTGGCTCAGGTCCTGATCCCAGGGTCCTAGGATCAAGCCCCACGTCGGGCTCCCTGCTTGGCGGGGAGCCTGCTTCTCTCTCTGCCTGCTGCTCCCCCCGCTTGTGCTCTCTCTCTGTCAAATAAATAAATAAAACCTTAAAAAAAATAAAATGACATCAAAGCATAGAGGATTATGTGTATATCACCTAAGTAATTATAGCTACAAATATAATGAAGTGGTTTTGAATAGCCAAATCAAAGTTACTGTTATGTTCTTTCCATGTAGTATATACGAATGCATATAACTACAGATATGCATACCTAGGGCACACATACATGCGCATATATAATGTGTGTTTGTTGATGCTAAGAAGAGAAAGAGAACCATGAGGAAGGAACAGGCAACGGTCTGAGCACTGGAAGTTCACTGTGACTAGTCTGCAGCTGTAATGGGCGGGCAGGAACTCCTCCTCAGCAGGCTGGCTGCCGGAGCTACTGCTCATGGCTGTGTCCTCCTGGGTAAGTCACTTCACCTGCCTGCACTTCACCATCACATCTATTATGTGAAATAGACACATAGGGTGCCTCGTTAGGTTGTTACAAAGATGAGATGACATAATATGTATACTTTGTAAAGGGTCTGGCACACAGTAAGTGCTCAATAACTGCTGGCTAGTACTATTACTATGAAATTTTACTTTTTTTAAATAAAGCTTTTGGGGAAAAAAATTCTCCAATTTCAGAGACCAGGATACAAAAAGAATACTACAAAGATGGGTAGTATGGGCTCTAAAACCTTCCAGATAAAAAGACATTTATGTAGAAAAGATGAAAATTCTTTGCTATGTTATGCTAGAGATGTTATCAACATTATACAGAATTAGCATTATTTTTCTAATAATAAAAAAAAGCGTCACTCATTCCCTAGACTAAAATAGCCAACCAGGCTCTGGGGAAAGGCACATATTATGTTAGCAAATTGGAATAGAAACTCCTTTGAAAGCTGCTCAATAAAGAGCCCTTAATGTACTATATATAATGTAGGGCAACAAATTTTGTAGTTAATGAACCCAGAAGCTAAAGCCAATGGTGTTGCTTAAAATCAGGGCTCGTTCCTTGATGCTACAAGGTAAATTAGCGTCAAGTCCTCTGTCGTGAAACTTTCATAAAGAACCGATTATATAAGGCATTAAGCCTTTCTCTAATTACAGCTATAAATATAGATAACCAAGTCATTTTGAGTACTAAAATCAATTTCACTGTTTATGCTCTTGCCATGCTATATATTTAGCTGTTGACTTTTAACTTGAAGACATAAGCAGCTGGTGAAAAATATCCTTAGAATACTAATTATGTTGTCATGGGGGATACCAATAAATGTTGCCTGTAGGAGAGCTAATAAGGACTGAAAACAGTATAATTGTTTTACCAACTAAAACACTAAATATGGGGAGAACCTATGATTTCATTTCATAAATTAGATGCTAACTACTTTTCTCTGGCTATTTTCAAAAGTCTCATCTCTACAGTAAAGCTGTCTTTAAGTGCTTAGTTGCATGTGCAGGCCTGGGGCTGAGATGGAGCTTTTGACCTTGAATCGTGGGGTTTGCACATTTGGATGATGCGAGAGGTAAGAGTGGGGTTACAGAGGACACTTTGATTCCCCTTTACCCACTCACAAGCACGGACAGGACCGCGGGCACGTTCCCTCACCTACCTACAGGCAGTTCAGAGAATGGTGGTCCTGCTGAGGTCAGCTCTGTCTGTTCTTACATGTCAGAGGCAGGAAGTGACTGCCCCCTGCAAAAATGTTATCCAGCATACTATCAGAGGGACTACCTTCTTCCCTTGGGGAAGATCAAATAAGGGATGGAGAGACCAAAAGAATTTCTCCTGTAGGAGAAGAATAGAAGACTACCTGAGTCCCCCATTAATCACTTCTTCCTCTGTGAATCTACGGTTCTTAATTTTTTCATTCACATATAATTATTCAGTCACACAAAAATATTTATTGAACACCTTATCTGGTCAGGTGTCATGCTATGGGTTGAGCTCAGTCTACTGGTTCTCTTATGATAGAGTACACCAGGAATTGAATTGAAGTCAGGTTAAGGGAAGTTGCTTTCATCTTCAGATTTGTGGGAAGAAGGAAGGAACGTTTTATTTGGCTAAGTCAGTCTCTACCAAGCTTTGGGCTCTAAACTGGGTACCTTAAAACCTGATTTCATTTTTTCCCCAGAGACTTCCTATGTAGGGAGGTAAAGCAACTGAGGTTGAGAATGGTTAAGTGACTTGCCCAAGGTCATACAGTTTGTGAGAAACAGAACAGATGAAAATACGAGTCTCAGAAGGCCTTCCTTCTTAACACTCAGCTTTCAGGTCTCTGTGTTTTCCCAGGCTGGTCTAGTGGCAGAAAAACCAAAGCCCATACTCCTGTCCCTACAAATGGCTCTTGTCCCGATTTTTCCTTTTTTTTTTTCCCTGGCAATTTGGAAAATGTATTCTCTTCTTGAAGTTGTCAGGACCACTGAATGCAGCATTTCCAATAGGCCAGGGTCTCCTCCCTCAGGACCCAGAGAGCACGGGTGACCTGGCAGAAGTCTGGCCTGGTGCTTCTGGAGAAGGGAACACGAGGGGTTTGCTTTCCATTCCCCGTGTTACTAAGAGCTCAGGAAGTGTTAACAGGGAGTTCTCTCCATTTTGGCCTCTCATTTCCTTAGCTTAGAGTTTCCTAAACTATGTTTGAAGGGACACTTCTTTTATTACCAAGGAACTGAAGTTCAGATAGATTTGGGAAATGCTACATGTTATACTCCCATGATGATTCATGATGCTCATCAGCATATAAAAGATTCTGAGAAGTTCTGCAGCAAAAACCAAACAAGTAAAACACATTCTCTTTCTTTAACCCATGACTTGCAACTAAACCATTATGCTCCTTGGAATGCTGTTCCTCCCTACTCTGAGGATAAAAACCCTACTCATCCCCCAAGGTTGGGTTTGAAAAATACATAGTTTTGCAGCCCCACCCTCAGCAAGTCTGATTTGGGAGAAGTCCAGAGAATTTTAAGCACCTTCTACAATACATATTTTAAACAACTTGTAGGTAAGTCTAAGAACGAACTGCTGAATTCACAGACAAAACCTCAAATCTGAATCTAGTTTAGCACTCTATTCAGGAATCCAGGGGCTGAAATGTGTTCACACCAGCAAATTTAGCTTATGTTGTCAATTATTTATATTGATAACTTTATATATATCCAGTGATAATAGTTTATAGTGGGGCATGTTAATAATAACTTCACATAAAATTTTTGAAGAGGTTCTGCCAGTTCTCCCCATGCCCTCAATAATCACAAGATATTTGAAGCAGCCTGAATGTGCAGACTGCTGGGTCAGATGGTCCTGGGTCTCATGAGAATGCAACCCATGCCTAGTTTACTTAAGTCTGCATCTTTCCCTTTGAAGACTCATAACCTTTTTGGATCTTTTCACTTGGTTACAAAAAAGTGGTTGAGGACCTGCAGGGGAATGGTGAATGACATCTGGCCACCCCCAAGAGACCAGTTATCAACCAATGTCAAGGGCTGGTTATACTAATATACAGGGGAAAAGTCTGTAAATAGGAATTTCTTTAGTAGTTGTTCTGTGTTCATAATCAATTCTATTGTGACTTCCCCTAACTAACAATGAAATCCCAACTAAATCATGAACTTAACTGGAGAACACTGCCTTGGAACTTTAATAGTAATAATGTGCTGAAAAAAATTCCCAGCAGCTTAAAACCAAAAACAAAACCTGTGCTGGCAGCCATGGTAAAATTAGGAACTTAGGCAGTTTAAAAAAATAACACCAACATCACAGAAAATAATATTTTCACAACTTGATTCCTGTTGTTGCAAACATCATGGACTGCAGCCTATAAAAGGCATGTGTTTTCTTAAACAAATGTTATAGTGGTCTTTTATCTTGTGAGGCAGTTTCTGATTGCAGCAAATAGGTCCAGACAGAACACTGGAGTCGCCCACCGTGGGCTTGAGCACCAGCCAAAAGAGGGAAATTAATTGTAGGCGGATTACGAAACAAAAAACAAAACAAAACAAAACAAAACAAAAAAACCCTCCTGCAATCTCCTTTTCCAGGGAAGATGGGCCAGGAATCTCCAACTTACTCTTGGCTTATGCTCCTGAGCAGCTAGTCAAGTCCAAGGTGAGATGGTTTCCCACATTACACATAGCATCATGAAAAGATGGGAACTCATTCCCATGTTGGGAAACCAAAACTCCAGCTGCATTGTGGGGCAGCAGCAGCAGAGTGTGCACACGTGGCTCGTGGCCATGCCCCCTTGAACAGGGGCCCATGTTCGGAAAGGTCATGGAGCTCCAGCACAGGTTTGTGGTTGGATGAGGACCTCCTTAGGAAAACCAAACCAAACCAAATCGTTAAGTGGGATTCATGATGGCCAGTCAGCTGTTTGTTCTGCCAGTCAGTCTGGAATAATGCTGTTCCTCACCAAGGAGAGAAGGTCATGTGGGTCATGTCGCCTGGGGGCTCCGAGGAAATGTGTCCTTTTCTGCAAAGAGGACAAGGGTGGCCTGAGTTCCTGGAAATTCTAATTGAGCCTTCTTGGAATTACCTAAGGCTTGCTTGTTTTGCTCAAGGGGTGGTAGGGTTGGGGTGGTAGTATTTAGGGGAATATCAAGAGTTCCAACTTGGGCAAGAAGGATTATGATCTGAGAGAACCATATTTCAAATGATAGGATGAATCTTTTCTCCTACAATTTGTAATCACAGCTGAGCCAGTAATGTTATAGGAAAATAGGACATAAGTTTGAGTGCCTAGATTTCCCCAGCTCTATCCCCTCTGCCTCTGATCTTTGCTGTAGGGCTCCTTCTCTCTCCTCAGAGAAGATTTTCCAGCATATAAGGCAGGGAATGTAGTTCAAGGCTTCATCTGCACGCAAGTCTTGAGAAAGTGCTTTGGGTACTTTGGGCCAAACGTCCCCCCTCATCCCTGTCATCTAATGTTTTGTGACGGCCAACGATGTTCAAAATATGGGATGAAGCACAGACTCTGACACAGTAACCACAAGGAATGGTTAAGACATTCTGCTTTGCTATAAATGGAGTTCTCTTAACTCCTTGTGCACATTGAACGGGTTCCAACATATAACAAACACTCCAGTCCCATGCATTCCCAAGCGCATATCCATCAAAATCCAAACTTTAAACTTGAGTAAATATATCTGTCTTACAAAGTCCAAGGTATTTATTACAGGGATCACCCACTTCAGGAATTTAAACAATGTTCAGACCAAGGAAAAATTTCTTACCAGGGGTTTTAAACTCCATTTCCCCTCGCTGCAGCTGGCTAGCAGAGCCTGGCATGAAAGCAAGTGAGCCAAGCAACCCTCACTCTCCCTTCCTCAGTCCAGGACTCCCTGGTCTCTTTAACCCATCCCTGCTCAACCACATGGATTTGCATCATTTGCAAAAAAAATGTGGTGGGTGGGTTGGTGCCAAGCTGGCTGAAGCCCCTCAGGGGACTCAGCAGGGTGGTAAGAACACACACACACACACACACACACACACACACACCTGTCACTTCACACTCCGCAAAATCAAATACAGAGATTTAAATGAGAAGATCATAAAACGGTATTTTCTTGTCTCTCCTTCCCCTCCGCCCACACCGTCTAATAATAGGCTATTAATTCCAGCCATTTTAGACCGTCTGAAGTGTGGTGTGTAAACCGTGGCTGCATCAGAGTTGTGTGTCTAATTATTTCAAGCATTCCCCATTGGCATAAAGAAAGGCTGGTTTGTCCGCTCCAGCCCAGCTGCAGCTGAGATCTGCACTGATTGCAGATAACTGCAACTGGATTGATAACTGAATGCATGAGGTGCAAACTTCTACAGCTAGGGCAGCAGGAGCAGAGCAGGAGTAGCTGAGTGATCAGAGGGAGGAGGGAGCGAGAGGTGGGGGCTGGTGCCTGCAGGGTGGGGAAAGGTGGAAATGGACGCTGACAGGGTGTTTTACCCAGTGAAAGCAGGTGGGGGTCTGGGCTTCACTGTCTCATGCTTGCTCACCAGCCTGGCTGGCTCTGATGTCACGAGCTGAGCTGCCTGTCCCTGATGATGACCATGGGTACCTGCAACGTGTGTGACAAATTCCCCAAACAGCTCAACCCCCGAGTGCCCAGCACCAGTGTCAGAGAGGCATTATCTTCTTGACACCATGAAGTTTCAGCAGGGAATTTAAAAGTACTAGTAGCTGCAAGTGGCAGTGTTTTCACTCTGGACAAGTTCTATCCAGGTTTTTTTTCTTCAACCTCTCTCCTTGCAAAAAGTCTTAATTGACTGGAGCTCAAAGTTCCTACCCTGTCATATCTTTAGCACCTTTTCTAGACTAAAAATGACAACATGAAGGGCAAAAAAATTACAGAATATTCATATTTTGATATCTGGCTACAATTCTGCAGATCTCAGAAGATCCCAGGTTTTTCCCAAGAGAACAGCAGTAGAAAGTAGTCTGAGTCTAAAAATTAGAAAATACTTATTTTATAGTAAGTATAAAATAATACTTATTAAATACTTAATATGGATATGGGTTTTCTTTCTCTTATTACTCTTCACCTCAAAATCTGGGTGGGGGTTGATTAGGGCACAGGAGAAGAAATAATGGCACAGAGGGAGGTAATTAACTCCCTCCCACTTAAATAAAAAAAAAAGAGAAGGTCCATTTAAGTGTATGTGCTTTATAGACTCATTTTGACCTGAGTAAAACCCACCCCTGCTACCACCTGCTAAATCCCCAAGCTTAAGCTTGGCTTTTGAACATGGACATTCAGTCTTGGGGAGGGGAAGGATGAAGTGGGTGTGCTGATGGGGGACATCAATCTTTGTTTATCCTTGTTCTCTGACTTGGGAGTAAATGAATAGATTTGAGAGGGGGTAGGCAGGGGTCTGAGTGTTCCTGGAGGCTTCTTTGGGCAAAACCCAAGCAAGGAGCTGCAGGTCTTGGGTTCTGTCTGATTATAGGGCCCTTAACAGGAATGAACAGCTCATCTACAAGGTAGAAATCAAACACGAATCACCAAAGATGATAGTGAGAAGGGGTAAAGGCTGTCCCAAGGGCATGGAGAGACAACGAGGGGTAATGCAAATAATTGCATCAGGTCTAGCCAAGAAGGCCTCAAGCAATTCACTGAAAAGATCACTCGCTAGGGAGGCGGGCCAAACTCAATCTCTCCTCCCTCCTCTAATCCAGCTGTCCCAGAACGTGACTGCACAGTACACTTGCTGGGGATTCCAAGCACTGTCAGCTCCAGCGTCCCCTGGCTGAGCTGCCAGATTACAGACAAGTGTCACTAGTGGGCTGACGGGGCACACACACCTTTGAAGGAGTGCTGGCAACGGACTGCTGTCCTGTGAGCTTCTAGCTTTTCTGGCCAGCCCAGGAAATGAACAAGGGAGGGCAGAGATGACAGCATCCAGGAAAAGAATGCAGTCCCTTCCCTCCAAAATGCACTGTCCACAATGTCAGACTGACTTAGGGATTCTTGGAAGGCAAGCATGGAGGAACCTAGCAGGTGGCACAGAGAGATAGCAGCTCACCTACTCTTCCCCAGGACTCAAGTGTACAAGAGAAAAGAGGGAGGAGTCTGCTGTGACCAAGAGGAAGCATTCAGACAGGTTGTGGAGAATGTCAGACAGGAAATTCATCTTCAGGATCAGAATCTCTGTAGTGGGTCCCAGAAATCTATTATTTTTACGTGCCCCAGGTGATTCTTGTATATTTGCTCATTCACCAAATATTTCTTGAGTACTTTCTTTGCACTAGGCATTGTTGTAGGTGCCTGAGATACAACAGTAAGGAAAACAGACAAAGACTGCCCTCCTGGACATTCTAGTCGGGGAGACAGTGAAGTGTGTGGCAAGATGGAAAGTGCTGAGTTTCACAGGGAAACAGACAGCAGTGGGAAGTGCAGATATCCACACAGTCTAAAATAGGGTGGTAGGAAGGTCAAAGAAAGCCTCAATGACAAGGTGACAGTTAAGCAAAACTTGAAAATGGTGAGAAAATGAGCCATGCCAACATCTGGGAGAAATACATTCTGTGCAGAGGGAACACACAGAGCAAAGGCTGAAGGCAGGAGCATGCATGAGTAACAGTCAGTTGGCAACATGGCAGAGCGTAGGAGCCCCGAGGAGGGTCCCAGGTGAGAACCCAGAGGAAGCACAGGCCCAGATTCACTGGCACACTGACATCTGAAGACACTATTCTAAAACTGGGATTCTTAGAGGAGCTGATAAAACATTGACAAATTCCCAGCCTGTTTAAGAACCCAGTTTCACTGATTTTATCCATGGTCGGACAGAGGCCTCGGGAAATTGGTGGAGTATGCTGATCAACATTTGTAATTGGAATTCTTGCTGTGGGCCAGGCTCTGGGCTAGATGCTGGTTATATAAACCCCAGTGAGGCAGCTCCTGCCCTCTAGGACCTTTTATCACAGTGGTAGGGTCCAAAAACTAACCACACAGCGCGGTGTTTGCCAAGAGCTAAATGTGTGGTGCAGACAACAGATGCTATAAGCACTCGGAGGAAGGACTTGTCCCTCTTGGTTGGCCTGGTTACAGACCACTTCCTGAAATGGGCCGTGCCTGACCAGTAGTATTAGGTGTCAGGTAGGGCCTGGGAGACAGCATGGGACAGGGGCCAGCTGAGAAAGTGCTCCCTCTCACATACTCTCCAAAAGCCCCAGATGGACGGGCCTAGCCAGTTTGACACTTGTGCAGCCCTGTCTCTAATTCCTTGGCAGCTCCCCTCGTTCCTAATCCTGGGCTTGGCCTCTGGACTCTTAGCTGGCACCTGTCATGTCCTGCTCTTGGGTTCTCACTGCCACCTCCTAGCATTGACCTTGGAGGGTTCCATGGCCCTACCCTTTGTATCTGACTGAGCTGGTCCCCTGTTTGTTGCTTCCCAGACTGGAATCTGCTGGATACAGTTCTTCCCCATGTGATGTCTTGACATTTCATTTGGCATGATAATTAAGACTCAGGTAAGTGAAAGGTAGGAGAAAGAGACTGCTTACTATCAAGGATGCAGAGGATGAAAGCTGTAGGAGTTTTTGAGGGCATGAGGAGTATACCATTCTCTCTAAAGTTAAAAAGTAAATAAAGGAATGGTATACTGTGGCCTCTTCTGAAGGACCCATTCTTTCAAGTCAGATAGACCTGGTTTTGAATCCAAGTTCTGCTATGTTTAGGTATCTGATCAGGAGCTGCCCTCCTGGACACAGGAGGGCTAATCACATTTAGTTATTCTTCTCACTTGTAAAATAAGGATAATAGTATTCACCTTTTAGAATAGTGGAGTATAAAGTAGATAATCAATATAAAATACCATGGATTTGATAAGAACATAGTAATAAGCACACAATTAAAACCAGAGTCATTTTTATTTTGTTACTGCTCTAGGCTGAATGTTCATGTTCTCCCAAACTTCGTATGCTAAACCCTAATACCCAGTGTGATGGTGTTTGGAGGCTGAGTCTTTGAGAGGTGATTTGGTCATAAGGGCGGAGGCCTCATGAATGGAATTAGTGCCCTTATAAAAGAGGACTCAAGGAGTTCTCTGGCCGCTCCCTTCAGCCATGTGAGGACACAGTGAAGACAGCTGTCTGTGAACCCAGAAGGGGTCCTCACCAAACGCCAGATCTGCGAGATCCTTGACTTTGGACTTCCCAGCCTCCAGAACTGTGAGAAATTAATTTCTGTTGTTTATAAGCCACCAGTCTACGGTACTTTGTTAGGGCAACCCGGGCGGACTATGACAACTATTATGACTATTCTTGGTACAAGTACAAAAGGATGCTGGGGGTCAAATTCTGGAAGGTCTTGATCAAGGAGATTCAATTGTAGGATGATAAAAACCAAAGCTGGGACAGAGACCCTCCTCCATGTTTCCTCCTCGAGACCTCAGTGTTGGACTGGGTAGAGTCTGCATTTCAATCACACACTCCCCTGCTGTTTCCTGTCTTCTCCTCTGCTCGGACATCTGTGTGCCTGGACAGTCTTAATGGGTCTGTGTGAAGACCCAGACTGGGAGAGATGTGACCCAGCTGGGGACAACCTCTTGTTTCAGAGACTTGCCCTCTTCTCAGAAGGATGCCAAAATGAAGAAAATAACTTTTCCTTGCCAGTTTCCACAAAATGAAATGCCAGTCCCTAGCCTTCAGATTTTTTTTTCCCCTTCTGTTCACCCACCCTGTTTATGGAAAATGAATCATACGACTCATTTACACACAAATGGAGAGGTAGTTTGGGGATAAACAACAGAACTTCCTGGAATGCCCTGGATGCTCATCACACTGCTGTTATAACCAGTGCTGTGGACTCTGGTTTGTAGAGCTCCTACTGGGGTATAAGGTGCCGCTTAGGTCAGAGGGAAAAACAGGCTCCTGGCCCGTCCACTGGGCTAATTAATGCTGGAGACAGGATTCCTGTCTGCGCAAGGCTCCTTCCCTGGCATGAACCAGAAGCACTCACTCCAGACTCCCCAGCTCCAGTCCCTCACCTCTGCAGGAGGAGAGGGCAAGTATAAAGGCCCAGGGGAAGGACAGAACACAATGCCTTGGGCTATTTCTTCTTTCCAGTGGTGGCCCCACAGGGAGGCCCCTAAGCCCATTTCCCATTTAGTAGGTTTCCTGGGGCCAGTCCTGCTTCCTCTGTTGAGTTTCTCACTCCTGCAAATCTCTTCCTTGGGGTCCAGCCCCTATAATGCTTGGGTCTCAGGAATTCCTCCTGCTCTCCATTCCCTTCTAGATGCAGAAGGTAAGTTTAGAAGTGATTGTTATTTCCAAAGGGACTTATAACAACATGAAAAAACAGAAACGTGTGGTGGTAGCACGGGCAGGTGAGAAGAGATATAAATATGGGGATATTATGATGATTTGAGGACATTTCATGAGACTGGCCTTGTACACATCCCTGTGCCTCCCAATGACCCACCCGCTCAAATATCCCATCAGCCTCCTGTATACTTTGTCACTTGCTCCTCTATGTTTTTCTAGCTCTTACAACTATTTCTATATTCGCTTTGGTGGTTATTTGCTTAGGTATGTATCTCCCACTCTGGGTAGGTAACCCTGTAGGACAGGGAGCCTGCCTTATTCTTTGAATCCCCAGCAGCACCTGGGATACAGTAGGAGCTCAATAGATGTCAGCTGAATGAATGGGTGGGTGCTTTCACTAATCATTATTTCCTTTGACTTCCAAGATCATTTTTTGAAGATACTTCCATTTTTGTTTTTCATGATGGAACAAGGAAGGTATGTGAATCCTTGAGTCTTAGAACAGAAGCAGACTCTCAGAACCCAGAATGGGGACCTGAAAAGTTTCTTCACCTCAGCATGGCTGACACTGATATATGTGGATTCTCCAGACTGGCCTGATTGGGCCCTCTCTCCTATTAACACAATTCCTGCAGTCTAAGCTTCCTGACAGATCATTAGATTGACCAAAATCAATGGGTGACATCATCAGAATTACCCCCAACTGCCTCCCCTGCTGCCTCCCAGGATAAGCATCTTCAGGGTTCACCACCGAGGCTGTCAACAGGGCACAAACTCACCACTGGAGCAGGGACAACAGGGCAGCTGTTGATTTGTTATTACCTTCAAGCTGTGCCCTCAGCATGGCTTGGCAACATCCCCAGGGACCTTCAGGAGAAGCCTGCTCTACCACTCCAGCCGATGATTATTTTACTTGTCTGCTCTCCTCTGATCTCTTATTCACCCTACAATCTCCCCTCCTTTTCCCCCTCACTCTTTGTGGATGCTCCTCCTCACACTTCATAAAGAAATTAGGAACTCCCAAAGGGTCCACACATCTCCTGATCTCTGTACTCTTCCTCCGCTCCTTTCCTTTAGTTACAGAGGACAGCACAGCCAGACCCCCAGATTGATTCTGGATGTCATCCCTTTGCCTGTCTTCAGGAGTCATTCCTTCCCCCTTTCTCTTGCATCTCCAGAACCCCCACCTCTTTCTCCTGGATAACATACCCTGTTTTCAAGCAGGCTCTGTTATCACCCTATTAAGACAAAAACACAAACAAGACCCCCTTGAGACCACTACTCTAGTAGAGTGGAAGGTCTACCTTCATTTTTGTTCACAGTCAAAATTCTGGAAACGGTTCTCTAAAGCCTGCTATGTCCACTTAGCCACTGACTCCTCAACCTCTCCAAATAGTCCTCCCTCCTCTGAAAGCAGCAGCTCTGGCCACTGTGGCAGCTAAGAGTCATTTATACACAAACGGAGAAGCAATTTGCAGTTAGCCAGTGGAGCAATGATGGAAGCTCGCACCAGGATGGGTTACAGTGAAGGGGACATGGGAAGTGGATTAAGTCTGAATAGATTTTGGGGGTGTGGCCAAATGCATGTATTGAAAGACTGGATAAATAACATAAGAAAAAGAGGAGTCCACGATGACTCCAGGGTTTCTGGGCAGCTCAACTGGAAGATGATGCTGCCATTTACTGAGACAAGGCAGACTACAAAGGGCCCATGATTGTGTCCCTTCAGTACCACAAGCTCTGTGAGGGGGCTGATGTTTCTCACATATTTACCACTATTTCCCAAACACCCAAGCCAGTGGGCTCTTACTTATTTAATGAATAAGTCTTAATAGATAATGGTATTTGTTTTAGTTAGGATGTTTTCAGCTGGAAGTAATGGAAAACCTTGATTCCAATTAGCTTAAAAAAATAAGCAATTTATCACCTCACAGAACAAGGAGAGCAAGCTCTGGGCCTGACTGATACATCTCTGCATCTCTCTGCTCTGTGGACCTCAGCCTCAGATTCATCCTCAGGCTGGTGTGTGGCAGCTTCTAGAGTCACATCCAGCCCAACCATAGGAGAAAGAGGCAGTTTCTCTCTCTCTCTTCCTCTCTTTCTCCCTCTTTCTCTCTCTCTGCCCCGGTCCCTCGGTCTCAAGAGTGAGAACACTTTCCCCACAAGCCACCCAACACACTATTCCTTTTGTTTCAAGGAGCAAATTGGAGCACGACTTCCTTCCTGAGCCAGTCACGGGAAAGAAAGCATGTTGAAGTGCCTCGGGCCCTCCTCTGAAGCTTGGGTGGGGCCTGCTTGCCTCAGCACCTGGCTGTAATATGGTTAGGAGGATACCTGAACCAAGTCTGGATTTTGTTGAAAATGAAGAAGAAGGAAACTGGCATCCCTATGAAACCAATGTTGTCATGCTGACAAGATGCCTTATAATAATAATGAAATGTAGGCTTATAAGAAAGTTATGTGAATTCCAAAAGTGTTTTTTAAAAAACAAAACAAAAGCAAGTGCTTTGATGCTTATGGATATTCTAGATATAACAATTACTCAAAATGTTAAATGAGTCTTGTAATTAATCATCACTCTACAGCCACAAAACCACATTTCCTATGAATTTAAGACAGCTTATGAAAAATAACTTCAAATTTCTTATTAAAGTTATTTAGTAAATATTTCTTCAGCACTATGTGCAAAGACTCGAGGTGGAAATGGAAAAGGAATAAATAAATAAATAAATAAATAAATAAATAAATAAATATATATATTTACACACACAACTTGTCCCAGTTCATCAGGAGGAAAAGAGGTAAGGCACCAACAGTTGCTGGAGACCTGACCCACTTGGTGAGGTCATTACATTTAATTCTCCCAAGAGGCCTACAAAGTAGTCATTATTATCCTCAACAGACATTTCTAATGGTCATCAATGTCCGGTTCACCTCTCCTTCTGAGTTCATGAAAGGCTGCACTTCCGAGGCCCACTGAGGTTGGCTCTGTGACTAGAAGTCACATAGGTTACTTGTGTGTTGGGCATTAATTGCTGGTGTGAAAACTTCTGCTCTCTTCCACTGCCAAAGCACCTGGAGTTCCATGTGTCCAGGATGGGGCAAGATGGGGAAGCCAGCCTCCAACCCCCTGAGACCCTGAATAACTATCATCTGCAATGAATGTGTAGCAGGAGTGAGACACTTTTGTCAAGTTCTACCACAGAGAGATTTGGGAGGTGTTACTGCATGACAGTGCAGGATAGTTAGTCCTCACAGAGTTTATCCTAATATAGAAAAATGAAGGTACAGGGGAGTTAGGTAACTTACTCAAAGTCACCCAAAGTAGAAGAAAAGGGCTATGAGGACACAGGCTTAGTTGGCTCCAAAGCTTGTTCTGCTCTACCACACCATGCCAGCTTCCAAATTATGTATAGTTCTTGTCACAAAATTGGTACTCAATAAATGTTTGTTATTATTAATGATAACTGATACATTTTATTACATGTGTTTAACATTTGAGCCAAGGTTTTAAAATATATATATAAAATATATATATATTTTATATAGAGAAATTATATATATATTTTAAAATATATATATTTTTCCCCCCTCTCATTTAGCCCTTACACTAAGCTTATCAGGTAGGTCTTAGCAAATTTCTCTCTCTTTGTCTGTCTCTTCCTCCTGCTAAACAAACAATTATTGATTTTGTAGGATGACTCAGCACTCTGTTAGTTGCTGGGTGTCAGTAGATGATGTCTAAGAATTAGATTCAATGACCTGTCTGTGGACTTACAACTAATAGAAAGAACTAGGATTTAAACAGCTTGTCTTAAAATATAGGAGTTTCTGTCTAGAAGAGGGCCAAGAGAGCTACATAAGTATCATTAAATATAGTAGTCAACAAAGTCAGAGAGGTGGTATAGTGTTCTCATTACTGAATGAAAACCTACTGTGGGGACTCAGATATGGAGGGCATGATCACAACCAGCAGGGGTTACTACTAACATTTTCACAAGGCTCACCTGAGCTTTGTAGAATGGGTAGGATTCTGACTGAGGACTGTGAGTCGAAAGGGCCTTCCAGTGACCTAAATGCTGCAAATGCATTCAGAGGAAACATTCAGAGCGCTGCTGGCCTTAGTGTGGGTTCTGCATTGCAGTAGTGGGTGGGTGAGATTGAAAGAAGGGGGTAGGATTGTGGAAAGTTAGCACAGGAAGCAACAGGGAGGTCAAAGGGTTCTGATCTCAAGGGTTAACTCTGGTTTGCTGGGCGTGACTGCATGGTTGATTCTGAAGCTCACTGGTGCTCATTAGGAAAAAGCCAAGGACTGATGAATGTGAGTTCTAAGGGCACTATAGGAATGGAATGGTGCCTGAATGCCACTCATGTTGCATCTCAGATCTTGTCCAGTCTTGATTTCACAGTCAAGGGAACTATGATCCAAGAGGGAAAGCAACCCTTCCAAGGTCACAGGGCTCCACTGTGGCATGGCTGGGACTAGAACAAAGACCACCTGATTTCTTCTCTTGTGCTTTTTTTTCCTCCACACTAATCCTGGAAGACCTTAATGCATCTGAATGTAGGTGAGAGGGAGGCTCTACAAGTTTTTCAGCAGGTAGCTTGCACTGAAATGACAGTGACAGCGTACCACACAGAGGTGCATGCGTAAGGCAGAGGCAGGAGAAGGATTAGGTGAATTCCAGGGTAGAATAAGGAGTCCTGTAAACACACCTGAATCAGGGCAGTGGAAGGGAAAAAGGATGGAGGAGCATGATTATGACAGAGGAGAAAGAGTTCTCATTGGTGTTAACAATGCTGACAATGCTGTTCATAAGTAGGATCAGATCACGGTTCTAGAAAGTGATGTTGAAAAGGACATTTCCCCAGAGAAAGCCCAGACTAATCCCATGTTTAAACAATCCTTGGATGTTGTATTCCAGGCTAAAGTGAGCTGTTTCTCTGAGTGCCAAATACCCATATGAAAATTTAAAAAAATGAGTCCAACATCTGAATGTTTGGGCTATATGACGCCAAGCGTCCCACACAGCTGATTCAGAGGCAACAGGAGGGCATGTGGTGCTGACTGCTGGCACGGGCATTTCATAGATTCCACTAGGACTCTGAAAAGTTGGGATATGTAGAACACATTACCCAGACAGCGCTCATTTGTATTTTCTTGGCAGATCTACTTCACTTGACAAGGAGATGAGACATAGGGAATACCCACCCGATCTCATGCCAATAAACTCCTGCTTAGCATAGTGAGTGGTCTATAGAATACTGGTCTATATATATAGAT
Organism: Phoca vitulina; assembly: GCF_004348235.1. Lineage (NCBI taxonomy): Eukaryota > Metazoa > Chordata > Mammalia > Carnivora > Phocidae > Phoca > Phoca vitulina. Next base: position 9,513,812 of record NW_022589743.1, on the reverse strand, counting down.
ATATATACTATATCTATATATGCTCTATATACTACAGAGCAACAGTCTTAAGAATAGCAAATTACAATGGCATGCAATGCTCACTCTCTGGGTAATTTTGAAATATTTTCTAAAAAATATCTGTAATTGTTAAGCCATGTGATGGAACAGAAAGAAACCGATCCCATATGACTTTGAGGAAAATCTGTATCTTTAAAATGCTTAACAGAGTGACAGGAACATAGTAGATACTTAAGCAATATAAATTCCATTGACAGAGAACTTAAAGTTCATAAGACAATTCAAGTGAACCCCATTTCATTTGATGAAAATCAGGTTAGGTGGGCCCTGAAACATGAACAAACTTTGCCCAGCGCCACCCAACTAGCAAATGGTGAGGACCAGGTTTGAGTCTATGCCTTTTGGCTCGAAGTCCAGTGTACTTTTCACTACACCATAATAATGAACATATTATGTATATTACCATTTCTTCTTAGCAGGCTATAATTTTGGCAGTCCATACTGGGTTTTATTTTCCACTGTGGCTTGTGCAATAGTTACCACCACTGAGTATTTTTAACTGACAGAACAGATTTCTATTGAGAAACAAATTTATGCATTATCCTGAGAAATGGGCTGAACTCTGTAACATGAGGCCCCAAGAATAACCTGGGGATCACAGACTATTTTCAACTTGGAATCTGGGGGACACTAGCCCATGTTAAAGGAACTTTGGTACTACTTTCAAATAAAAAGGCTTTCAGAACTTCTAGATTGTTGATATTAAGAAAGCTGTGTCTCCAATTGTTCATTTCTTTTTTCACTTTAATTAACTCATTCATTCATTCATTCATTCATTCATTCATTTGTCTATCCATTAAGCACTTATCATGTGCCAAGCACAGTGCTAAGGGCTGGAGAATAAGAGATCTACACAGTCCCCACCTCAAGAAGCTCACAATTTGGGTAGAAACAGACACAGTAACAATGATACAGGATGAGAGTAGGTATGATATGATACAGCATGAGAACAAGTATAGTGTAGATGGACAGTGTGCTATGGAATGTTGAGGAGGAGCATCTGACTAAGACTAAGAAGCAGGGAAGTGGGCAGGGAAGGATTCCCAGAGGATCTGCTCTCTGGGCTGGGCTGCAAAACACTTTCAGAAGTTTTCAGGATTAGAAGTGCATGAGATATGATGGAGGTCTTCCTCAGCAGAAGGTTGGGAAAGCATGGTAAACAGAATGTGTGGCCATAGTGGAGGAGAATAAAAAGATGTGGGTGGGAGACAGACTATGAGAGGTCTCAGAGTTTAATACACATGGAGGGTACTTTTTATACCAAAGTCATCCCAGCTACTGCTGGTAAAGGTTCATCCAAATTTTTTGTGATTATGTCATTATGTGTATAAACACCACACACATACATCCCACAAAACACATCCCATTATGCCGATATGCTGAGGGAAGATAATAAACAAAGGTGTTTTAAGTATCTAGATGATCTCTTCCTCAGAGATGGAATTGGAGCTTTCAATCATGTAGCTTGTTTGTTTGTTTGTTTGGCTTGCCATCTAAATCCAGTGGATTAATATTCTCAGACACTAGAAGTGAAGGCAAAGAAGGGCAGACACTGTTTGGCAAAGCTGACTGGGCTGACTGGACAAAGTCCCATCGATGTCCAGGCCTTGATGGCACTGAGATGCCATCTCACCCCTATACAGACGTAAACAATACAGACCACCTCTAAACTTTCAGGAGCAAAATACCTCTCGGTTCCTTGGTCAATGGAGTACGTCTTTCCAAGGAAATATGGGTATGGAGGATGAGGTCTAGCAAGAGTAGACACTGGTCATGGGAGAAGACCACAAATGCGTGTGTTGAGAAAATATGAATCATAGGACCATAAACTCTGAGAGCTGGGAGTTTTAGGAAGCAAGTTAAATAGCCCAGGATCCAGCCAGGGCTTTCTGCATCACTACATGAATATTGTTTACTTCATTTATTGCTCAAGGCTGGACAGAGTCAAGTCTGAACAGTGGCCAGAGTCGAAGAGAGAATCTGTATGTGTAGTGGAGGTAATATGAGTCATTTCTGCTTGGCTCTGCTCTCAGAAAAATCTCTGAAAAATTTTATAGGCAAAATTGGCATTTCAGATATAAAGTGGTTACCAGTTCTTGTTTTCAAGGTTCAAATGTGTCTTTATTTCAATTTTATTTTTTTTCAAGATCAGAAAGCTAAGCTTTATTGTTGCTGCTTTTAATTCTTTCCCAAATAAATATGTATGGTATTATAGTAGTGCCCAACAGCAACTCTGTAGTTGAGGATCAAATGTGTTCCTAAAAGAAAAATAATGGATGGGATAAAACTGTTTATCTCTGTTATAATTAGCTCAACCAGAAAATCTGGAACATCAAAGATCTTTGCAGACTGCTAAACCATTACTCCATTTTCACTAAAAATTGCTACAGACAACACAATGGGTGTTTGTCCACTGACATATCCACTCATTTGATTAATTCAATAAATTAGTATGTTTATAGCATGCAATTATGGTCTGAATTAAATCACCCCCAACCCCCCCACCGAATTCATGTGATAAAGTCCTAACTCCCTAACCCCCAGTACTTTAGAATGTAATTGTATTTGGAGATAGGGTCTCTAAAGAGGTAATTAAAATGAAGTCAGCAGGGTGGGTCCTAATCCAATAGGACTGGTATCCTTATAAGAAGAGGAAATTTGGACCTAGACATGTACCGAGGGAAGACAATGTGAAGACACAGGGAGAAGATGACCATCTAGAAGCCAAGGAGAGAGACCAGGAACAGATGCTTCCCTCATGGCCCTCAGAAGGAAGCAACCCTGCCTACATCTTGGACTTCCAGCCTCCAGAACTGTGAGACAATAAATTTCCATTGTTGATGCCAGCCAGTTGATGGTACTCCATTATAGCAGCCCTAGGAAACTTAATACAACATGCATATTTATTCTATCTAGATATTAGTAAGTTTATAATATGAACATTTATTTTCTGCCATCTGTTCCTTTTTAGTTTGGCTGCAGCATTCTTTTAGAATGACCTCTCTTCATTTTATGCATTCTTGATGGGATTGTAAATAAGACATTTGGGGGTGGCATGGACATGTGACCCACATTAGGCCAATGAGACTCCCTCCTGGGACTTTGACTCTTAAGAGGAACTAGGATGAAAATGATGGTAGGGGCTCATTCATGGTGCTGCCAACAGCCTGCTAAAGTGTCTGCTCTACAAATCAGTGTTGTTACCAGTCCTGCTTTTTTTGTAAGCATGCTTGTATGGCATTCTCATGGATTCTAAGAGTTGCTCCAAATTTTCTAATAAAATGTTTTATCTTAGACTAGAAAGATATATTTCTTATAGCTTGCAAACAATTATTATAGTTGATGCCATTTTTTTCTATTGAAGTCTAAAAGCTAATAAAATCTTTATTTAAAAACATTTCCTTGCTTGGTTCTCTTATTCTCCTATGTAGGTTTCATGCATTCATTCGTTATTCAAAAAATGTTTTACTGAGCACATATTATGTGTCAGATATTGCCTTAGGTGTTTTCATCAAACTGGGAGCTGGAAGATGTTCTGTGTGATGTGGGGTATTATTATTTGGAAATTAGATATTTTACATATTTTGAAACTGCACTTGTATAGAGCCTGTATGCATTTATATCAACAGCTTAAATTAAGGAGGTAGAAAACCCCATCTAAACTTAGGGAATTTTTTGTCAGAAAGTGGTTAGCACCTGCTTTGTTACAAAGATCCATATCAAGTATTACAGGGTGGGGTGCCAAAAAAAAAAAAAAAAGGTAAGGTTGTCCACCCTAAAGGAACTTACTAGGGCCTCCTCAGATACATTTAACAGTTAACAAATAGGAACAAGTTCTATATTGAACACCAAACCTTAAGAAAATGAGAAAAGTCAATCTGAATCCTCTGATGACACTACCACAGGAGAATTTGTTGTGCTTATACCATGTTACATACTTTAATGCCTGATCTCATTTAATACTCATAGCAAACCTGTGAGGTGGGCACTATTATCATCCCATTTTAGAGATGGAAACTGAGAATGGATGCCAGAAGCCCCCCTGCGTCCTTTATAATTTTTCAAGTTGCACACAAATCTCTAATTCTAGAGGCCAAAGGAATTCCCTTATCCTCTCAAAATAGTTAACAAAACAGAACTTACCACCCCAACATTCAAGGAGCTAGAGTTAGAACCTGTACATCCTTGCCACTGTCTCCTGCCCTCTCCTGGATTTAGAACTTTATTTTATTTAATAATTCCATCCTCACACATAGGCCATTGCAACTGTTTCAGGTCTAAACCCTGAGGGTATGAGCTTTGCCCCAAATTCATTCCAAGCCGGGGCGGGGGGGGGGGGGGGGGGGGGGGCAGTGTGAGCTTTGGTAGCAGACTACCAAGACTAGAATTTCAAAATAAACCAACACATATCCTCTACGGAATTCACTGCAATGGGATTTTATATTTATCATTACTTGGCTCCTAGACTCATTTAACGGAGACTGACTGGTAGCTCCCATCTCTTATAAAAGTTTCCAGAAGACAAAACATGAAAGCTCAAGTCCATTTTTTCCTGGGATTCTTTATCTTGTATGAGCATCAGTAATCAAAGCGGCATTTACTAGCTTGGCAAATGAATAAACCTTTACTTTCCCACAAGCTCAGTTGTAGGCATCAGGCTCCCTTAAAGTTTCCATAGCAAATAGCTGAGTGTGCGAAAGAAAGAGAGAAAGAGAAAGAAAAAGAGAAAAAAAAAAAGAGAAAGAGAGAAAGAGAGAAGAAAGAAAGAAAGAAAGAAAGAAAGAAAGAAAGAAAGAAAGAAAG
>NW_022589743.1:9502928-9508939 GCF_004348235.1 Phoca vitulina | reverse complement strand
AAAGAAAGAAAGAAAGAAAGAAAGAAAGAAAGAAAGAAAGAAAGAAAAAAGAAAGAAATCTGCAAGGAAAAAAAATCATGTAACAAGGACCACACTGATCCTACATCAGTTTTCTAGTGACTTGCAGAGTTTATAATTTTTATCATTTACCTTTCTCTCCACTACACTGATTCCTAGGGGAGGGTTCATTTTTTATTCATTCTGAAAGTTTACCATCAATCATCCTCTTAAAGAGCTTGCCAGAAACTTGGACAGAGCCTCATAATAAAATTGCAGAGACAGAGGACTAATTGATTTCTATAAATAATGTTTAGCTGTAAAGATATGAAAGGTGGTTAGAACCACATGTATTACTCTCCCTTTTGCTCCATCTGTGTCTGCAAAAGCAGACTGTACCTTGACAAAGTACCCTGACTATTTTGCCCCGCAAACACACAGCGGGAGATTAACACCAGATGGCCCACCCCTCCCATTTCCTTGCCCTGCCCTCCGCCCCGCCCCCACCTCTGCTGGCCAAATCCTCTAATTACTCCTCCCCCTTGGTCCCCACTTTAGATTCCATAATTTTAAAATTCTCTTTCCATTACCACCCCTGCACTGACAACGTGCAGAGTTAACAGCCCCCATTTCTCTCTGCCCTTCCACCTTTCTGTACAATAAACAAAAATACAACCCAAACCTCAAACACAAAAGCTTTTCATCAGACTGCGAGGCTGACAATGTTCAAGAAAAACAGTAACTACTGGTGCTAAAGAATTATTAATGTGTGTGTCTTGGAAAGAGGGGGATTAGAGAGCACTCTCGCCAGAGGACACTCTCACGCACTACTAGCTTTAATCACATGACACCGAAACGCCCAGCAGTTATTACTTGTCAACATCATATAAAATGGGAACAAAATTATATCTGGGGAAATAAATGCTGGCTGGACAAAGATAACGCTATAAATCTCGTGTTGCTGGAGAAATGCTGAAAACTCACAGAAGCACCATCTGCTCAGGCCAACTGTGATATGCTGAAATAAAAAGTGAACTAGAGACAGGGCAGGGCTGTGTGATAGATGCCCAATTCCAAATTATGAACATTAGGTGGTTACATCGCAAAGGCTGATTCATTAGGGCACCATCTTAACTGGTTCAGTCAATCAGCTGGGTCCAATCCCAACTAAACAACACAAAATGTCATACTTAGCATTGAATATCATTTTTCTGGCTACAGATTAAATACAAAATGAGTGATTACTTTCACTGGGGAGACAGGAAAATTGTCACACTAGACAGAATTCAATGAAATTGGCCCATTTCTTCTTCTTCTTCTTTCTTTCTTTTTTTTTTTTTCTGGCCTGGACTGCTCCTAGATGATGGTAGATAGATATTTTCCATAAATAAGAGTGCTAGGGAGCCTTTTCAGTGAGGTAACACAAATGACTAAAATGATTCAAATAAAGTAATTTCACATCAGTCTAATGCTGATAGCATTAAACATTCTTGATGATTATCATACTTGAAATACGGTCATAATTTTAAAAGCTTTCACAGATACTTTCCTTTTCTGTAGCTTTTTATGTGAGGCAGATCAAACTTTCTCAAAGCTTTTATTTTAGGGGGAAAATGCATGCTGTGTTTCGTAATTTTAAGTCTCAGTAAAGTTAACCGCACTTGTAAAAAACCATTTATTTTTAGCGTGGGCTCCTTCTGTAGCATTCCCTTCCTCTCCACATACAGTTTAGTTGTCTGTCTTCACCCCCTTGAATTGGCCTGCTCATGTCATTTCAGCAGTTCCTTTTTTCGATGGCAAACACCAAGAAGGTAGGGGCTGTTCTAGTCCCACTTGCTTTGCCGAGAGCCCCCAGTGGCTTGGTGAAGCCTACTAGCTCTGCTACCAGCCTACAGTGTTCTGGATTTGCTGGCCTTTTTGTTATACAGCCATCTCCCGCTTTTGAAAAGTTTGGGTTAGGTCACTTCGCTTTTACCAAAGATCTACATTAGTACCTGTTTCGCTAACTGAAGGAAATCCAAAGAGGATTTTTGCTTTTACCAAATGCTGAAAAGCAAAAATAGCATTCAGCATTTGTTTTGCAGCAAGCCATCATGGAGGCTGTGCACACGGGAGGGGAGGGGGCCCGCCAGCCAGTGGCCCCACACAGTCCCTTCCCAGGGAACTACACTAGCATCTCAGCATCAAGTGCCATGGCTCTGAACTGTGAGCAACTGTGCGTAATCTCCATTTATCTTGTTGTATCTGTTAGCAAGATATGTCCTAAGGTATCAGAAAAGCTTAAGAGAAATTATTTTGGGGGTCTGGGAATGCACAAAAATTTTCCCTATAAATGAGTGGTAATTGCTTCTTTGCTTTGTGCCACTGAGGCTCATGAAAGGTTGTGTAGGAATGCTCTGCTTTCAGATAGCTGGGGAATCCTGCAGTTTCGTTAACCATTCCTGCAATGGCCCTAACCTCATCTAAGCACCGGCGTGGAAGAAGACATAGGAAGGGAATAATTGGTTGAATCTAAGAAAGTTTTCTTTCTTCTTTTACCTTTTCAAAAGGTCTTAGGTAGGGAGGGCCCATGTTGGAACTGAGCCATCATGCCCTTGATCTCGTAATTATTGACCTGCTTCTAGGCTTTAGGCAAGATAGCCCTTGAGGTGTATGTGAGGGGAGTTGCTTGGTCGGTGAGTTAGTGAGGGTGTCAGGGCACTGAATGGCTGGTCCAAGCCCTGAGTCCATGATGTTCAAATGACTGAAGCATTTCGAGCAAGCAAAAAATGAGCACATCTGTTCATTGGATCAGTGGAAGGAGCCTACTGAGTTCTGAAACACCATGGCCGATGGGTCTGGTGAATTATTTAGCATTCCAAAAAGCTGGGGTGTTCTCCATGTAGGCTAGTTGGAAAGTTAAAAGTGCCAAGAAATACATGGTACTGTATTTATATTACCTGGAGTTGAAGAACTGTGTAACTCAGTTTCCACTGCTTACGGCAACAGCTGAAGTCTGAAACCAGGAGTCAAGAGAAATCCCTAAGGATGAAGGTCAAACTCGGATTCCACACATCTTAACAAGTGAAGCCATCACTGCTTTCTGACCAATGGGTCTACACCTATAAATGTACCCTCAAACACAAGATTAAAACCTTAAAGTAGGTAAATAATCATATGTTGGGATTGAATGCAGAGTCCTAGTAGAGGGTCTACCTAAGTACAGCAATGGGAACATGGAGGCCAAAGAGAATGAAGCCAATCTATAGCCTTCCTGAGTGCCAGGCAAGGAAAGAGTCCCTGACAAGACACCATAGTCCCTATACAGTCCTAAAGTCTTGAGAAGAAAGGAGGACCCTCCAAGTAGGCCCTTAAGATTTTGAGCTGTGGTGTCTGAGAATAAGCAGGCACAGTTTCCAGTGCTGGTGATGGTCATCCGGGGTTATAAGGTGATGTGCCCTGGGGTCTGCCTGCTCCCTGAGAGATGTCCCCCAGACAGGCCCAGTTCAGTGTACATTCAAGCTGAGGTGGTCAAATAAATCTGCCATATCTGCCTGTTTCCTGAGCCTTCAAGCTTTCTCCTCACCTCGGGTTTAGATAGCTGTCTTTTTGGTCTGAAACAGCTAAGAGCAAGGAATTAGTGTGCCTTTTCTCCCCATCCACGCCTCTTTGGCCAGAGTCGTCCTCCTTTCCCTTTGCTGCCCCACCTGAGTGACCAGTGCTCCTTTGCTGGCTCCCAGGGGCCCAAGGTCACTTGCTGTGTTATTCCACCAAGACCGTGTCTTCCCCAAGAACATCTCGCAGTCTTGTTGTTTTGGAGACCTGGAGAAGGTGTCCCCTTCCTAGTTGATGATACATAAGCTAACTACAATAAAGCCATTTCAATTAAGGGAGCAGAAGGGTATAGAATGGGAACTGACAAACTTTGTAAAGAGCCAGTAAGTAAATATTTTAGCCTTTGTAGGCCATGTGGGCTCTGTTGCAACTACTCATCTCTGCTGTCCTGATGCTAAAGCAGCCAGGGTCAGTACATAAAGGAATGAATATGGCTGTGTTCCAATTAAATGTTCTTTACGAAAATGGGACAAGTTGGATCTGTCCTGTGGGGCCTCAGTTTGCTGACCCCTGGCATAGAAGAAAGAATAGTACTCGCCCCCAGTCACAGCCCTGACCTTAACCAGCTGCTTGACTTTAGGCAAGTCACTTCCTTCCTTTCTCACCTCTCACTCCTCCCAAAAGAAGCAGGGAGTAGAGAGGGTAACTTGTGAGACTGGCCATGTGCCTGGCATCTTCAGTTGTCCTGCTCATCCATGGAGTTGTTGATAGCCAACAAAGCAAAGCCCACAGTAAGGGCTATCATTTTGAGCATCTGCTATGAGATAACTTACAGACTCTCCTTTCATCTTCTCAGCTCCCCAAAGTCGGTAATCCGATCCCTCTTTAATAGATGAAGAAATAGAGATAAGGGATGTTAAAAAACTTGCCCAAATGGCAGAACGACTAAGTTCAAATCCAGGTCCATCCAACCACACCCAAATTTCCCATTCATCATGTGGCCTCCCGTGTAGGCTGCTCAGTTTTCAATCCCTTCACTCTAACCATTTTTCAGATACTGTCTCTAATATACTCTTCTCACCACAGTTGCTGGATTGATCAGATATTGTCCCTTCCCTGTCAAAATCTGCCCTGTAGCTTCCCATCACACTTTGGATAGAATAAAGCCATTCCAATTAAGTGAGCAGAATGGCATAGATCCCAAATCCTTCCCATGGCTTACGAGGCCCCTATGGTTTCTGCTATCTCATGCCACCCTTCTGACCTCTCTTCTCTGCTTCACTTACTCTGTTCCAGCCCCAGACACTTTGCTTTGCCTTACACATGTCAAGCAGACTTTGACATCAAGATTTTGGGGGTCTCTAGCCTAGAATCTTATATGCTCCCCAGATGAGAATGGCTCATCCCCTCACTTAATTGATACCTCAACTTAAATGTCACCTCCTCAAAGAGAACTTTCCTGACCACTCTATCCATAAAAACCCCAGCCATCACTCTATCTCCTGACATTTTTGTTTTCTTTGTAGCTCCTATCACACTAGGCAATAATCATGTTTATCTTTATTATTATTATTATTACTATTATTCTCTCCTGCTTTGTGAAGGCAAGGAGTTTATCTTGTCCATTGATAAGTGGTGTCTAATCTTGTAGGCTTCCAATGACTATCCGTTAATTGTTGAATAAATGAGAGAATATATGGGAATGAGGCAACAGAGTATGACTGGCTCAGGACTAGTTGATCATTATCTGAAGGTAGTAATTCAAGCCTATCAGCAGTGTGAAACCTTGTCCCCTAGTCCCCATGTAGGAAGGATGGCCTGCTTGCCTTTACCAGAAAAAAAGGGTGTTACTTCATCTCATCCTTAGAAAGTATCTAATACAGGAGAGGTGCCACAAAACTGGGAAAGATTAGTCTCATGACTGAATGTCAGAGGTCATCTAAGGTCCAGAGTTTTCCAGCTGCCAATCTCTGACCCCCTGTTGCTCCACCTCCTCCACTGACTGCACCATCCCTTTCTGCAGGGGCCTTTCCTGACCAGAACTGCCCCCTCTGCAAAATCCTCTTCTCCTCAGGCTTGAGGGCAGCATGAAAACTTCAGGTAAGTACTTTTGTTGGAAAAACAGTATTCTTACCCAAACACTGTCACTTGATGGTGAAACCAAGAGTTAAAGAACTGAAATAGCTTGGCCAAAGTCCTGCTGCTTATTAATGTCACATATGAGGCTATAGCCTATGTTTCCTGATCATGAGACTGGCCCTAGCTCCACACTCCACCCAAAATGGTAGAAGTAAACATCCAACAACATCCCAGGTTGCTCATTCAAGAATCCATTCAATTCTCACTACTGGGTATTTACCCCAAAGATACAAAAGTAGGGACCCGAAAGGCTACGTGCACCCCGATGTTTATAGCAGCAATGTCCACAATAGCCAAACTGTGGAAAGAGCCAAGATGTCCATCAACAGATGAATGGATAA
>NW_022589743.1:9434364-9502528 GCF_004348235.1 Phoca vitulina | reverse complement strand
CTGTGAATTGTGCAAGACTGTTGAATCTCAGATCTGTACCTCTGAAACAAATAATGCAATATATGTTAAGAAAGAAAAAAAAGAAGAAGAATGTAGCAGGAGGGGAAGAATGAAGGGGGGGAAATCGGAGGGGGAGAAGAACCATGAGAGACGATGGACTCTGAAAAACAAACTGAGGGTTCTAGAGGGGAGGGGGTTGGGAGGATGGGTTAGCCTGGTGATGGGTATTGAGGAGGGCACGTTCTGCATGGAGCACTGGGTGTTATGCACAAACAATGAATCATGGAACACTATATCTAAAACTAATGATGTAATGTATGGGGATTAACATAACAATAAAAAAATTAAAAAAAAAAAGAATCCATTCAATTCTACAAACATTGATCGAGCATCCAAAATGCGGCTGGCCCTATAATTGTTACAGTCTGGGGTGCAACAATGAAAAGAGCAGAGTCCCTGTCCCCAAAGAGTTTACTGGAAATCTGAACATAGAATGAAAGAAATAGGATTTTTTTTTTTTGGTATTGAAATGTTGATTAATAGGTGAATGCAGTAATCAATTTAGTCTCAAAGAGGTCCTTAAAGCACCTCCCAGAGCTTCCTCAAACAGTTATGCTTAGGCCTCACTCTGCATATGATTTTTAAAAAGAGAGCAAGAGAGAGGGAGGGAGATAGGGAGGGAGGAGGGGGAGGGAGAGGGAGAGAAAGAGAGAAATAGAAAAGAAGGAAGGTAGGGTGAGAGGGAGGAAGGAAGGAATGGAGGAAAGGAGGGAGAGAAAAGGAAAGGAAAGGAAAGTTGAATGGTGCTCTGCCTGCTTCCTTCAATCCCTCACTTGTGTATCTCTGCTTCTCTCAAAGACCTTAAACTGGGGGGGGGGGGTGTCACTCTCCAGAAGTCCTTTCAGCATGGTCCTCACCTACTCTGAAGTCCTGGGGTGACATGGAAGAGCTGAATTATTTCTCCCACTCAGTGTCTCCTACCCAGCCCTCAGTCCAGACTTCAATGATAAACTTCTGCATTATCGTAGCAACTTTTGATATGAGAATGAAGAAACTTCTGATTAATACTAACTCAGTCAATAACAGACATTCCCTCCATCAATCGATAGCACATTAGAGGTCTTCTGGAACAACCTGGGTCAGAGACAAGGATTCAAATACCAACACAAGCTGCAAGATTAGTAGAGGGACTTATATCAGTCAGTCCCAACTGTGCCAAGCCCTGGCTCAGCCGTTCAGAGATGACCTCCTATGAGAAAAGTTCACCCTTGACTTTAGAATAAATCTTTCTTCTTCATCACCTTGACAATGAAGTCCAAAAAGAATAAAAAGGTGAGAGAGTGAGCAAGAGTGAGCCGCAAGTGCACTGGCAGAAATAATGAGCAAGAGTTGATATTAACACGGAAACACGCCATTCCTGATTGCCTTGTATTTATAGAAGTAAAAAAGCCAAGGATAAAAGAGAAACCAGAAAACAAGGTACATACTTGCCTCTAGAAGCTTCTCTCCTTCCATCCTTCCCCATTCTCCCACCTCCCCAAAGATAAAGATACATTTTATTACGGCCCCAAACTACTTGGGATCAAGACTTGCCAGCGTACAGAAACGAAACCAGCTTTCCCTCCGTCTGACCCAGGATGCTCACCCGCTTGCCGAGTTCACTCACCCACTCTCCCCACATTTTCCTGCCTGTTGCATGCAAAGCAATTGTCTCCAAATGCCAATTACTGATATTCAAAACTGCTGTTTTCCTACCCTGGTTAGAGACGCCTCCATGAGAGACCCGGGGTGAGCTCTTGAGTTGAAAGAGAACCTGGGGGGTGGAGGGAAACCCCTTCTCGAACCTCCACACGGTTCCCGTTGCCAAGGGAACCCTCTTTGTCCGGTGAGGCTAAGAATGGCCGCCTCTCCCACGGCCTGGCTCCAGGAGTGGCCAAATCGCTGCACAGGGTCAAGAGCAGAGGGAGGGGAGCCTTGCACATGCTTCTCACAAAGAAATCACTTTCAAAGAATGAAAGAAATGGTGAAAACAGTTTTAGGAGGCACCCGGTGGGGAGGGAATAAGTTTATCTATGGTGCTGCGATCACATTTGAGTTGGCTTTTGTGCACCTAAAAGGAGAAGGATTCAAATCTGTATCACAGATGAGACAGGGTGGGTAGGACAGAGAGAGGGAATCCGGGACGGGAAGGTTGCAAAGGGTATGTCCCAGCCTCCTTCAGCAGATGCATAACACTGATCAGATACACAATTAATTCATTAAAATGTTTAGCTGAAGCTTTGGGCTGGATTATTTTGGCTCCTGGATTGGTCAGAGGAGCTGTCTGTCTGTTTCCTAGAAGCCTGGTGGGGCCCGGCCTGGAGATGGTAGTGTCATTTTGATGGTGAAGCACATTCTCGCTGCATTTTAGGGACCAGGACCAGGGTTGACTTTCCTTTTCAGAATAAATTCTCTTAGGGCAGATGCCCCGGGAGGAACATTTTGTAGATGCTTATTTTGAAACCCATTTGTCAAGGGTAGACCAGATTGAATGGTAGTTTGGAAAGTTTGAATGGACCTCAATTAGAAGTCCCAGTGCCTGGCACAGGGCAGGTGCTCACTAAAACGTCAGCTGTCTGAATGGTTGTTGAAGGACGACTTTCCAGCATCTTGTCTTTCTAGCAAGGTAGGAGGATGAATACTTACTTACCAAATGGAGCAGCCAAGGCTCGAGGATGTAGCTTACCTGAGGACCCACGACTGAATGGTAGTAGAGGAAAGACTCAAGCCCAGGGCCCATTACCTCTGACCATGATGTCTAATTGCTTTTTTTAAAATCGAGAACTTGAAGGAATTCTCTATCCAAATGTTGCTGAACAATTTTAAACAAAAAAGGCAAATAAATAAAGAAAAACAGAAATTGGACACCTCTGCAATTGGTCTGGGCTAAACATGGGGTGAAGTTATTCACACTGAATTACAGGAAAGTACCAAGAAAAATTTACACAGGCACGTGCACACACACACACACACATGCACATACATATGCATATACATATTTCCCTGCAAGATGGTGAGAGTCTTATATTACTCATCTCCTAAGTCTCAGCTCTGGTAACAGTTGCTCGGGGAACTTTGCATCACTATCCCCAAGCTCAGCTTCCATAGCACTGTTTAAAGATTCTCCTCATAATACTTACCACACTGACGTAGTCATTGGTACCTGCGTATATGATCATAGGGACTTCCCCTACCAGAATATCATATCTCTGAGGGAAAGCACCATGCTCCATTCCTTCTTCTTCTTCTTCTTTTTTTTTTTTTGGTCTCTTAAATACCTAGTAATATGCCTATTGCATAGCAGGTGCATGATACATACACTCAAGAACTGAAGAGCAAGGAGTCCATTTGTGAATGTTTTATTGAGTGTCAACTACATTAGGCCCCAGGGAGGACTCAAGAGATGTTGATGGTATAGTATCTCCCTGTGAAATTTAAGATTTATGTAAAATGAAGGACTTGGTCCTTAAATATTACTTAAGCCAATTGCAGTAAGTGTAGCTGAGAGTATTAGAAGTAATGCATTTATTTAATGGATGAAAACCGGCTTTCTCGGTGGTTTTGTCTATCAGACTGTGGCTATAAAATCCCAGGAGCTCCTGAGCTGCAAACAGGCCCTGTCAGGCTTGCAGGGTCTGTGCTCATTTCTTCTTGTCAATGCCCTTGGCTTTTTCAGCCTGCCTGCTCCAGAGAAACCCTGGGTAAGGCACATGACCTAGTGGTAGAAGGCTTGGAGATAGCTCCATCTCTGATACTATTTCTCTTTCACAAAAAGACTAATCTAAATCTATCAAAACCTACTACCAAAATACACAAATTCCAATTGGTGCATAACCACAAGAAAACAGCATTCTGGATCTTCTTATCGGTTGGGATATCTGGGCCCATGTTTCCCTTTCATCCTCTCTAGGGGATGCTGACACAGGCTGTAGTTTGCACAGCTCACAGCACTAACTGGTCAACCAGGGGAAGATTCCAGCCAAAAGGATCAGGGTCCTGTCCTCACTGCACCTTCATGATGGAAACAGCAGGTGGAAAGTGCTAGGTGCCAGAGTCTCTGCCAAAAAGACTAATGCTTTCAGGTCATCTGACAGTCACAGATGAAGACTGAGGCCCAGAGTTACATACTAAGTGAGCAGAGGTTGGACTGGACTCTGTGCCTGGAAATGCCCCCTCACATCTTCCCAAGTGGCCTCTGACCTCAGGTCCCCTCCCCTTCAGTGGCGTGCCTCCCACTCTGACCCTCCTATCAGGTCATGTCACTCTTCAGAGTAAGATGCTGCCATGTCTGTCCACTGCCCTGAGACCAAGTCCAGTATCTCAGGCTTTCTGTCATCTGCCCTTCCCAGCTCTGCCTCAGAGACTCTACTCCCTCACCCAATGTCTCATGTCTTCTCTGAAATACTCAGGTCACCTCATTTCACCACATTCTTCCTCTTGCATTTTACTCTGCTGGGAATGTAATGCAAGCAAAGGTAATGTCACAGATGGCACCCCAAGTCAACTTGCCAGACCTCTCTGCCCGTGCCAGGGAGCTGTAAGTTAGGTGCTGGAGAAGGAGGGTTTTGGAAAGATGCTTATTTGGAATTATGCTATGCTTCATGGGGGAGGAAGGAGCCGTATCTTATACTTAGCATTCATCATGAGGGGCTGTGCATTTTGAGGAGAGAGTGGACAAAGAAGAGGGAGGAGGAGGAGAAGGAAGGGGGAAGGAATTAGAATTCAGGAACACTTACCACTCAAGTGCATTCATAATTTCTGGTCACCCACTAACTTCTGTTTGAACTAATACCATTATCATACATTACAGTCTCAAAGTTAAATGCCTACAGAGGCCAAATAAGTGAGGTAAATGAGGGCAGTAGGCCTTGTGTCAGGTAACAGGGAGTGGTGGAGACTGTGGTAAAACAGAGACCAAATGCTATTATGTAAAGGGAATAATAGTAACTCCAGCCACTTCCCGACATGTAGGATTGCAGCCCAGGATTGCCAGAGTTTTTCACTTTTAAAGGAAAGCTAAAATGTGAAAAATGTATGAAATTTCCCAATTTAAAAATGTTGATTCAAAATGTTAACAAACACTCTGTAGGACAAACAAAATATACTAGTTCATGCGCTGCCACGTTGTGACTTTAGCCCTACATGGAACTTTCCAGAGTGTGAGCATAGGCATCGGTAGGCAGGGGTGTATAGTTGTTGTCAATAATCCAGATCACAAAACGTATGTGAGAACATCCAGGAGGTAACAAGGTAGAGACGTAAGTGATCTAAACATGCTACTTCATGAAGTAGAGGGTGCTAACATGATTGGATGTAAAAGAACGGGAAAAAAAATCATGTAAAACCTACCTCTCTCTCAGGAGTTGTGGCTTTGTTTGAAGTGGTGATGGGATTGGTCAGTGCTCCCCTCCAACTCTGAGAGCTGGACAGCTCCAGAGGCGATCCTCCCTAATCCTTCCATGGCTCAGGAAGGCTGCGCTTGCGGACAGGTGGGAAAAGGGTAGGGGTGTGTGTGTGTGTCACTGTGGCCAACAGAATGCCATGCCAGGTGTAGACATGTGCATGACTCAAGGCAGGTCCTTTTTCTCATTGGCCTCAAGCATCCTTTTTTCCAGCTCTTAGCCAGCATAAACTCAAGGCAACACATCTGGGGAGGGGCTGGCAATGGTAAGACCCCCCTCTTCAGGGAAGACCTTTCCTCACCTGTGAACACCTGTAGAGGCAACTGGCCTGATGGCCTATGGCCCGGCTGTTCACAATGGCTGCCCTGCTTCTCGCTCTCTCTGCTTAACCCTGAGGAGAAAACCACCCCTGCCCTTCGAATCCCTTTATATCACCACCAGTCTCCTATCTCAGGGCTACAATCACGTGCCCCTCTTTCTCAAGAATTGGCCTTCTGTATCCCTTTTAGCTCTTCTCTTCCCTTTGGTTATGATTCAAATCTCACCAATTATTTTTCTACAAAGTCTACCGGTCCTAGGATACCATTTCCTATTTCTATAGCCACCAACCTTATCCAGGTGCTTGACATTCCAAATTCCTGTTGCTATTTGTGGCCTCTTAGGAAGGTTTTCCTTGCCTCCAGACTCTCCCCACCTGCCCTAAGCACCATTTCCATCATGTCATCCCCTTCCCTATTATTTATTATCTTAAATTAAAATACACAAACATGACCTTAAAAGACTTTTCCCCCACTGCCTCTGTGTAGAGCCTATCCAATTACCTTCAGGCAACGGAAAGAGCATGAATTTTGGAATCACACAGACCCAAGTTCACATCCTGGCTTTGCCATTTACTCCCTGTGGGATCTGAAGAAATTATGTAAACTCTCCTGCCTTCAGTTTCTTCATCTCAAAATTGGGATAAATAATACCTACCTTGTACCATTGTTACAAGAATTATATAAGCTAATGTAGGCTATTCCCTTGTATGTGTACTCAAAAATGGTACCGGCCATTAGTATTATTCTCCACGAATGTAGTATTAGAGGGGGAAAGTAGGAGGGTGTTTGCACCTGTCAGCGAGAGGACAGATATGTCAAAAGAATCTGAATCAAATAAATAAGTTATGGAAATGCACATAGCCCAATGTGTTCTGCTACAGTGCAGAAGACAATTAAAAAAATTATCAAGAGAGAAAATGGAAAGATGGTGCCACTAAGTCCCAGCAATTTTGTGCCCTGAACATCTTAGCTATGTCCCCTATGTTCTCCAACACAAACATGTGGCTTCAATCCACGAAAGCTTCTGCAAGTCCCCTGGAAACAAATGGATCATGCCCAACCTTATGGATTTCACATGCGTTGTGCATGGCCTGTGGTCGCCGTCCGCCTTCATAGTGCCATTAAATGTGGCGGATACCTGAGAGTCACCGGAGGTCAGACAAACGAAAATGTGAATCCTGACTCTATCAAGGTCCTAGCTGTGGAACTGTGAGCAGGATACCTGATCTCTCCAGGCCTCAGTCCTTTACCCATAAAATTAAGAGAACCATGCTATCTGTGTAGGGAGCTAATTAGATCAGCGGCTCTTCCAAAGGTCCTCACCTATTTTAACTGTGCGATACATGTTTCCCTCTTATTCTCTTGAGTGGACCCAATGTTCACATCCTTTAAGAAATTCCCTTGATCAAATCCTTCTGATGCTAACTACTGCTTTTCTCTATCCTCTCAGCAAATGGAACCTTAAAATTTAGAGTTATAAAGATGAGTTTTTGAGTGAGATGGACTTGGTTTTTAATTCTGGTTTTACTAACTAGCTCTGTTACCTGGACAAGTCTCAGTTTCTTTTCCTGTAAGACAGAAATAACAACTGTCCCTCCTTTAGAGGACCCTTGTAAAAATTTAATGGGGTAGCGTTCAGAAGACGACCTAACCAAGAGAAAGCAGCCAACAGAGGTTAGCTGCTCTTATTAAGGTGGAAACTACCAGAAGTGGTAACGAACAGGATGGGATTTGGGTCCCATCTTGACACAAATAAGTTATATGATTTTGGTCCATTCATATAACCTGTTTCCATATCTATAAAATGAAAGTCATACCTCGGGAATTTCATAAAGATGAAATAATGTCATAGATCTGAAGATTCTTTAAAAAATGAAAAGCACCAGTTTTACACATCTGCTGGCAAACAAAGTTATTTGTTTTCAACTTCTCTTGTGTGTGTGTGTCTGGAAGCTCCTCGAAGGTAGGGAGGAATGCTTCTACTTATTTTGCACCCATCCCATGTTGCCTGCTCACTACCCAGTCAGTGCCTGTTCCTCACCCATGCCTGCCTTGTAGAACAGACTCAAATAAAAGCACCGGCCCCTTATGTGTGGGCAGCATCTCTGCCAAGGCAAAGATTCAGCTTCTAGGTCCGAGGGCCTGAGCTGCCCCAAGGAGAGGGGAAAGATTAAGCATCTGTAATAAATGTTCTCCAGGCAGGGAGGGAAAAATCACCTAACACTCTTGTGGCTTTTAGAAAAAAAGAGTAAGAGAGAAGAAGGAGGAAAAAGAAAACGCTGAGCTTTAAACAAGTGGCTGGGCTGTTTGTCATCTGTAAAATGAGGCGATGGAAAAGCACAGAAGGGCAGTGGTCACTGGGTCTGCTTCAGGGATTCGTGCCTCAGACGTCCACTCCAGTGCTCCCAGGCTGCCCATCTGCAATTTCTTTTTCTTTAACAAAAACAGAGAATTCTCACTGGGCTCAAGTTCCCACCTGGCTCAGGAGTTTTCAGACCTGGCCTAGGTGGTCTCTAAGTAAATATTTTCATCCTCACTCACTCACCTCCTCCTGAGGAAAAAAAAATCATCTCTTTGCTCAGCTAGAGAAGAAAGCACCCAAACAAAACAGCAGATTATTTGCACCATTGGAACCCTCATTCCAGGGACTCCCAGGCGGGCATGTGGTTTAAATCAGAGTGTCCGGGCTACTTGTCCATCTTCTCGATGAACCTGGTTAACATGAACCCGGAGAGAAAGCTGGGATGCATGCCAGAGCACTTTAGGCCTATATGGGTTGGCTCAGGGATTCTCACCACCACCCAGTAATTCTAGAAATCCACCTGCAGGCAAAACATTAAGAAACGGTCTAACCTAAAGTGGAAACAATAATGCATCCTTGACTGTACATAAAGATTGAGTCCTTCGTGATTTCTCCATAGCTAGTAGATTCAGTGGAAATACTCTTGCTTAGAGCTAATTTCAGGGGCTCTTTTATTCCTGTATTCATTTTGTTTTAGCTTAGTAGTAGCAGTAGTAGTAGTAGTTGTTGTTGTTGTTTTCCCTCCAGAAATCATTTCAGGTGTTCCTCTATTTGTGCCAGGCACGGTGCTAGGCTATAGGGTTCTAAGATGTGCAAAACACAACTTCTGCCCTCCAGCTCACAGCTCTTGTAATGAAGATAAAAATCCAGACATACAACTATTAAAATATTACTTTCCTAGGGTTATTGTAGCAAATTATGAGAAACTGGGTGATTTAAAACAACAGAAATTTTTTCTCTCACAGTTCTGGAGGCCAGAAGACTGAAAGGCAGGTATCAGTAAAGTTGGTTCCTTGTGGGGCTTTGAAGGAGCATCTATTCCTTGCCTCTCTCCTAGCTTCTGGTGGCCGCTGGAAATCTACGGTGGTCCTTGGCTCATAGCTGCAGAGCTCCATTCTGTGCCTGCGTCTTCACATAGCCTTCCCACTGCGTCTCTGTGTCAAAAATTTCCTCTCCTTTCTAAATCCACTGGATCGGGGGCCCACCCTAAAACCAGGATGACCTCATCCTGAGATCCTTAACTAAATTACATCTGCAAAGACCCTATTTCCAAACAAAGTCACATTCATAGGTACTGGGGGTTAGGACTTAAACATATCTTTTTGGGGACACACTTCAAAGACCATACGTGATTAGTGCTATAAATACAGAGGCGAGCATGGGACATGACTGCAACAGAAAGGAGCATGATCTAATGCAGCTGTGGGAGCATCAGGGAGACTTTCTGGAGGAGGTGATTCCCAAGGGGAGTTTCAAGGACAGGTTGGAATCCGCCTACAGGAAGAGCTACTTGTGTGAAGGCCTGGAGGTTTGTAAGTATCATGAAGGGGATGACTCTGTGTTTGGCATTTGAATGTTGATGGGCTCCTCGGATCCCTTTGCTGCTTATCCCTCCTCTCCACCACTATCTGTGTGACCTAAGAAGGAAGATCAGTGTGCAGAGGTGCATTGGCTGGAATTTCAAATGGTACAGTCTCTAGCCCACAGTGCAGAGAGCTCCTCACCTTGGCCCCACATCCTAACAACAAAAAAAGCCCAAAGCCACCTCCGCCTTAGCCTCTTTTGCTCTCCTTCTCATCTTCAGACTCTTGTGTGTCCTATTCTCTCCCTGGGAATCCCAGCTTGTCATACCAAGTAAACATTCATTCATACTCATTGGTGGGTGTCATCTGTTTCAACATCTAAATGCATTCCAGGGTGGCTGATCAGAGCCTGCCTCTGGGCAGGCTGATCAAACAGAATAAATGGTGGGACTGGGGAATCACATGGAGTTTGTAAGAATGGGGTATGCGGAGCGTGAGCAGGGTGGAGGGGAAGTAACTTCATGCTGGAAAGGCAGACAAGAGACAGATCACAGAGAGTCTGAGAAAGCAGCTGTGCTACTTCAGTGAAACACAAACTGGATAAAGCATGTCAAAGCCAAATAGCTCTTGTCCACTGGTGAAAACCAGTGAGAATATGCTGTTTGGGGATCATCCTGACTCACAAGGAGTTAAGCTGTCAGCATCAGAAGACACAGGTTAGGATGGATAGATAAATGGAAAACCTGAAGGACAGAGAGCCTTCCTGAGGTGTGGCTGGCTGTCTTTAAAGGCAGAATTTTCTAGGGTCTGAATTTCATTCTGGAAACCTGTCTGCAGGTGGTTTAAGCTTTCAGGCATAAGGCACAAATGAGTAAGGTTGTTATGCAGTGTCCTTTGAGTCCACTACTGGTTTATAAAGGCTATGTGCTTCCAAAAGCATCTCCCATTTGGCCAGAGGAATGATTTACTCTTCACAGAGTGAACTTGGCCAACAGCTAACCTTTGATGTAGGCTATAAGGGGCAACCTGGTGAGGATATTTTCCACTTGTCATTTCCATCCAGTCAATGGACTTATCAGAGCTGCATCTGTGTAGCATTTTTTTTTTAACTCCTATGAAATTGCCTAGACCATAAAATTAGACCCAGCAACACCCTGGTTATAAAGAAATGGGGAGATGTGGGGTTGGTCATGCTTTTTGGATAAGGACATCAGAGCTTTCTTTGGTATGAAGCAGTTCATAAATTTGTGGACATTAACTACCTCTACCCTGAGTGCTGTGCCTAAACGGATATCACAGCACAGGGGTGGGGACTTGGTGGAGAAATACAAAGTGCACTGGAACTATTTACTCAAAGAAAGCTGCTCCCCCACCACACCCTGATAAATGTTTTTCAAATGGTCCTTTATCCGAAATAGCCCACCACTCCAAGAATACTATATGGCTGACTCAGAAGGCCACATCCCATGCATTCTTGTTGCCATTCCAAACTCATTATTTATGTGTGGCTTTGGATAGTCTTCAGAAGATTTGCTGAAGCATTCACACCAATTCAATCCAAAACTTCACTCTTTTGCTGGACCATTCTTTCTGTGACAGCCTTGGCATCCCAGGTCATCTTAGAATAAAACATCAGGCACATGACCTCCCAAAGAAAAAAAATGGAGGTAAAATAGCCAGCATCCCCCAATCTTCAACTACTCCTCCTTAAAGACCCTATGCTATTCCATATTAGAGGCTTGGAAAACAACCACATGACTGTCAGCAAACTGCAGGAATTGTACTGGCAAGTTTGGCTTGTGGTGGCTCTGTCTGCAGATTGTGTTTCTTGTCTGCCTGCCAAGACCCAATGTCCCTGATAAATGTAGCACTCAGAGATGGCCTGCAAGAGAGGTAGATTGTACCATTCAAACCAACTCTCTGGAGAAGATCAGTGAGGCCAGATCTAGAAATAAGGCAAAGACGGTAGATGGAGAATTAGAGAATCAAGACGATCATTTTGGAAAATCAGGGGCGTATCAGTGTATGATCATTACTTGCACAACCACAATAGGTAAGCTAATACTAGGGATTGTGGAGACATGAAAAAATACATCATGTGACCTTTACCCTCAAGCTTTCAGTCGATGTAGGTAGCTAATGGACATCATATGTAGGAGCATAAAGTGACAACATAATTTAATAAATAGGGAAGATAATGGGTTATAGCTGTAATATATTAATGGTGAGAATAAGGGAAGAGATAAATTACAATATGAAATAGCTAGAGAATATACAAATTTTTATTTAATGTCTTAAATAGCACCTACTAGATCTGAGTGCTCGAATGATACTAACTCATTTAATCCTCCTCACCATCCTATGATGTAAGTACTATTAGCATACTCTCTTTTTTTTTTAAATTTTTTTATTGTTATGTTAATCCCCATACATTACATCATTAGTTTTTGATGTAGTGTTCCATGATTCACTGTTTGTGCATAACACCCAGTGCTCCATGCAGAACGTGCCCTCTTTAATACCCATCACCAGGCTAACCCATCCTCCCACCCCCCTCCCCTCTAGACCCCTCAGTTTGTTTTTCAGAGTCCATCGTCTGTCATGGTACATCTCCCCCTTCTATTTCCCCCCCTTCATTCTTCCCCTCCTGCTATCTTCTTCTTCTTTTTTTCTTAACATATATTGCATTATTTGTTTCAGAGGTACAGATCTGTGATTCAACAGTCTTGCACAATTCACAGAGCATACTCTCTTTAGATGAGGAAACTGACACAGAAAGGTTAAGTAGCTTGCCCAAGGTCACACAGCTATTAAGTAGCAGAGCTGGGATTCAAAACCTCCATCACAGGAGGAAAAAGAACTTAGACTGGGCTTTGAAGGTAGGCTAGGATTTGGAAGGCAAGAAGTTAAGAAGGCCTTCCAGCTGAATGGAAATGGCAGGCCATTCCAGGAAGGGAGTGGCATGATGAAAGACTCATTCTCGCTTCTGGATGGTTGGTCTTACAGTAAAATGCAGGAGAAGTTAGAAAGGGAAAGAAACAAGCTGAAAGACAGTGCAATGATTTGGTTAATACCTGGCTTAGGTTGTGACTGTCAAAAATGGAAACAAATGGATGAATTCAAAAGAACCTATAAATGATAAACTGACATGAATTGATAAGTGGATATGAGAGAAAAAGATGTGGAAAGTCAAAGACTTCTCTCAAGTGTTGACCTAAAAAATGGTGGTACCAAATGGTGGTACCATTGATAGAATAAGGGAAGCCAAGATGAAACATGGGTTTTAAAAGATCAGTTATGTTTTAGACATTTTGTTTTGAGATGACTGCTGGACTTCTAAACACACATGTCTATCGAGCAACTGCTTAAGTGGGACTTGAGCTTAGGAAAGTGATCAGGCTTGGGTTCATAGACTTAGGAACCATTAATGCAGAGGTGGGTGCATACAAGTACTCCAAGGGAAGAAGAATACAAAAGCAGAAATGAAGGACTGAACTCTGTCCCAATCCAGTTGCCAGAGGAAGTGAATTAAATAATAATGAAATAGATAAAGGGGAATAAAGAGGAAAGGTACAAAACGAGGATAATGTACCAATGTGCAAAACGAGGATAATGTTCCACTGTGGAAATCAAGAGAAGACATTATAAGAGAAGGTGATAGTTAGTAATGTGTAATGTTGCAATGAGGTAATGGAGAATGGAGAGTGAGACAAGGAAAAAAAAAAAAAAACCATGGTGACTTCTGACCAGCCAGTATAAATGGGGTGGTCCCTTTCTTCCTTCTCTAGGCTGAGTGTTGCCTGTTCTGTCAACATTTCCTGATACAGGATGATTTTAAACCTTTCATCCTCAGCAACACAGCATAATGAGAAGAAGATGGCATGGACTCAAATTCAAAGGCTCTGCTGATAACACAAATTTGGCAGCAAACAGAGCAGGTCATGGCCAAGAGTAGAGCCCTGATTTCTCATGCTACAAAATTTCCTCCAGGATGTCACAGTCTTTGAGCATAGTTATTTAAGCCATTGTGAATCCACTGTGGAGACTGCTGAATGTCTGGCTGAAATTAATAAGTACTCTCTTTTGCGGTGCTCTCTTAACTTATCAACACAGTAAATTTTAGCTTAAAGGTGAATGAAGTTACCATGCTGTGATTTGTTCTTGATGAACAAATGTGGGTTTTTGGTAATCACTTTATTTTTTCAAAATTTTTGAGCCTACAATCTAATCATCTTTTCCAGAATTTTGCCAAGGATTTTAATAAAGATTTAAGTTTAAGGAATTAAATATTAGTGAACTTGGATATCTTCTGATCACTAGTCTTCTGAGAACGCTTCCATTCATTATATATCATCTCAAAGATAAACAATAAGATTGCTAATTGGATATATGGATATATATTTTCAGCATAAAAACTTTGCAAATAAAACTTTTCGAGGCCTGAAAACTTGAACTCACAGATGCCCAATTGTTCTCTCGATGTGAAGATAATTCTTGCTAGAAATTCTGAAAACCTAATACGAGTTGGGTGTTCTTCCATGTCAGGCTCTGGTGACATGAGGATCTTACCCAAGATTTAGTCCATTATGGTTTTCGGCTTTCCCAGCAACCAGAAAGTGAATGGTACTAATATTATATCTTCTGATTCAAATCCATTTTCTGAATTGAATCTTTTGGGATTTAAGTGCAGAAAGCCCCCCTAACCACTGACACCCCTCCCTCACTCCCCATGTATCCAAACAGGTTTCATGGGCTGCCCATCCTCTTTTGTTTTCATTGGGATCATTCCAAACTGAATCACCAGAATGTCAACTATTGGCATTCCCCAAACTTAGAAAAATCCCCACTCACTTTAGGAATCTTCTACATATAGACTTATTTCTATTAAGTCTCTGAATTCCTTGAAGCCTTAGGTACATGTCCAGGAACGCTCATTGTACCTTTCTATGATGGTTCTCTCAAAATTCCTGCTAATTCAACATCACTTTGAAGGCCAATATGAAGTATGATGGCAATTTATTTTATCCTTCTGCTTTCTAAAAAATGACATGGTCAATGAGGACTCTGAGATATTCTAGTTTTAATGGAATCAGACTTCTGGTGAATTTATGAGGAGATAAAGTCCCTCATTATACTGAGATCACCTCTGTATTCTTTAATACAGTTCTCTATTAGAAAATAATGTTTAAAATAATCTGTATTAGGAAAACATCATCTTCAAACACTATCTGGCTAGGTAGCCTACAGTATAATGCCACCAAAATATAACTTTGGACTCTTTTCCTTTATTGCAACTGAAATGCTTTTTACTTTACTTCCCCTCTTAAATTTGTAAGTTTTCGTACAGGTGTTATGACTCCATCATATACAGGCCTAAATTCCTCTCCTTTTCCTGTCCTTGAAGACAACAGGCCACCCAGTTCCTCCAACTGAGATTTAAAAAAATATTTACAACAAGTAAGCAGGACTAATAGGGTTAAGATTGTTATTTTGCCTTTCACCAAAGGTTAATTTATTGTTTATTCTACCCATAGGCCTCACTATGCAAGTAAATAAATACCTAGGAGATTGGATATGCCTTTTGTATATCTCGGCATCTTAGGTTGAACTGCTTGTCCCTTCTACTCTGTAGCTTTGGCATATAAATGCCATTTGTCATCGCCTAAGAAATACTAGGAACCCCTTCCCTTGCTCTGTTGCTTCTTGCCATGTCAGACATGGCATTGTCCATATAATCCTGTTTTGCAGTTTGTTTGCACTTTTCGTTCCTCTCTGACAAAAGTCCTATTTCAACTCTGTTGATCAGCTCAGAATTGTGCCAAATACATACTTCCGAGTCTCTGTGTAGTATACCCAGATCCTAGCCAGGACCCTTTGTTCTAGTATCACAGGCCACAGTCCAGGAAACAAACATCTTCTCTTCCACCCCGTCTTTAGCCTTCCCATCCCTTAACATCACTTGGGTCCTGAGAGTTCCTACAGTTCTCTATCCAGATCCCTAGTGTCTCTGGGGACCCAGCTCATCATTCATTCTCATAGGAGCCAGCAGAGGAGGGCAGTGGGGTTCAGGGGTGCCATGTGCCCTCCACGGTGGTCTCTGGACCAGCTGTCCATATGTAGGTGCCTCTGATGGGCAAAGTCCAAACTCTACCTGACAGATCGTTTCCTCTGAGAGTGGTAATAGGGTTCTTCTATGTGATGGTTCCTGCAAATCTCTTGCATTCCTCTCACAGCCAGTGTAGGGTAATGCCTCTGTATCAGAATATCTTAGAGCGTGCTTCACCACAAGAATCTCTTTGGGGGTTTTCCCCTCTTCTTCTCATTTATGTAACTTTTGACACCTATCTCCATTCATAGCCTCAGCTTATTTTTCTACCTGGTTGCTTTCTTCCTGAATTATTTTTGTACTCCCTATTAAGTCCATTGTCTAATAAACTAGAATGTAACAAGGTGATCCTCAAACTTTTTCCTTCACTTTTAGCAGTCACTGAAGCTTGAAAATAGAGCAAATAGAACTCTTAATCAATAACCTTGGGGAAAGAGAAACACAAAATTGATTCAGAAGGTCAGAATGTTCTTCTAATCAGTATGAGTCACTTCCCAGCCTGCAGAACAAAAGCATCTGTGGGTCGCAGGGAACAACTGTTTTCAAGTCTTGCTAACTAAAACAAGTTAATCTCCCTCTCGTTTATTTTCTCTTAAAAATAATCTATGTATTTGAGAATCTTCAGCTAGCTTTTCAGTAGATGATACGGAGATCTCAGAAGGCTAATAATAGCTTTGTGATGTTGTAGAAAGAACACCAGGCAAGGAATCCAGAGAGATGGGTTCTAATTCAAACTCCATCATTGTGTGGTTTTAAGCTAGTCAGCTGAACTCTGAATCTTGTTTCCTGATCTAGTAAACTGAGGCAGAAAACAGTCCCTGCTTTTCACTGGGTATTTATAAGGTCAGGTACACACACATACATCTATAAACACGCACATATTTTGCAAACTGCATACTGCTGCACAAGTACTACATTTTAAGTAATTATCATTGCATTTTAAAGTTAGCTTGGTGACTAACATAATATAATAAAATTAAAAACTACAAAAAAAAACTAATGATGTAATGTATGGTGATTAACATAACAATAAAAAATTTTAAAAAAAGTTAGCTTGGCATCTTAGAGCCCTTATAAAAGGAACAAGCTAGAATGAGCAATCCTAGACTCGATTTTTGTAGCAGAGCTGGCTGTATGAATTTGAGCAAGTCATTCAAACTGTTGGAGAAATTCCCCATTGTATGAAATAGGGATGATGAGAATCTCTGGCCTTCCTCCAGAAAGTTTTGCTGTCTGGCCCAAGGCTCTACCTCTTCCCCTAAAAAATGATACCAGGAAGATTCACTCTTCAGGGAGCAAAGCACCTCTATCTACTTTTCAACTCATTCCTTACCCTAAGAGTCCATCCAGACAACACATCCAAAGACAAAACAATAACACCAATACTTAGGCAAGACAAACCTTGTATAACAGTTGATTGAGGTGGGGGTAGGAGGAATTGACATTTCCTTACACTAGGATATTTTACACTAGGATGTACAATTTGATACTCTAGTTTATAGTTGGGTATAGAATAACTTGAAGTGAACCTAATACACTTTTAGCTTATAGCTCTGGAAAGCCATACCATCACTTATTGGTTAAGTGATTTCCTACCTATAATTCTTCTATTACACAATTCAGCCAGGGCTGTAGATTCAACCATGATCCATACTGACAAGGCTTGAGAGTCCAGGGGAGAAGATCATCAGTGGGTAGAGACTCAGGTACACGACATTAGGATACACAGCAATGCTATGGAAGCCAGAGCCCAAGTCTGTGAGCATAAAGGAGAGAATGCAGTAGTATGTGTGTGCACACACATGTACACACAAACACACACACAGGTGTACACATCTGAAATGGCATCAGGGCCAAAAACAAATATTGCCACAAATATTGACGTGTTCTGATTTCATGAAAACCTATTAGAGAGGGGCCTTGCTTTATAAAATTGAAAACTTCTGAGTAAATATTGCTCGATTGAATCTTTTATGAAATGCAGTAGAAAACTCATCACAGTGGAGCCTTCCTGGTTGTAAGAGGTACACCCTCGAGAGCAGGTGGCCACATTGCCAGGGACACATCCTCACCAAGACCTCAGTATGGAGTGGCACAGGGTGGCAGCCCACCCTGAGATCTCCAGAAATCCCTGAAGTTTTTCTAATTTCATGTTTTCTCATTATCAAATGGGGAGAGCAAATGTTTTATCACTGTGGTGAGAGGGTTAAAAGATATCTTTTTATTTACTGGGAAAAGCAAGACTGGATGGAGACATGGGTTTTCCTTTGCACAGAGTTAGCAGCTTCTGCACACTTTCCCCACTGCTCAGAAAATTCAAACTAAAAAGAAATGACAAACTACCCATTACGGGTCTCCTGCAAAGACCTCTGACTGTAGAGAGTAAATGAAGCCACAGATCTGCATCAACAGGGATCCACGGTTACATATTTGAATCTGAGGGGTCACATACTTGGATTTTTAAAGGTTAGAATACAGATCAGTAGATTTGAGGATAATAATTTCCATCATTAGAGCAGTCTTCACATGACCAAAGAGTCACCACAGCATTTCCTTAGTAGAGAGTTTCCCACCTAACTTTATAGCTCTAAATCACCTGCGTTTATAGAACCACCACTGCAGTTGACTCTTGCTACATCCCTGTCCTAGAGGAACACACTGTTAAATCATATAATGAGGCAGTTCTAAACTCTTTAGTAATTAATGCCCTTGGAACAGGTCCAAGACTGGAATCCACTGAAATGGGTCCAGTTCTAAGGAGAGACTACCACATTTTGTATAAAAAGAGAGAGATATAGAGCTAGAGTCAGAGATCGAGGGCTCTTTTTAGTTTGTTTAGTTTTTGATTTTTACTAACTGAAACAACTATAATAACTTGAGATATTCTTCTGATTCAGTGGCCTATGTGTTCCATGCAAATTTTTATTTGGACAGTCGCCAGATCTCCAGGGCATCCTAAATATAGTAATGGACTATTTCAAAAGATACTTCTAGAAACCTCCTGAAAACTCTACATGCCAAGGCTACACAGATGCTGCTTATTTCAAGACAGGGGGAACAAACTAACAAATAGCATTATGGATGGTGAATTGGGAATCAGTATCTTATGCTCTAAGCTATGTATACAGTCAAAATAGTCAAATGCAAAGTGAAAACTTCCTTCTGCCGTTTACCTGTCTGAATTTTTTTTGACAGTTCCCTCTGGCTCCTTGAGTTCTCTGGTATCATGTAGACTTAATCTTTATAGAACAGAGCTGGGTTCATTTTAAACCCCCCATCTCAGATGCTACATTCAATTTCAGATAGATGCCTTCCTGATTCTGCAAAAATGTAGTCTTTTACGTGGCTTGCAGAATAAGAAAAAAAAAAAATGGAGTTAATAGTCTGACCAACACCCAGATCAGCCAGCCTCACCCGATTCAATCTGAGGTTTGAGAAGTCGCCATACAGAAAAGCAGTCTTTTGGAGGTGACACTGCTTGCTAGCATGCACATCAACTTTGGGAGAGGGCAGAACCCCAGCTGCCTGAATACTCTCTCAGGCTGCATCTCCAAGAGCAGAAAGAGCTCTTCAGTTTTGGCGAAATGAACTTTCCCCCAGCTAATCAAAATGCCACTTGGTTGGCTGACTGAAATATCTGACCCAGTAAGCCTGCACACCTTTTCACAGCTACCTTCTGCCCAGGGAGAAGTCAATAAAGAAACAAAATGCAAATAAATTAGCATTCATCACTGCCGATATAGTATAAATATTTATAAGGGAAAGATGCGGCAATTTTGAGTGATACCATGATCTTGGCCCCACATAAACAGTTAAAAACAGCCATACTTGTGAGATTGCACTTTGCGTTTTTTTTTTTTTCATTTCACATCACCATAATCACCTAATAAATATTTAAATGGACCCATTTGCTGTAACTATAAAAGAACCGTGTAAACTTGTTGTCATCTAGACACATTAGCCGTGGTGGAGTCAATGAATTTCAACAGTCACTTAATATTGCAGCCACCAGCTACCTTAAAACTGCCAGCCCTGGCCTGCCAGGGAGCTACTGTAACAGTCCTGCTCACTAACTCCAGAGCAAGACACGAGCTTCATTATGAATGCGAGCACTGCCGCTCTAATTAGGCCTGGGAGAAGTTTAACAACCATCCTACAGTCTTGCTGCTGACAAATGTAAAAATAAAGCCTTGTTCGAATTAGCAATGTGAAGTGAGAAGGTCTAGAAGCACCAACTGTCTGACCGGCCCTGGAACAGCTCTAATCTATAGTGGAGTTATTTCGGTTCATAAACTGCTAGTATGTTACCTGCAGGAGGTCTCCCCTGTAAAATGAATTATAGTAAGCTATATGTGATAATTAACCATGCATTAGCAAATATCTTGAAACAGGGAGGCTCTGTTTTCTCTGTATTTTGACTAATAAAAGCATGAATTTGTTCAACAAATGATCATTTAGGTTGTGGGATTCTAACCATATTGGAAGGACACAGTGAGTAATACAACATTGTGCTGGTCTAAAGGGTTTCCTTACCCAAACAGGCTGCTTAATAGACTGGCTCCATACTATGATGCTATTCACAGACCTAAAAACCACAGCGTTGAGAAGACAAATACAATATACATTTAAAATAATATGAACCTTGTGCTCTTACTTACTCTAAAATCACCCTATATGTGACAATTAAAAAGAAAAAAAAAAAAAACCATGGCCGAAGTTCTATTTCAGAAAACAACGATATATTTCATTTAAAAATAATTTAAAAACAACCCCCGTGACTTTGCAACAATTAAAAAATATATATAATTGTACGATTTTTTACAGAGCTGTTTCCTGAGAATTTTCTTTAGAAGGTTTCAAACATGCTCTGCAAGTGAAAATTAAATGACAACACTGAAACACCCGCCCCCACTAATTTTTGAACTAATCCATCATCCAAAAGGATGCACATGAGCACAGCTAATGGGTATCAGTAGCTGGGGAAGAAGTGTTTGGAGTGCTGGATTGGCTGGGCTCTGGGAGGGTGCTGAGAAGGGGTTGGAGATGCATCTCCGATTGTCAGGGGGGTTCAGTGAGAACAGGGGCCCAGGTGTTTCCACCATTAGAGGAAGCTGTGAACAGAGGCGGCCAGCATAGGTGATGGCAATAATGCTTTCAAATTCGCAGACTTTCCCCTTGTCCTGCAGGACACCGATTGCTTTCTTATAAAAGGTAATATTCTTTTTCCTCCCCTCATCTTCTAACCTCACAGTTAAAATGCATATTTATATGTAGTATATATAAACACACACACACATACTTACACAGATCTAAAAATAATCCAGACAGACCGCTAAGGCAGATTCAGATTTTATCCCAAATATGTGACCAATAGTTCTGCTTTAAATAGTCTATCCAAACCCATCAATAAGTTGAGGTTATCCTGTCTAAGCAGTTTCAAGAGTTTATGTGTTTATACCTAAATTGGTTCCATGGGATAGTAATAGATGTTATGCTAAAGAGGTTCTGTGGTCAGATATATATGAGAATTTCTAGATTAAGTAAAGTGACATAGGTTTCTTTACTATAGGACTTCTCAGAGCCTTTACTACCACCATGGGAAATACTGGCTCAGTGTAAACGTTAGGTACACATGGCTAGTCCTCACTGGAAAGAGTATCCAGTATTACAAAAAGTTTCCCAGTGATGCAGAGATAAAAAGAGATGCTGATTCTGAAGATTCCCTGAAGGACTTGGTGGGCTAAGGGATAGTCACCAGCAAATCTGTCCTTCCAGTAAAAGGACAGAACTCCCTATACGCAATAAGAGGACACCTAATCTTATGTGGGGCTGAGGGCTTTCCTGGTTTGGCCAAGGAGCTATCCTTTTGATAATCAAAACACCCTTCAGCTGCAATCCAGTCACCCACTCCAGGTTCTGCAGGAAAATCACAAGGCAAACATGATTTACATCTCAGCAAAGAATCTTTCTTTTCCAAGTCAAAGCATTTCTACTCTTGATCACTGAGCACCTATCAGGAAGGAACAGGTGGGTGGCCATTAGCCTTCGTGAGGGAGGTGAAAACACACCTCGCTTCACACAGTCTTTCTAGCTCAGACCATCCTCAGAGCCTGGCTTGATGTATGACAATTGCTTTTTTGAGCAAGAGCTCTCTCTCTTTTCACCTCCCAATATACTGGGTGGCTGGAACCCAGACTATAAACTCCTATGAAAGTAGAGATCTGCACACTGAGTAAAGATCCTGGAAGGGAAAATGGAAGAACACTGGTGTTCAAACAAGCTCCAGACTTTGCTCTGTGAAGTTTGGGGACTTGGGGGTTAGCATAGGAGCCTGGAGAGACTGAAAGGAGAATAAATGTGGATCCTGCAGGTACCAACAGGTATCTTTGAAGGTTGGTGGCAAAGGAATGATCTCCATTACCTAGTTCCTCAGTACTGCCCTCTGCATCTCTCCACAAACACGTTTTGCTGAAAAATTTTTTTTTTTAAAGATTTTTATTTATTTATTTGAGAGAGAGAACATGAGGAGGGGGTGGGCAGAGGGAGAGGGAGAAGCAGGCTCCCCACTGAGCAGGGAGCCCGATGCGGGGCTTGATCCCAGGACCCTGGGATCATGACCTGAGCCGAAGGCAGACACTTAACGACTGAGCCACCCAGGCGCCCCGTTTTGCTGAAATTTTTAAGAATTTTAGTTTATGTCCTTGAGTAAGATTGGAATTGTATCTATAAGGTGATTGGAATTTCTCAGTGCTGGGCTTCAGGCTCTCATAAAGTGTTTGTGGGAGTCTGAAACCACATGAGAAAATAACATATTGTGGTAAGTTGGTCTTGAGTTATGCTCCCTTGTCTAGTGGAAAAGGCTCAGGCTTAGAATCAATCAAACAGACACGGATTCAAATCCTGCCTCTGCCAGATACCAGCGTAGTATAATTAGGCTCCCTGAGCCTCAAGTTCCTCATCTATAAAGTCGTGATAACAAGATAGTACGTGTAAAGTGCCCAGCACACAGTAGGAGCTGAGTAAATAATGATTACCCCTCACTCCCTAACACTGCCTAATATAGAGGCTCATTCTGCAATTATACCCTAGTGCTATGAGCCAGTGTAGACCTAGGTAGAAAGAGGGAGAGAAATCTCTGAGTATATGCTTAAATAGTAGCTGGTCTTTCTGAGCATTTATAATAGATGTGCCAAGGCTTTGTGCAAAGCAGGTTTTTTGTTTATTTATCTTATTTAATCTTAACAACCTCCCTAAGATTTGGAGATTCCATTTCTAGTCAATGAAAGTCAAAGATTAAAAAAAAAAAAAAATCCCTGGTGATGAGAGTGGTTTCTTTCACTCCATTCTGCTGCCATCAAGACTGATCTCAAAGCCCTGCACTGTTTCTGCACTATTTATTCATCAGAATGGTATTATTGACTGGGCTTGGGAGCGAGTGTTAAGAGTGCCCCCTTTTGGTCCTTGAAAGCCTTACAGCTTATCTGGGAGAATTAGGTGTGAAGCCTCCTTAGGCTCTTTGCAAGCGCATTCAGTGTTATTTGTGTCTCATACTGTTGTGTCCCCCCGTCGGTCTGTATGTGGCTTTTACATTCCTTAATAAAGTAATAGACATGAAAGAATTCTGTGGCTGACGCCAGCAGCCACAGAGAACACCAAGTCTAAAGTCAGCTAAAGGTAAACATATGGAGCCATCCAAGGAATGTGGCAATAAAAATTGGAACATATGACAGAGCCTCCCCTCCCCCCTCTATTTTTCTGGGATAATTGTGTCAAGGAGGGGGGAAAAAGCAGCTCTTTGCAGACAGCAAGCCTTCATTGTGATCTGCTGTCCTCTGGCAGGGAGAGCCAGTCAAAGAATCTTTCAAGAAATAGCTTTTTTTTTTTTTTTTTTTTTCTGACTTGAGTGTTCAACTACCAAAAATCTTTCAAATCAAATCCAAAGACAATTATTTATTTTCCAGACCTAATTTAATAGCAAAAACACCCCTGGAGGACTGAATGTGGTATTTGACTTTTACTTGGGCCACTCTGGGCATCACCAGCGGCTTTATTCTCCAAAGTGTGACTTTGCAGTGAGCTCCATGGCCCACAGAGCTGTCCAGGGGCGCTGGCGGGGAGCCTCACTCCCCTCACAGCAGCAGCCCCGGGGGCCAGGCCAGAGACAGAACATAAATAACGCTTCTCAGTGCAAGTTTGACTCGGTATTTCTTCCCCGTGGCTCATACTCTTCATGCTCATGGAGGGAAAACATGACCCCAGTCTGTCCCCAGACCACCTTCCCAGCCTTGTCTGACACTACAGTGGCCCCACCGGGAGCTCGTTCCACCCGTCATGTGAGATTAGGTGATGCTCCCCCCTCTCATCCAGCTTCTGCTTCTGCGGTGCCATCACCTCTATCTGCAGCATCCTCATCTCTACCAATTGCATTAGGCTTTAAAACATGTGCTATGGAGTTCAAGTGATGGATCAAAATCCTGACTTCATTATTTACTACATATATGTTCTGGATAAAGTGAACTGGCCTCTTGGTGCCTCTCTGTGTGTCTATAAAATGAAGACTATACAGGACCAATTCACTTTATAGGGCTATTGAGGATGAAATGAGCAGATGGTTCAGCCAGTACCTGGCACATAGTAAGCGCTGTGTAACTTTCAGTTACTATTATAATTATTATTAACCCCACTATGGAAATACCACTCACTCTTCAAGAGACATATCAACCTCAGTTCCTCCATGAAAACCCCCAGGGAGTTTCCCTTTCTAGCCTCCTTTTATTCAATTGTTCTACCTCCTAGGTTTTTATTCCTTTATTATGCTGTTTATTAGTCAGACCTGAAATAATTTCATTCAGTTAGTAGTCATTTATTAAACACATACAGCGTGCAAAGCACACTGCTGGAGATACAACGATGGACCAAACACAGGAGTTCCTTCCAAGGAAGCAAAAATACAAGGGAAGTCATGGCCAAGGCTGATTTCAGTAGGAGTTTGAAAGTGCTGAGTGCTATGAGGCACATGCAAGAAAGATGTCTTTGGTTAGGGAGGGGGTATAGAGGAAGGAGAAGTCAATGTAAGTTGAGGTGATGAGGAAATGCTTTATAGAAAAGATGGTGTTTGCAGTGGATCCTTCAGGCTTTGAGTATTTAAAGAAGAGGAAGGAGGTAGGGAAGGCAAAGGCAGAGAGACAAGTGACTATTTGCATCTGTCATCCCAACTAGGGTGTTGGCCCCAAGAAACCAGAGATCATTTCCAAACTGCGCCACCTTGCCATTAGGCATGTTACGAGGTCATAGGCCAGGAAAGGGAACCAAGAGCAGCATGGGGTAAAGGCTAGGGAGATTTGACAAGATGAGGGGAAAAGGGATAGCCCCTGGGGGATGGGACTGGGAAGGGCAACCCATTACTCTCAGTGGAAGATTTGGTACTCTAGAACATTCCAGGTGGTGTTCTAACACATGTAATCCAGTCCAAGGGGCACAGTACGTATTCTTGAGTGCCTAGTCCAGCAGATGTAAAGGGAGTTTTCCTGAGCTTCTGACTGAAAGAGAAGGTGGGCTCTGCCCTGGGTCAGGAGCTGGCAGAGGTTGTGGACAAGAGACGTAGGGTGGGTTTAAAACTCTAGGCCCAGAATGCTTGGAAGATAGGGGGCTTAAGTAAACTAGCTCCCTGCAGAC
This sequence comes from Phoca vitulina, assembly GCF_004348235.1. Taxonomy (NCBI): domain Eukaryota; kingdom Metazoa; phylum Chordata; class Mammalia; order Carnivora; family Phocidae; genus Phoca; species Phoca vitulina. The sequence continues at coordinate 9,477,161 of NW_022589743.1, read as the reverse complement.
AGGGATGCCTGGGCCTCTACTGTGCCCCAGTGCCAGGGTTGTACTGTAGGACACTGTGTTGAGTCTAAAGGAAGCTGTGTGTGTGGACTACAGAGGTGCATAACAGAAGACATCAGACCTGGAGACATCAGACCTGGACTGAGCTCGTTAGCTCTGTGGCTGAGCAAATCATCCAATACTCTCAGCTGCATTGCTCTCATTTGTCAAATGTGGCAATTCATACATAATATATTAGGTTCAAAAGAGCACTATGTAAAGGGTCTAGGGTAGGTTCACAGATCAGCAGTATTGGTGCCACCTGGGAACCTGTTAGAAATGCAGAGTCTCAGGTCCCACTCCAGACCTGCTGCATCAGAATCTGTATTTTAACTAGACCCTCAGGTGATTCACAGGCCCCTTAGAGTTTGTTAAACACTGCACTAGGAGAATGCATGACTAAGGTAGATGCTCCAAGTGGGCCTGCCTGCTGTTGTTTTCATTGCTCTGTGGATTCCTGGCCTGCTGGTCACCAGGTGTGACTAATTCCAGCCTAGATTCAGAGCAGAAGAGATGTTTTCAAAGGCGTTCTTACTGGTTAAAGGTCTGAGTGGGACTGACCCCGCCAGGGAATGCCTCTCATAAATTTTTGTAGACTCGTAGTGACTTGCACGGTGCCCTATGCAACATGCACACACACACACATAATGCACACCAGGCTTTCTGGAAAAGCCAAACATGAATTTGTTAATCCATGAGCAGTGAGGTCTCTCTCCTTATGCCTAACTACTCCTCGCTTCTTGCCTCATTCCTTTGGTTTCCAACCTAGCACACCTTGCAATTTCACACTTATAAATTTGCTTTCCACTCACTGTACTAGTAGCTATTAAACACGGCTGTCTTGATTCTCACTGGATAAAGGCCCATTATCCCTGCTACACTGAAAATCCTCTGTGTCCTGTTGGGAAGCCTGGGAGAGGCTCTGCTCTAAACGAGAAGAATGGAGGTCACTGGACACCCTGCCTCCCTTTTTGCTCTGGCTCACCAGATGGGGCATTTCACCCCCTCCCATCCCTCCTCCCACCCCATAATCCTCAAATCAATCCATTAAAATCCCATTTTGTGTGGTATTGGCTCCAATCTTCCTGTGCTGCATTCCCAGAGTTCACTGATGGAAAAGGCAGCCCCCCAACACCATACAGTCTAGGCAGAAAGAGTTAAAACATGGGCTATAGAATGCAACTGGCAGATTTAGTACAAGCTAAAAGGTCTCGGACCACATATGTATCCACTTATTGTCTGACCTTGCATAAGTTATGTATCCTACCCAAGCCTCAGTTTGCCTGTGTATAAAGTGGGGGAATAATTGTACACAATTCAGTGATATTATCCATGTAAAATGTTTAGTATAGCTTCTGGCACATAATGAGTACTCCATAAATGTTTGCTATTAATATTAGGCTCACCTTACACAAAGAGGTTACTCTCTGCCCTCCTTTTCCCATTTAATAAGCAAACAGACAGCTCAGACTTGGAACAGAGTTCTGGTGAGCTCCACCCAAATGGAAGCCAAGTGGTGCCTCATAATCCCTGAAAAAACAACAGGTAACCTCCAAACTACACACCCAAAGGAGCCAAGACCAATGCTTTAGTGCCCATTAGTCCTCGTCTGGCTTTCTATAGGAAATGTGACCACTTTTTTTCAGCAACTATAATTTGTGGATTAATTAGACTATTTGATTTTCTTTCTCTTTCTTTCTGATGGCCAGAGGGCCTCATTAGCACCTCCATTAGCATTTGGTCAGGGAAGGAAGAAGCAGTGGTTAAGTTCCAACACTCTGAAGCAGAAGAAAGGAGCAGAGGAAGAATTTTCTCTCTGGGATCCTGAATATGAGATATGGAGAGGGGTGAGCAATTATCCATGCACACATCGCATGTTTATCAAACTCCGGCTGCGTGCACAGTATGCTTCTATGCATGGTAAGGGGTAGAAGCAGCAAACTATACTTGGGGACAACAATAGATACACACAGAAAAACAAATCCACGATATGGAAGTAAAACAGCAATAACAAAGCAGATCTCATTCATGTTTCCTCTTGGAGTTTGTTCCCTCATGCAAAAAATGAAGAATTTAGACTATAGTAAAATCACAGACTTTCAAGACTGAAAGGAACCATGGAGGTCTTCTATGCCAACATTCTTTTCTTTTTAAAGATTTTATTTATTTATTTGACAGAGAAACAGAGAGAGCACAAGTAGGCAGAGCGGCAGGCAGAGGGAGAGGGAGAAGCAGACTCCCCGCTGAGCGGGGAGCCCAACTCGGGACTCGATCCCAGGATCCTGGGATCATGACCTGAGCCGAACGCAGACGCCTAACCGACTGAGCCACCCAGGCGCCCCTACCCACATTATTTGCTTTCCTAAAATAATGGCCTATCAGAATTTGACACACCTCCAGAGACAGGACTCCTACTATCCCAGCTATCAAGAGATGGCTCATAATCATATTTAGATTATATTTTACTGAAACTCTATCTCCCTGTAACTTCCTCATGTTGGTATTACTTCTGAAAGCTGGCCAATTCTCAGAAAGCCAGTACTCAGAGTAGCCAATTCTCCTAGTGATGAATGCCTTCTGTTCCAATTTGCAGAAAGCCAGTCTGTCAAATGTCCAGGCTGATCTTCAGCTGGCAGGCTCCAGTAAGCCTGTGTCGATTGTTATAGCATTTTGTACCAGTGATAGATAACCACTGCCCAACTTGGCTCCTCGAGTCCCCACTATGACCCCAATATCTCAGCACCTTCCCCAAAACTTACTTAACCTTCCCATGATCCAGAAGCCAAAGGCTTGATGCCTAGTACAACAAGGGGGTCCTCTAGGGCTTTAGGAGGGCCCTACAGCCAATATCCCTCTGACTGGGCCTTGCTTGAGCTGAACTGATTACAAATATTTTCACATTATCCCTGTGATGTCTTTACTCTCTGGACCAAATGGATTAAACCTAAGTATCTTTCTATAAGTATTTGAAGATAACCATCCAACTTACTAACTCTGAATATTCCTCCTTTTTTTTTTCTGTCACTTTCCATCTGAATGTGTTCAATTGGGCCACTATCCCTCCTTGGTGTGATATTCTTGGTGAAGGTTGAATAAGACAGAATGGAGCAGAAGTCCCACTGCCCTTGCAATGGATACATTATCCCCGGCCATATTGCCATAGATAATGTCACCTTTAAGAGGCTTATCACGTATAATTCTAAGACACCAAAGACAGCCAAACACAAGGCATTATAAGACTAATGTCCAGTTGAGGATTAAGCTACTGAGTGGCCTCAGCTCATAGGAGCTGAGATCATTAGTAGCTAAAGTGCTGATTCTTTGGAGGATGTTCAACTTGAGAGTCTTGAGGAGGAGCAGAGGAAAATAGTTACAGGTGGAAACAAGTACATCAGCAAAGGAGAGAAAGCAAGAACATCTCCAGGGTAGCATTGAGGAAAAGTGAGTAGAACATATTGGAATAAGATCTTCCTAAAGGAAGTAGGGAGAAATGGAAAAGGTGAAAGGGTCTGGTGGGGTTGGGGGTCTAGATGCTATTTTCCAAGTAATGTGGAGTCACAAAAAATTTTAGCTGGGTAGGGCTATGGTCATAGCACAGTTCTAGAAGAATAATTGATGCTATGACAAAGAAACTAGAGGCAGGGGTATAGGTTAAAATGTCAGGGGAATGGGAAAGAAAGAGATAGATTCAAAAAGCATGAAGCAGGGGGCACCTGGGTGGCTCAGTCCATTAAGTGTCTGCCTTCAGCTCAGGTCATAGTCCCAGGGTCCTGGGATTGAGCCCCGCATCAGGCTCCCTGCTCAGCAGGGAGTCTGCTTCTCTCTCTGCCTCTCCCCCACCCCAGCTTGTGCATTCTTTTTCTCTCACTCACTCTTTCTCTCAAATAAATAAATAAAATCGTAAAAAAAAGCATGAAAAGTTGGAATAAGTGTGATGGATGACCAAATGGATTATAGTAGAGGGAGTGGGTGGGGCAAGGGTTGCAGGAATAAAGAAAATATTATACATTTGAGTGTAGGGGACCAGGAGAATAAATAGCACATTGAGAGAGACAAGACATTCAAGAAAGGGAGCCTGGTAATGGCAAGTTAATACACAAATCTCCTGAATTCCATGTGATGGTACAATCCTCTATGGAGGCATCAAGACGACACTTGGAATTATGAAACAAGTAGTACATTCTAGAAAGTTCCCTATCAGAGTAAATTATTCATTTTATAAATTAGACTTCTGATTTTATTTTCACGCTTGACCAAGTGTTACCTGACAGGGCTGGGATAAGCAGCTGGGAGTATTTCCTGAGTTATGAGGGTCCCAAGGATTATATTCAGTTGTAAATGGCAGATCCCAAGATTACCAGAGGCCATTAGAAGCATTCTGATAGGAATCAAGGTCAACATCAGGAAGAAAATGCCATGAGTCAAGTACAGAAAAAAAAGGAGGGTGGGGAAATCTGGTTTGTGGAAGAGCAGAGTAGCAGAGATGTAGAAATAGATAAGTTGAGCAGCGTAAGCCCAAGGCTGTGTGTGAATGGCTGGAGAACTCCTTTTTATGAATGATAATGACAATGATGACAATCTTAGGTGATTACAAATGCAGCTGAATAATGCGATAGGGATGGTAAACCTGTGCTGAAAGAATGAATGCGTGTTGATGGAAGGATGCAGCATCATTTGCGCATTAGGCTTGGCCACAAGAAATTTAGGTGGGTATTTGAAGCTTCAGTTCATGGACACGACATCCCTTCCAGCAGCGAAAACATAACAAAGATGGATCTGACTGCTATAAACTGCACAGCTGTGTGCAGTGAAATAGTAAGTACTACCATTTATCGGGAGCTAAGTGCCAAGTGAGATGACGATGCCTTTTCATATATTAGTTCTCATCATTGCAATAATCCTGAAAAGGAAGATGAGGATACTGAAGCTGAAAGCCATGATAAAACTCAAGTCTAAGTGACAGGTCCAGGATATAGTTCAGGTTTTTCTGCTCCTCCATGCTTAGTAAAACACTCATTTGTTCAAATCTAGGCACAAAGGGTGTAGGCTAAGTTATAAAAGTGGTTGAACTTAGAGCATAAGTCCTTACTCTTGTATTTTCCTCAATTCACACCAGTGTCACTCAAATAGGCTTTAGCTGTCTCTGTCAAAGACAAAACAAAACATGTCCTACATGTCCTTTCCCAGCTTGTTAATGCCCTACTCTGGACTCTTCTCTAAAGACAAAACAAAACATGTCCTACATGTCCTTTCCCAGCTTGTTAATGCCCTACTCTGGACTCTTCTCTACCAAGCTTCTTTAAAAGAGTTGGACCCTTTCTGCTTCCATTCTGTCATTTTCCACTGGCCTGGTGCACTTCCCCATACCACTGCACCACAGAGCTTTCCAGAAGGTCGCCAATGACCACCAAGACTCTCAATCCAAAGCGCCTTCACCCTCCTTGACCTCAGAGTGGCATTCAAAACTGCGGACTGCTCCCTTCCTTGAAATGCACTCTTCCTTTGGCTTCAGAAACTTTACAAACTCTCGGTTTTCTTCTTAACTTATTTGGCTGCTGCTTTGCTGCCTCATCTCTCTTTATTTTGCCTTTAAATGTCAAAGTTCCTCAAGGTGCAGTCCTAGAAGGTCTTCTCACATCACTTTTTAAAGCTCTTCCCCTAGGCAATTGTGTCCATTATGATCTACGTAACCCCCAAATTTATACCTCTAGTTCAGATCTGTTCTGCACTCCAGATCTATATACCTGTTTATTATAGGTCTTACAGATCCCTGTGGATCAACGTGTTCGATACTGAAATCATCTTTTTCTGTCTTCCACCGACCTCTTCCACCTCCCCAAATCTCCATGTTCCTTATCTCAGGAATGCACAACTCTCCTCCAGTTGCCAAGGCTTGAAACCTTTATCTGTACCACTGTATCGAGTCAATCAGTAAGGTCTCTTGATTTTATTTCTTTTTTTTAAAGATTTTATTTATTTATTTGAGAGAGAGAGAGCACGTGAGAGAGAGCACAGGCAGGGGGAGGGGGAGAGGGAGAGGGAGAAGCAGACTCCTAACTGAGCAGGGAGCCTGATGCAGGCTTGATCCCATGATCTGGGATCATGACCAAGCCGAAGGCAGTCACTTAACCAACTGAGTCACCCAGACACCCCTTGACTTTATTTCTTAAATAGCTCTCAAATCAATAGATTATAAGTTCCTTGAGGACAGAGATGAAATCTCTTTTACTTAATACATCATATGGTACTTAGCAAAGAGTAGACTACATAAATAAATGAATAAATGATGTCACTTCTTACCATTTCTACTATCGCTCTTCTAATACAAGCTGCTATCATTTCTAAGCTGGGCTACTCATCTCAGAGGGTTGGTTGGAGGAGGATTAAATGTATGTTAATATATGTAAAATACTTGGACAGTGTTTGGTGCATTGTATGTCCTCAGCAAATGCTAGCCGTCCTTATTAGTAGTCATAGCAGTAGTTGTACAGATCCTGATAAGGAACATAAGTAAATGCACTGTCACAGACTCTGAGGTATAAATGCATCTATTTGATTTTATAACAAAGATATTTCCATGTAAACCAGCCCTGCAAAAAGCATTTGAAAAGTAAAGGACTTTGTGGGAAAACTGAAACCCTCATACATTATTGGTAGGAATATTGGTGTGGCCCTTTGGAAAGGAGTTTGGCAAACAGTTCCTTAAAGGGTTAAACAGAGAGTTACTATGTGACCTAGCAAGTCCATTCCTAGGTATATATCCAAGAGAAATGAAAACATACAGTCTCACAAAAACTTGTGCATGAATGTTTACTGTAGCTTTATTCATAATAGCCAGTAAGTGTCAGTAATCCAAATCCAAGTCCAGCAACTGATGGATAAAAATAATGTGTTATCCATACAATGAAATGTTATTCAAGAATAAAAAGTACTGACACATGCAATGGCATGAATCAACCTTGAAAACATTATGCTAAATGAAAGAAGCCCGTCATGAAAGACCACACGTTGTATGATCCCATTTATAGGAAATATGCCAAATAGGCAAATCTATAGAGACAGAAAGTAGATTAGCCAGGTTGCCAGAGCTGGGGAATTGGGGAAATGGGAAGTGACTGTCAATGGGTACAGGGTTTCTTTGGGGATGATAAAATGTTTTAAAATTGACTGTGGTGATGGTTCCATAACTTTGTACTAAAAACCAATGGACAGTACACTTTAAATGGGTGAATTGTATGGTATGTGAAATAGATCTCAAAACAAGAAAAAAAGGTAAAGACCAACATGATGAAGGGAGAATCTGAGAAAACCACTGTTCTGGGACATCATTTTTCTCAGAGCCATTCCTTTTCCAATTCCCATCTTGATTATCTCTGGTGTGACTGAAGAACAGAAAGTCTAATTTGTTAAAAGTAAATTACCATTTAAAATCTTCTCTAGGCAAACTTCCTGCTTAGCAAAAACTTCTACAGAAGATAAGTAGATTTTGCAAATGCTTTGGGTAGCATTTCTGTGGCCTGTTCCATAGAGGGAAAACTTCAGGTCATACATTTTAAGTACTTTTGCAGTCTACTAATGATTCCTGAAAGCTCACAATCTGCTTCTTTCTCTCTCTCCTCTATTAGATAAGAATAGTCCCATAATGATACAACTAAAATCAGGCACCCCTTGTGATGTTACTGAAAGAAAGCCAATCACGCCATTCCTTATGACCATATCCATTCATTTAAAACCCAAAGAGTAGAAAATGGGAGCAAAACGGAGTAGTGCCAGGCCCTCCTTAAGGACTAGGGGACATGGTGGTGAAGAAGACAGACAAAAGTCCTATTCTTGTGGAGTTTATAAATCAAGAAAAAAATGATGAAAATAAGGCAAGTTAAGGTGATATTTTAGATAGTGGTCAAGATGAGCCCATTGGAGGACTTGAAAAACACTTTCTTTGAAGTAGGACATATATTAAAGAAAACTGATGAATTTTCACAAAATAGACACACCTGTATCACTAGCATTCAGATCAAGGGGTAGAATATGACCAGCATCCTAAAAGCCATCTTAATGCTTCCTCTCAGTCACTAACTCCCAGAAAGGTACCTCACCCATGAGAGGGTAACATTTTGACTTAATACAACCCATTTTGTTTCAATTGGTAATACTATATTGAAATGAATGTGTAATATATTGTACTTAATACAAGAGATTGTATTAATTTAAAACATACTCCATGTCTTCTTTTAGGTTGTGAATCCCTTGAATACAAAAAAAGTATGTGTTTTTTATATTAATTCAATATATGTTAAATAAGGACCCAATATGTGTTGGGTACTAAATACCACAAAGAATAAAACATTATTCTTGAATGCAAGATACATTATTATATATACCCTCCCAAATATACTGTATATATCCTCCCAAACAATATGTATTTTATAACTATATTACACATATATATAACAATAAATGGTATCTAATGTTATATATATATATATATATATGATTAATGAGGCTGAAAAAAGAGGAGTGGTCAGTTCTACCAGGGAAAGGGGCTGAGCAATGTCAAGATAGGCTTCAGAGAGGAGGTGATGTTTGAACTGAGTTTTCAAAGAATTCCCCTCCTCCTTTGGAACAAGCGTTCTCTGAACAAAGTAGTTAGTGAATACGTATTTGGGAAATTGAACTTCCCACCTTGGCTGGTTAGCAGAAAAGATGGTAAAGAGCCAGACTGTGTACTTCTGATTCCTGCCTTCCTGCCCAGGGGCCCAAGACCATCCCATGGCTTAGAGTGAACAAGGACCCTCCTCACCAAACTAAGAAATCTTAAGAGTCCCATGACTGCTAGCCCCAATGATAATTCAGATTTTCAAAAATTATCCTTTCTTTTCTTAGGCTGGAGCACTTACTTCCAGGACATTGAATCTTTAAGTATTAATACTGGGTCCTTTCACTTTATATAAAAGGGACCAAACCAAAGAAGGATTGTATGTGAGTCAAGGAGGGATGAACCATCAGATGATCTCTATCATTACTTTACAACTGAATTTTATTTTAAAATTACATAAGAAATAAGATTTCAAACTCAATGTCTCCCTAAGTGGTTAAAATAATTTTATTTGGCACGTAACCTTCAATTCATATATATGGACCATTAAAAATATATAATTTTGTTCTGTGAGAGTGCAACTTGCTTTTTCTTATTCTTTGTTTTGGAGAACTTGGCATGTCAGTCACTTTAACTTCTGCTTCCTATCCCCTTTTATGGAAAACATGCCCAAGTCCCTGAGATTGCCCATCATTTATAGAAGTGCTGCAGCAGACATCCTTGTCTGTGGCTCTTTGTATATATGCATGCTAGTGGCCCTCCACAGTAATAACAAGAACAGGAATTGCTGAGTCAAAGAGCACAACGTTTTAAATTTTAATAGAGCTGTATCCATTTCCTATTGTTGCTGTTAACAAATTACGGGGAACTTGCGCTCTAAAACAACACAAATTTACTATCTTAGAGTTCTGTAAGTCCTAAGTCTGGCATGGGTCTCACAGGGGCAAATCAAGGTGTTGCTAGGACTGTATTCCCTTCTGGGGACTCTGGGGGAGAATCTGTTTCCTTACCTTTTCTCCCGCTTCTAGAGGCTTTCCCACACTCCTTGGCTCATGGCTACCTTCCTCCATCTCCAAAGCTAGCAACGACAAACTGGCTCCTCCTTATCACTCTGATGTTGCTGATGGTAGTTCTTTCTCCATTTCTGACTCTGACTCTTCTGTCTCCCTCTTCACCTTTTAGAGAACGCTTGAGATTACACTGGCTCCACCTGGATAATCCAGGATACTCTCCCTTTATTAAGATCAGCTGATTGGCAATCTTAACTCCATCTGCAACCTTGCCATGTAACCTAACATATTCATAGGTTCTGGAGATTAGAGCATGAGCATCTTTAGAGAGGGGACATTATTTTGCCAAGAGCTATTCATATTGCTTTCCAAATGTGTTATTAATCCCCCCTCACCCCTCATGCATTGCATGAGAGTATGAATTTCCTTACACTTTCACCAATACTTGGTGTTACCATGCTTCAGATTTTTTGCCAATCTGTAGATGAAAAATGAACCACTGCCGGCTCATGGTAGGCTCTCAAAAGTTTTTGACTGAATAAATGAATGAATACTGTTTTAAGTCATCTCTCCCCTATTACTAGCCAAGCTGAGTATGCTGCCCATTTGTACTTCCTTTTCTGTAAATTACCTGGTCTTTGCTTTTGCCCATTTTTCCTGGGAGGTGTTATCAACATGCAGGAATTCTTAATTTGTTTTTTTTAAGTCATAATCCAAAATCAAAAACAAGAAATAAAAATCTGTTTCCACAGACCGATTCCTCATTATAGTTTTCTCTGTTCAACTAAAAGGTGGAGAATAAAGCAGAAAATATGAACACGGAGGGAACACGGACTTGCAGCTCGAGATGCAAAATGAAAGTGAAAAGGAGCCCCAAGTTGACTTCTTTAACAAGGCAGTATTACTATGTTAAAGGATAGCAAGGTAGAAACATGGAAAGGGCTCTCTTTAACTTGGCCTAGACTGTGTAGAAATCAGGCTGGTGAAGCCAGGCCTCTGCAAGCTTCAAGTGCACGTGTGGATATATACTGTGGGACCTAAGACAAATTACACAACCTCCGTGTGTCTTAACATTCTCATTGGTCAAATGGGAACCCTGATGAGATAGTGCACTTCTACTCTTTGGCACAGTGCCCAGAAGATAAGTGTTGGGCTCTGTAAATGTTAGCCAGAATAATAGTAATGACAATAGTTATATTGTCACCATAAGTTAAAGAGAGACAGTCATACACCCTCAGGGAAAGACAGAATCCCTGAGTAGTGACTAGGTAGCATTTGAGCTGGTCAGATGGATGCAGGCCTGGGAGGCATGTGGATGGGAAGCTCAATGACCCTTTGTAGAGTAGGATCCAGTTAGACCACAGAGAAATGATGAATTATTTCCTAATTGCAGAATGTGTTGGCTATCAGAACAGAAAGGAGTCTTAGAGGCTATTAAGTACAAACATCTCATTGTATGGATGAGAATTAGATCCAGAAAAAAGAGACCTTACCTAAGATCACACGGCTGTCCAAGCAACAGAGTCGAACCCAGGTCCTGCATCTCGAGCTGCAAGAGAAATTAATGGAGCTAAGCTGTATGTGCAATTGAAACTCTGATACGATCCAAGCCACTGTGACATAGTTCTCGGAAAGTACTGTGCTAGTTTGCACCAAGTGATAGTGTATATGGTGGCACCCTTTTCAACACACCTTCACCAGCACTGGATATTATCCATCATTTCATTTTTGCCAACTTTGTGGGTAGAAAATTACATGCCATGGTTGGTTTCATTTGCATTTTTCTGGTTGGGACTGGGGTGGCCTTAACCTTATCTTTAGGCATTTTTCATGATGAATCTTCAATCTAAGCCAAGTACACAAGTGAGAACTTGTGTCAAGCCCTCAAAATACAAGAAAGTGATGAAATTTAAGGTCAGTTCTGCCACTCATTTCTCTTTTTGCTCCCAGAGTTTCAATTGCACATACAGCTTAGCTCCGTTAATTTCTCTTTGAGGAAATCATCCTAAAGAAATACCATAGAAACACACATAATATTACACACACACACACACACACGTTATACACACACATTTATACATTTGTGTGTATACATCTGGTACAGGTCTGTCACAGTACAGAAATGGGAATAATCTAAACTCTGGTAGTAAGAGAAAAATGAAATAAAATATGGTAATTATAGGATGGATCACATGCAATAGCTTAAAAGATTAGGTATATCCACACACATCAGCCTAGAAAGAGCTCCCTGGCATATTCTTAAGTGAAAAAAGCTAGCTACAGACTAAAATGTATAGTGTGATTCTATTTACAAGTTTAAAATAATACAATGCCATCATATGCATTAATTTTTATATATAATCCATATCCTGTGTATATATTCCTGTACATTTTAGAAAAAAAAAGTTATCTGCAGGATATACACCATTAATGATGTTTGTTTCTGGAGAGGGAGGGAATGGATTTGGTCTGGGGGTATGAGTTAAAAAGAGAATTCCACTTTTGTGAACATTTGTTCTGCTTGGCTATTTTACAATCATGTATTACTTTAGTAATTAAAAAAAAAATTAAAATGGGAGCAAAAAGAAAGGACCAGAGTCTGTAGAAAATTGATTTTTGTAGAAACCAGACTAGCTCCTCATTATTAATGACTCATAATAAACAGTAAATCAGATTAAAGTAGCAACCACAGCTAAACCCTGTCTTCATGATTCTGGAGAGAGGCCACCTTTTAGGAAGTCAGCTCCCCCAGGAAGGAGCTTACAATGTTCTTTAGCCCAGGAATAAGCTCTAGAATTATACAATGCATAACTCTTCCTGGCTTAGTAAAAATGACTCCCTGCTGTGATAAAAGACACTAGCCTGCACCGTAATAGTGATTGCTCTAAATGTCTGTATAATTCATATGGCACTATAACCACTTTTTTTTTTGTCAACAAAACTGTGCATGCATGAATTTAATCTATGAGGCAAGGATGATTTCATCTGTAGTTCGCCGCTTGAAGGTTCTGTCATGCATTTAAGTCAAAATATATGGCCCACAACACCACACCCTTGATTCAGACCACAGACTCCCCTCCAATTACCATGTTTATCCTTAGTTCAGTGGCCTTGCTGTGGACAAGCAGCCATTCTGCTTCTAATGATTTCAAGTGCTCTTCAGATTTCATGGAATAAACTAGATGAATTACACCACCAGGGTTCTGCCATCTTTTAAGCCTCACGGGCTCACTATCACCACACTCAGAGCAGAACCAAAAGGTGTTTCTCAATTTGTTAGAGGTGGCTGATTCCTCGTTTTCCTCTTCATCTATTTTTGTTTCTTGTCTGTTTTAATTTTTCCTCCTGTATACAACCGTATTGAGGGATTTGTTCCTAATAATCCAGCTTTTCAACAACAAATCTTTTTTGCCAACAATGAGGAGTTTGGGTTTAAATATTTACTTGTATTACTTTTAGGTATGTCATGCCTGGCCTCAGCAAAAAGTAATATGATCATATTTCAAAGCGAGGAGACTCACAGGTGCACAGGGAGGCTGTGAGCCACAAATGAGTGGCGACTGAGGGGGTTTGATGGATACATGCCTGACAGAGACTCGGGGGGCAGCTCACCAGATTCTTTGTCGACCAGGGTCCAGTTAACTGGAGAGAAACCACTGGGGGGGTGGGGGTGGAGGTCCTGGGGTGGGAATGGGCAACCAGCCAGGAGCACAGAGATTTGGATTCCCTCCAAGTCAAAGGAAGGAAGAAAATGGATTCCCATTCAAGTTCAAAAGGCCAGCAGCCAGGCTGCCAAGGAGCAGGGGGAGCGGGCCCAGAAGAATGAAACTAAGAGCTAACCCAAATCCTGAGGAAGAAGGACAGACTTACCACTAACAGCTCAGGAGTGGCCAGCTGGCACCCTAAGGCCTCCAGGCTGTTCCCCTAGGCTCCAGATTGAGGCTGCCCAGCTCTGTTTAGACTCTTCACCATGGTTCCCAACCAGGAACTGGGAGCTCTGTGCTTTCTCTGCAAACACGGCCACGGCTGTGGCAAGCCAGGGTGAGGCACTCAGTCACTGTGTGTGCAAGTGGCATACCTTCTGCTGGGAATCACCTGACAGGAGGTGAGGAATCTGACATTTTGGGCTGGGATTTCTTTCCCTTTGCCTTTCCTGGGGAATGTGTTAGGGCTAGTACTTTTTTGCCTGCATCATGGTTTGAAGGAAAGAGTTCAAAGCAAGTATCAGCAGACCCAGATTTTAGTCTTGGCCTCCCTCCCTTCCTTTCCCTTCCTTTCCCTTCCCTTCCTTTCCTTTTCCTTCCCTCCTTCCTTCCTTCCCTCAACACATATTTATTAAATGCCTATGATTCACCAGGCACCAGGCTCTGGGGTTGTAAGGTGAGCTAAAGAGAGAAAGTCATGACTGAATTTGCAACCCAGTAGTGGAGACAGACATTAAGCAACCAGTTCTACAAATAAATATATAATTACAAATTGTGATGTGTGATGAAGGAAAGACCACGGGACTATTAGCATTTATTAGAATGGGGGCAGAGGAAGGAATTACCTAGTCTGAGAAGCCAGGAAGCCTTCCCTAGAAAGTGAAGACATTAGTAAGAATTAACCAGATGAATGGGAAGGGAACATTTTAGACAGAAGGGATAGCATGTGCAAAGGTCCTGGGGTAGGAAAGATGGTATGGTTTGTTTAGGGAAGAAGGCCCAAGTGATCAGAACATGAGGGTAAGGGGCAGACTAGATTAATATGAGGTTGGAGTGATAGGCAGGGGTCAGCCTGACTTACTTCTTTCTTTTCTTTTTTTTTTTAAGTAACGGAAAACTTCAATTGGCCAACAATATTATTAATAAGAGCATTCCTTGCAAAGAACCACCACAAACTAATCAACATCTACTGGCCTTTAGATAAAAGAAAATTCCAACAAGTGAGGAGGAAATTCTGTATTCCTATAAAGGGGCTGTTGGTGGAGCCATGTCAGCCCATAACTGTCCATTCTCCCCAGGGTAGCCAGCTCCATACTTGTCTTCCAATATTAACAGCCTTCAAGTAGTGAACACTTCTTACCAGCCAGGAACTGTGTTAAGCACCTTACATGTATTGTATCATTTAATCCTCTCCACAACCCTAGAGGGTTCTTTATTAGCACTGTTCACAGATATTCCAGGTGTCTCCCTTGGGAGGACAGGACTAACATGATAGGACTGTACTTCCTACCTCCTTGAAGTTAGGTATAGCCTTATGACAAGCTTTAGTCAATCAAACAAGGGAAAGTGAGTATGCTATTTTCATGTAGAAGCATTTAATTGCTGGTGTTCTGGTTCAAACTTTCCTTTTTTTCTGATTATGAAAATGTGTGTCTAAGATCAATGATTCTCAATTGGGAGTAATTTTGCCCCTTAGGTGACATTTGGAAATGTCTGCAGATAGTTTTGGTTGTTATGGGGGGGGGGCGGGTATTTTGGTTTTGGTTTCTTTTCTTTTCTTTTTTTTTTTAGAGAGAGAGAGAGGGTTGTTTATTGTCTCAGAAGGGAAGAGCTGATGGAGGGTTGCAAAGCTACCTCCATGCCCCAAGGACACATACACTTTCCTCCTGGGCCATGGCTCTGGGGGCTACCCACAGAGGGGAGGAGGCTTACACTGCCCCAAAGCTTCTCAGGGAGGGACACAAAAGTGATAAAATGCTTCTCAGACATGTCAGTGGCTGTAAACATAGAGCTGAGGGCATCTAGTTAATAAAGACCAGGGATGCTGTTAAATACCCTGCAATACTCAGGATGGCCCCCGACAACAATGAATAACCCATCCCTAAATGTCGAAGTGTTGAAGTAGAGAAACCCTGGTCTAGACAGTGCCTCAACCTGTGTCTCTGAGCAACCACAATGAGCAAATCCCCTCTGCCGGGCGACACTGAACATAAACCTGAGTGAAAAACAAACCTTTGTTGTACTGAGCCACTGATAAATGCAAGATGCTTAATATTCCAGTGTAAGTTCTAACTCCAGCACCCCACCTGGCTAATACAGTGGTAGATACAATGATTACTCCCATTTTATAAATCAGGAATTTGAAACTCAGAGATGCCAAGTAAGTTGCCTGACACCATATAGCTATGCAGAGCTGGGACATTTACCCCAATCATCTGGACTCCAAAACCTATATAATAACCACTCTGTTAATGACTAACCAAATGTTAGTCATTAAGGATCCTGTTCACAGACCCCAGGGGCTGGGGGGGGGGGGGGCTGGGGAGGGGAATGGAACCTTGACCAAGAGCTGCTGAACCCCTCCCAAGGGAAGAAGGTGGCCTACAAAATTGCTCCTATTGGTCTGATAGCTATTTGTTGAAGTAATTCAGAAAGATGTTGAGAAACTGGTTTAACTTACAGAGGAAGATAATATCTCAAATTTTAATATTTTGCTTTTGTTCCCCATACTTCCTTGTACATACAGGAACTTTTTGTCCTAGTCATTTTTGGTACCTTGGAGTTTCTCATTACCTCCAGAAAAATTAGGATTGCTAGGCCACTATCCATTTGCCAGAACTCTAGAGTTTGGATTCAAATGCCACTTCTGCACCATACTAGCTGGGTTATTAAGTTACTTAACCTCTCCATGACTCAGTTTCCTCATTTGTAAAATTAGATGGAGTACCAATGGTACTACTCTCACAGGATTGTCAGGGGAATCAAACTATCTAATATGTGCAGTGGTTGGCATTATAGTAAGTGTGACATAAGCATTTATCAAACAAATGAAGTTGGGGGCAAAGAAATGGAAGGAGAAAAGAAGAGTTAAAAGAAGAGAAGACCTAGTTGCCATTAGGACAACTCAGTGTTCTAAGCATGTAATCAAACTACTAGGGGAATACAGCTGCAATCAATCTACTGGAGGGTGGGTGGGAAAGTCAGAGAACACTCTGCAAAGGAGCTACTGCTTGGGCCAGGTCTTGGCGAAAGAGTGGGAGTTACCAGGTAGACATAGTGCAAAGGGCATATTTGGGCAATACAGAGTAATTACCCTGGGGTTACCAGGTCAGGGGTGTGATAGGAGACAACACTAGTAAGCTCTTTAGGGATCTGATAATAAAGAATTTTGACTGTAGCTTAGAAGCTGCCCTAAAAAATGAAGAAAACAGCACCCAGCATTGAAGCTGTGGAGCACTGGGGCAGGCAATTAATAATCCCTCTGAGTTCACCCTGATACCACCTTACATGACCTGCCCTTGCAAAATTCATTGTTGTGATTCTTAAAAACAAACAAACAAACAAACTGGTGGTTAGCCATTTACCTTTTTTTTGGGGAATATGGACAGATACTTTGACAAGATCTGAAACTACCAAGCTACAGCGGGGGGTGGGGGGGTGGGGCGCGGTAAAAATCCCCCGTCTCCATGTATTTCCCAAATTCTTGGGCGTCCTGAGTTCTCATTAGGACTTCAGGTGACTCAGGGCTGGTCACACAAGCCCAGCCTCCCTGCTCCTTGCTGCCAGTACAGCCTGTGCCCAGGCTCCAGTCTCTGCGACAGCGAAGCTGCCCTTGCCAAGGCTACTGAGGTGGGAAGAAACCAAAGCCTCCCAAATTTGATCCAGAAATGAGGTACTTGATCCCTGACACTGAAGAAAAGAACTTTGCCCCGGATTTAATTTTGGTTATTTTCTTTGGAGCAGGGCCTGAGGCACATGCAAAATCAAAGTTTCACGTGATGCTCTTGAGACAGCCCAAGAGAGGAGTGGTATTTCAACTGCAAAAATTTCTCAGCTTCATTCCCTCCCAGTGGGTTTCTGGGAAAGTCCCCACTGCTTCAGTAACCCTACCAGGCCACCAATGATAATCTTGGTTATACTGGGATGTAACCAACTTTTTATTTCACTGTATACATTCTCAAGTGTCCTTTCTTGAACTTTCTATTAGTCTTCCTCAAAATCCAGAGAGAGGAGTTGGTAGGACTGAATGGCCTTCAAAGAAGATTTTTGAGGAACAACAAATATTATTCATCCTAAGTGAAGAGATAACTGAGGAATAGGAAAAAAAAAAAAAAAAAAAAAACGCTTGCCCAAAGCCCCATGATAAAATAATAATAGTTTTGGAATGAGAAATTGAGATTAAAGATTCAAACCAGCTGCCCAAGCTGCTAAGAAAAAACAAAAGAGAGAGAGAAAGAAAGAAAGAAAGAAAGAAAGAAAGAAAAAGAAAGAAAGAAGAAGAAGAAGAAACAAACCCACTGATTAATTTGGTGTTATCCTTTATCTGGCAGTTAAATTGGCCCACAAGACTCCATATCATATGTCATCAGGGAAATGCAAATTAAAACAAGAGTGAGGCAACACTACCTATTAGAGTGGCCAATATCCAGAACACAGACAACACCAAATGCTGTCGAGGATGTGGAGCAACAGGTACTCTCATTCATTGTGGGAAGGAATGCAAAATGGTTCAGCCGTGTTGGAAGACAGTTTGGCAGTTTCTTAGCATCTGATCCAGCAATCATGCTCCTTGGTATTTACCCAAATGGGGTGAAAACTTACATCTGCACAAAACCTTCATGTGATGTTTCCAGCAGCTTCCTTTACAATTGTCAAAACTTGTAAGCAACAAAGATGTAGGCAGTAAGTGAATGGATAAGTACCCTCGTCCATCCAGACGATGAGATTTTATTCATTGCTAAAAAGAAATGAGCTATCAAGCCATGAAAAGACCTGGAAGAATCTTAAAAGTGTATTACTAAACATAAGAAGTCAATATGAAAGGCTACCTACTAAATGATTCCAACAATATGATATTTTTAAAAAGGCAAAACTATGGAGACAATAAAAAGATCAATGGTTGCCAGGAGTTAGGGGGAAGGAAGGATGAATAGGTGGGCACAGAGAACTTTTTAGGGCAGTGAAACTATTCTGTATGATATAATGGGGGATACATGTCATATATTTGTCAAAACCCAGAGAATGTACACCACCAAGTGTGAACCATAATGTAAACTCTGTACTTTCGGTGATAAGGATGTGTCCATGTAGATACATCAATTGTAACAAATGTACCACTCTGGTGCAGGATGTAGATAATGTGCATGTGTGAGTGCAGTGGGGATACGGCAAATCTCTGTATCTTCCACTCAATATTGCTGTGAACCTAAGATTGCTCTAGAAAATAAAGTCAAGTTTTTAAAAAAGGAAATAGAACAGAAACTATTGTAATAACTTGCACTTCATAAAGGCAAATACATTTTCGAGAAATGTTTCCTGTGCATGTGTGTATAAAATCCATATCTTATTATGGGTTGCAATAAAATTTAAATGATATCAGGTTATATGATTTCTAAATGCTGGTTCAACTCTATCCCTTTTATTCTGTTAATGAGGCAAGAGGAAGACAAAGGGCAACCTCAGAACCAGCAGGGTTCCCATTTGAGGATCTCAATAGCCTGTTCTGTGCAGAACTCTATTTTATATTGGAGCCATTGTCAAAGGATATTTACAATTGCAGAGCACACCATGAACAGCTGATCTATTTCCCCTGCCAAGAATATCCTGCCTTTCCATTCCCATCCCCATCTCCTTTGTGTACCTGGTAATTCCCACATATCCTTGAAGACCCAGTTCAAATATCACTTTCTTTCTGTAAATTTCCCTGGGGACCCAGGCAGGAGGAGCTGCTATCTCCTGGGTACGCCCCACAAGTTTGTGCAGATTCCCCCACTAGCTCTTCTTGTTGTATTTTAGGCAGCTGTTTACACGTCTGCCTCTCCCTACAGACGTGAACTCTATGGGAGAAGAAGCTGTTTATTTCATTTCCATACCCTCAGCTTGGGACAAAGGGTTTGGAACATAGCAGATATTTGATTGTGCTGGCTGAATTAAACTAAATTCTCTTTTCAGCACATCCTACATCTGCTGGGCAATCCAGGAAAAAAATCACTTTCATCTCATGGAAGGACCAACCCCTGTAATGGGACTGGGAATGGGACCCCACTGCCTATCTCTCAGTGAGCCCCGTGGCTGTCCCTACTGAGGACAAGCCACTGAAGGAACTCCCTCCAGCTTGTTGCATGCTGTGCTCTGGTCTTCTGCCAGCAGATATGCTCCAGAGAAGCTGGTTCCACTTTCCTGCAGTGCCTCTGGTTTCAGCTCTTTCCAGACCTGGTAACTAGAAAGGACCACTGACCAGGTCCTGTGCCTTTGATCCTACTCAGCTCTGTTCCTCCCTACTCCACTAGGAATACAATCTGCAGAACTTTGGGGTGGACAACTCCATTCAAGAATATGCAGCACGGTAAGAAGCAAGATTCTTTTTTATGTCACTTGTTACCTGAATTCCTTCACTCTCTCCTTCAGTGTTGACTGACTTTACAAAGGCTACTGAAGTTGGCATTTTTGCTCATTTTACTGATGTCCACCCAGATGCATATAGTCCCCAGGATCATCAACATAGCAGCCCATGCTAAAGGGCCCATGTTGTTAATTATCAAATAGCAGATGCTCATTTACATATCTTGTTGTGCACTATTTATGTAATATTTAATTCTCAAACATACACTCTCCCCAGAACTTTGATTTTCTTCCACCTAGACCCAATTCTCTCCATAGGACTTCCATGCTTAGTTTATAATATTATAGCAATATTCCCAAATTCTGCCTGCACACCCAAATCATATGTATACTTGAAAAGACAGATTCCTGGGAGCTCATTTCCCACATGCCTAAGGATGGGCTCAGGGATCTTTATTTTTCAGAAGCTCCCCAGGGGATCTTAACGTTTGCCCATGTTTGAGAGGCATGACTTTATATGAATCCATCAGGAAATAAGATGTTCTGTATTCATGAACTCCACAGATGAACAGAATTTACAAATTTAAAAGTCTAAACAATTTACCTAGATATTCATCCCTCCCTCCCCACATTTTAATAAAATTTATTGAATATAAGCAAAAGTAGTGAACATAATTAGCCATTATATTTATGATGAATGACCGCTTAGATATTAAATCCTACATGGTAGTCTAGTGATATGCTTGTATAAATTCACTGTTTGCCCCTTTACTAAATGGCCCAGATATCTGGCTTCTCTGTTCAGTGTTTTTCTTCTCAGTTTATGTTCCAAAAGGCTGATGTTAAAAGAAGTAGGATCTCCAGGTTTGGTGGGGTAGAGGGTGTGTAAATATGTATAGATTGTCTTCAATGAGTTCTTTTTTGACACATCACTGTTGTGTGACTTCCACTAGAATATAGTGTTTGAGGCATTTTTCAGGTTCTGGTGGTGGATTTCTGGGGGTATGCCTTGGGGATGAATGCAATCTGTGCCCCATAGGACATTGGCCTACACGGCAATGTAAATGGCTGACATGGGAATAGGATCTTTTAAAACTACATTCTAATCAACGTAAGTAATTGCTAAATGTTTGTGGTGCTTCTCAAACTTGAGTATGAAAGAGCAACCAGGTCGCTTGTTTAATAAAATAAAATAAAATGCACATTTTACAGCCCCACCCCCAGAGATTCTGACACATTAGATCGTAGGTAAGGGTCCAGAATCTGCATTTTAAACTAGTGTTCCAGGTATTCTGATGTGAGTGGCTGATCAACCAGTGCTTTTTTGAACTACTTCTGGTGAACAACCCATTTTGTTTTTGTATCCCAATGTTCTACCGACCAATACCTGGAGATACACAATTCACCACACAAGTTTGACTCTATCTAACCTGGTTTATGTATGAGAAATATCCACTGAACATATTGGAGGTCGTGGCAATGACAGTTGCTATAAAATTTCTAATCACTTACTCTTGAGGGCTGGCACTGGTCCATGGACCACACTTTGAGTATCACCATCATTTAGCATCAGGTAAGAAATATTTCATTAAATTGTGAATTGCTATGAGGTCTCTACCCCCGATAATCTTAGAGTCCCAGTAACGATGGTTTTGAGAGAACTGAGTATCTGGTTGGTTAACGTGTAAGTTGATGAGGAGGCAAGTTTTAGGGTATGCAGTCTAGCTCTAGGAAAACAGAATGGAAGAAGTTGCTTGTGACACTGATTCCTTTCCTATCCAGGAAGGGATTGTTATGAGAACACAGTGGTACATAACCCCCTCTGAAGAGTTCTGTGTTCTTAATCCAGAAAGATCTAGGCAGGATCCGAATCATGGCTGGAGTTGGGGGAGCCTTAACTGACAGGTTAGCCAAACCCTAAATTTTGGAAATTGGGATGGACTGGGGATGAGACTAGAGATGAGACTGGAAAGCTGGGCTTGGTGAAGAGAAAAGATACTTTTTGTTACTCTACTGCCTCCCAGATCTCCTCTCTTACCAGGTGATTGCAAAAATATTGGGATTAGCTTTACAAATAGAAATGTCAAGAGCTATCATTACAGCAACTGTTTATTATGACTGCTTATTTAACATGCCATAAAATAATAATCAAGTGGTTCACTAGATGTATGCCAGAGTAACTTTGCCACACTACATTAACCCTCTAGTCTGTTCATGTAGTACAACTGTCTGTCCACAACCTGAGAGGAATTACTGCCTCTAAACATAACGTGTTTCCAGAGGTGATGCTCACTTGCTGGTTCTGAGAGATTTCTCCTACTCCATTTCATCAACTAAAATACTCGCTGGAAAAGCTAAATGGCACAGACAAGAACCTCAGAATCCTAGAACGCATTGTAGACTCATTTTCCATATCTGCTTGATCTCTAAGTCCTATTACAGCTTCCTTAATGTCCCTTGTATGTGTCTCATCTTCTCTGTGTTTATAGCCACTTTCTCTGCTGAAGTTTCATCTTTCTTTCTGAAATATTGCTACAGCCACCAAACCAATCTCCCTCGTTGGTGCTTATCTCCCTATCTAACTTCCACACACTCCCAGAAAGGTGAAATGACCAAGTCACTCTTTGTTTAATGCCCTTCTGTAACCTCACCCCCACAAGTGAGAATCCAAATCTCTCAGAATAGTGGGATCCCTCATGACCTTGCCTTGCACTGCCTCTCAAGCAGCACCCTCACCTCTTCTCATCCCACCACACTCCAGCCATGCAGAACTATTTGCACAAATGCAGCAAAGACTTTGCTCAATTTTGTTGACCCTCTACCAGGAATCTCCTTCTCCTTTTATTCTGCCTGGTGAATTTCTATTCCTCCTTTAAGGCTGAGTTCCAATGTCCCCTCTTATGTACTTATTACATTGTTGTAGTGATTTGTCTAAATTTCTGGCTTCTCCAGGGGAACAAGAGTCCTCTGGCAAATGGAGACTGGGTCAAATCAAACTTTGCATCCCCAGAGTATAACACTAGGTGGCAACAACACCAGTAGGCAGTTAATCCACACTTGTTCAACACCATTAGAAGCATCATGGAAGAACTATGAGCCAGACTGGTGGATCAAGAAGGGAAAGACAGGAGGCTTGGAATTCCAAATATTACCAACGCCTCCCAATCTAAAATCACTACTCAGTTGAGATTTTTAAAATGTGCTAAATGAAACACCGGTGAAGGAATAAAGCCAGAAAATTAAGCACTTAAGTAACTTGTGATCTGATCCATCACTCCTTTCCCATGTTCTTTAAGTGAAAGGCTCAGTCATGTCCTGTTTGACTAACAAGCCTCAGCATTTAAATAGAAACCACTTAATCCACTGCTCATAAATGCTCCCAGGGTAGAAAACTGGTACACAGAAAAACAGCATATCACTTTTGAGTTGTGACAAGGTAAGACTATCCATCTATTAGTGTTCCTTTTCCAAACCTGCTGGGCAAATTGCAAAATGGCAAAGAACATCTTGGCAGGTGTGGACAGGCTGGAAAGCAGCAGTTCTCCTTCCTCTTAACCTCAGGGGCATGTGAGCTTGGTGCTGCTTAATATAGATGTAACTGGAAAGACACTTTGTCTTTCTCTTCCCCCCATTCATCACCCAACACACACACACACACACACACACACACACACACAAGCACGTACACACACCCCTTCTGACCTCTAGAGATTTGCTCTAAACAGCAGAAGAATAAATACATTTGTTACTGCTACTTTTCTGATTATAGAGATGGAGATAAGGTTGGGGATTTGCTATGAGGTGTTAAAAAATAAATTCTAATTTCAAAGCTTCTGCTGGTTCTTCATGCAATGAAAGTTGAAGCCCTTCATTCATATAAACATTTAGAGAGTTTTCACTTTGAGCCAGGTACTTTTCTAGGCTCTGGAGACACATCAAGTACTAAAACCAATTCCCCACCCTTATAGACTAGGAAACACAAAATAAATAAATAAACTGTAAAGTATACATGGTACGTCAGAAAGTGATAAATGTTACAAACAATGAAACTGGCTGATGTAATGGGGATAAAGTATGGTGTATACATATGTGTGCATGTGAGCACATGGGTTGAGGGGCTGTTTTGCATGGGGTGGTTTTGGGACATCTCTCTGAATATATGAAATCTGATCAGAGTCTGTATTGGTTTCCTGTCACTGCTGTAGCAAATGACCACAAACTGGGTGGCTTAAAACAACAGAAATTTATTCTCTCACAGTTCTAGATGCCAGAAATCCAAAAGCAAGGTTTTGTCAGGGCCATAGTCCCTTCAGAGCTCTAGGAAATCTGTACTTTTTCAGCTTCTGGATGTGCCTATCACCACTCTTTGACTTGTAACTGTACCACTCCAATCACTGCCTCTGTGGTCATATTACCTCCTCTTCTTTGTATGTCTAATTTAACTCTGTCTCTCTCTTATAAGGTACCTGTGATGCATTTAGGGTCCACCCAGATAACCCAGGATAGCTCTTCAAGATTCTTAAGAAAACACTTTTTTCCCCCTTAAATAGGAACATTCAAAGAGTCTGGGGATTAGGCCATGGATATCTCTTTTGGGGGGAGCATCATTTATCCCACTATAGAGACCCAAATAATATAAGGAATAAATAGGAAATCTGGAGGAACAGTGTTTCAGGCAGAGAGAACAGCATGCATGAGGTCTCTGAGCCTAGAGAAGGTCTATCCTGCTAAAGGAAGGACAAACAAGCCAATGTGGCTGGGCTGGAGATAGTGAGGGTAAGAAGGTGCAAGAGGAAGCTGAGAAATGTGTGGTGGCAAAGATCATATGGGCCTGGAAAGGACTTCTGCCTTTCTGCTGAGATGAGAAGCCACTGGAAGATATTGAGTACAAGATTAATATGATCTGTCTTATATTTCAATATGAGGACACTGCTTAGATGGGGGTGGGTGGGCACAAGCTCCAACTTAACAGCCCATTGATGGATTTTTAGAGATGGCACAGATATGCCTATAACCAGCCTTATCGGATGTGACATACTAAAATTCTCTAGTAAGAAAGAAACAGGCATTTGGAGGTTCCATGCTGGTGGCAGGGGAGGAGGAGGACGAAAGAGAAAAGTGCAGTAAGAGGAAGACAAGCTGGGCTCTAAGGCAGGATGAGGAGTGGGGGACATGACCGGCAAGAAATTCTTCATGGTAGGTAAAGACCTATGGGTTTTTAAGGTTTCTCTATACAGTTTCTATAATCCCCCCTTTCCATTATCCCAAATCTTCAGTAAAGATCTGTTACCAAACATATCAACCTTGGGTTGGGCTCCTTTGGATGAAAGCAGTCCTGACTGTTCAATGGAATCTGAACCAAAGTCAGGTCAATGTGAATTCAAAGTTCAGTTCCAGAACCATTTGGGGTGGGTGTGGGAGAGCAGAAGATACTAAGAAGTGAGTTGGGCATAAGAGAATGGTAACCAGCCATCTAGAGTATGGGACAATACAGTCCTAGTCACAGGGCAGAACTTCGTATCCCTCTCTTATTGAAGGACCACATCCTACTTTCCAGCTGGCATGGGAAGAGCAGTGCCTGGTGGAAAAGTAGCTCATGGTAGTTGTGAAAAAGGGACAAATGTAAGTCCATCTTTTTGGGGCCACTTAGTATGAGTCAGACCCTTTCCATAAATTTCACTTAATTTAGTGCTAAGTACAACCTCAGAAGCCAACTGTTATTATGGCCACTTTACAGGCAAGGAAACTGAGGCCTGGGGAAATAATGTAAACTCTCCAAGGTCACATAGCTAATAAACAGCATGTTGGGGATTTGCACTGGGCCTTTCTGATTCCACAAAGCCCATGTTCTTTCATCTACCTCAGGCTGCAATCCTGAGGCCCGGTTAAGAAATTCTGGTCTAGGGGCACCTGGGTGGCTCAGTCGTTAAGCATCTGCCTTCAGCTCAGGTCATGATCCCAGGGTCCTGGGATTGAGCCCCACATCGGGCTCCCTGCTCTTCTGGAAGCCTGCTTCTCCCTCTCCCACTCCCCCTGCTTGTGTTCCCTCTCTTGCTGTGTCTCTCTCTGTCAAATGATAAAATAAAATCTTTAAAAAGAAAAAAAAAGAAAAGAAAAAGAAATTCTGGTCCAAGAATGTCTTACTTCTCTGGGCATCTAGGGACTTATGTCAGACATTGCACAAAGCCAGCATTTTGGATTCCCACCTCCAACATAGACCCTCCTGTGGCTCAGACACCATCGCAGATGCCTGCCCATACCAGTGGCCTTCCCTGCTCTCACAATGGACTCAGCATCCTCTGCATTCAGAACATAGGTCCTTCCCTCACATGCAAAACCTGGCTTCCTTTTCTCTGGCCTTCCTTCTCTCTAGGAGACCTACAAAAAGTAAGGAATTCAACAACCACCCTGATCACTGGACTTGCCCTGATGTTAATTCATCAAGGAGGTTGGAAATAGTGACACTTCTCTTAAAAGGCCTATTTCTCCAAAGTAACATTCCTTATCAAGATACATATTTAAGTGTGGAGGAGACCCCTATACTTAGCACTTCTTTGTCTAGCTTAGTCCATGGATCTCTAAAGGGACCATTTCCACAGGTCTGTAATACAATGCAGCATCACATAAAGATTTTAGGTTGTATATTTAGAGCACCATTTTACTCTCACTGCTATTGTTTAGAGTTGCACAATACTCAGTTTTAGAACTAGGCAGTCTAGTGATGATAGTAATGATAGCTTGCCTTTTTTGGTGCTCATTCTGAGCACTTTACATGCACTGTCTCATTTAGTCCTCCCACGAATTACATGAAGTCCCATTTAAAAGGAGAGAAGACTGATTCAGCATTTAAGTAAAGGGACTTCTGCTACAATGCCACACGCAGTATATTACACTGCTAAAAATCACAATTTTCCTATACAAAATTGTACAATAAAAACCATGGGGCTTATGAGAAAGTTTGCAGTGCGGCATGTATTAGTTTCCTAGTGCTTCCATAACGAAGTGCCACAAACTGGGTCTCGAAGTTCTGGAGGTTAGGAGTCTGAAATCAAGGTGTTGGCAGGGTTGGTTCCTTCTGAGGGCTGTAAGGTAGAATCTTCCATGCCTTTCTCCTAACTTCTGGTGGTTTGCTGGCAGTCTTTGGTATTTCTTGGCTTACTGTAGATGCATCACCTTGATCTCTGCCTTCATGTTCATGTGCACTCTCCCTGTGTATCTTCATATAGTCTTCTCTCTGTTCATACCTGTCTCTGTGTCCAAATTTCCCCTTTTTACAAGGACACCAGTCATACTGGATTAGGGCCTACCCTCATGACTTCATTTTAACTTGATTACCTCTAAGAAGACCTTAATGTCAAATAAGGTTACCTTCTGAGGTACTTCAGTTCAAGACAGTGGACAAATATCAACCCATAACAGGGCACAGCACTCAAAAAAAAAAAAAAAATCATCAGGGACACAATGAAATGAAGGTCAGAAGCTAATATTAACAGTAACATAGCTTTATACACATTACATGGTTAAGACATAGATAAATGCTACAATAAATATGGCACTTAGCCTTGGGAAAGACTTCCTGTAAGTTTAAGTGGAAGTGAGTGTTGGAAGGGTTGCAGCTTGTGAAGTGGTGGAAGGAGGGTCACCTGAAATGAGAGGGAAAATCTGAACACTTCTTGGATGCGTGTGGCTCATATCGCATGCAGTGGATTGTGGCCGTTGTTGGAAATGTGCGCATTCCTACACGATAGTTTGTATTCCTGGGTGCAGTTTTTTACATTCACCTAGTATTTCTTGAGGAAGAAATTGTGTGTAAGCAAATGTGAAATTCATGTTATGATCAAATTGCTCCCTAATTACAGCAATGTCCTTAGAACAACGTGCATGTTTAAAACAAGCATTCTAGTAGAAGGGGCTTTAACTTGCCTAAGGTCACGGCCACAGCTGGGTTTTCAGCCCAAGAAGACTGAAACCATAGCTCAAGTTCTTAGCCACTAACCTGCCCCATTGTTTGTCTTGGAAACAAATTAAGAAAAATAAATGACTCGATATCATGCCATCATGATCATGCTCCCTAGGTTAGGCACAGTCCCAGGCTGCCCCCAGCTCAAGATTACCTGCCCTGACCTCCCAGGACAGTGCCTATGATGAGATCTCCTGCTGGGATTATGTCACGGTATGTGATCGAGGTAACTAACTGGTTAACTCTGAGGTAATCAAAACAGATGTCATCCAGGTAGAACTGACTTAATCACACAAGTCCTTTAAAAGCATTGTTCTCCCTGGCTGGAGGCAGAGAGATTCTAAGCATGAGAAGACTTGAAGTGCCTTTGCTGGCTTTGAAGACGGAGAAGGGCCACACACAAGAACCGGAGGAGAGGGGCCCCTAGGAGCTGAGAAGAAAGCCCAGTCAACAGCCAGCAAAGAACAAGGATCTTCAGATCTACAACCACATGGAACCGAATTCTACCAACAACTTGAATGAGCTGGGAAGTGGATTCTTCCCTAGACCTTCCAGACAAGATGCCAGCTGGCCAATAAAACTTGACTTTGGCTTTGAGACCCTCCACAGAGAACACAGCGGAGCCTACCCGGCTTCTGCACTGAACTGTGAGACGATAAATGGGTGTTGCTTTACGCTGCTACATTCATGGTAATTTGTTACACAGCTTCTAAGACCAACACACGACCTTGGTCTCCGCCTACACTATGGTGCCAAAAGGAGAAGAGAGACAGAGCCCTTACTGGTTCCTCTGGGCAGGCAGAGGAACAGGACAGACCATTTCCAATTTGTGTCAACCCTTGGTTGATACAGCCAGGTTGGGGCACTTGTACAGAAAGGCTGCATTTTTTTTTCTTTTGTAAACCTATGCTGTATATTAATGTTTTCTTTTGTCATGTTTTCTTCCTTTATGTATCTTGCTGCAAGCTTTATAAGCACTATTTGGAAATGTCATCAAACAAGGTTGGTTGCCATCAATGACATATTTCAATTGTAGTTCCAGAAATTATCTGAAGGGGCAGGGAAACTACCCCTTCATGTGCCTACATGAAAATTACATATACACTGCAAGATTATTTACCAATTAAGGTTGGTCAATATGTTTATCTCTGAAGCCCTGGTTGGAGTCATAATACTCTGAAATAAGTGGTTTTCTTTTGAAAATTAACCACATATCCTCTGGCTGCTTTGACTTAGACCACTCCTGAGCATCTCCCTCTTTGGTTGAAATAATTCAAATCTGGATGTTATCAACATGGAAAAATGACCTTACTCCCAATTTGCTTTATAAGGAAGTCAATTCTTTGAACTCGGTGTTCACTTCCCTTCAGGGAACAACATCTCTTGATAAGTATAAATATTTTTTCAATAAAGAACCTACTGCTCCAGATTTGTTAAAACTGGTTTAACAATCTGTTCTATTTCTGTGTCAAATGTTAGAGTAGAAAGAATGTTGAGTATTATGGGTAATTTGTGTTGTTAGTGAAAAGTGTGTGTTTGTGTGTGTGAGTGTGTGCATAGGTGTGTGTGTGTTTCATTTGTTTGGCAAAAATGAGGAGTTTGAAAAATCAATTTTATTTCATAAGTAAACCCTATTTATTTAAAATATATGCTGCAAAATCACTTGTGTAATTTTACTCAATGGCTTTGCTGTATCATATCAACAGTTATATTTTGTTTTGTGATTTCAATCAGCACATTTTTATTGTTTGTCATTTTTGTTGAACCATGTGCCAACTTCTTTAATTATATTTCCTCTTTTCGGTGCTACCATTATCTATAGAGTTGAGTACTTTATTTACTTCAAAAAACATGTTTTTGAGCAGCAACTACATTCAAGCTCTTAACCAGCTCTTAGGGAGGTAGGAATGAATAAGTCTGTGCCCTGAAGATGCTCATAATTTATAACAATGGTTTTCCGTGTGTCCAGGGATAGAGACCCAGAATTCCTCATGCTTGTTGCAAATACCACAAAGTACTGGTAGAGTACACTGAAATAAAGCAAACACCACAATATTTTATGATAAACTAGACATGATTTTATGTCAGAGTCTAGTGTAGAGAAGTGTTTGTGGGTCCCAAAAACTTGAAAGAAAGAGAATAGGAGAAAAACCTAAGCACAAGGGACAATTCTACATCTGAATTTTTTTTCTGTAAATTGGAAAAGAGCCATTGCTATTTTAGTTTATAATGGTTTGGGGGTCACTGTTTTATTAGGAGAAGTTAGTATGTAAATAAATTGAAGATGGTGTGTTAGAAACCCTTACAAAGTTTACCTTTCAGGTGGAATACTGCTTTCTGCCTATGTTTTTCTCCTCCTCCAAAATTTTCAGTTCCTCTCTATTGCAGATAGGTCAGAAACTAAGCTGCTCATTCCCACCTGGTATCCAGCCATCCAGATTCTGGCCCACACCCTCTACAGTCTCCCATTTCACTCCCCTGTGTTCTCTGCTTCGGCTGTACAACTGCCTCTCATATCCCATTCCCACCGCAACATGCTCAGTGTTCTCCGCCATGCCTTTTTCAATGATGGGCTTTCCCTGGTAGTCCTATCTTACCAAGAAGCAAACCCAACTCGAATCTCTGAGTCTTCCCTCGATTTCCCTCCTCTTTCAACAACCAGAGTAAATCGTTTCACTCCTAATTTTACATTTCGTTAATACTTATAAAATTATCTCCTGCAGTAGTGGCAGTAGCTGCCAATTATTAGCCAATATGTGCCAAGCACAACTCTATGATCTTACATGTACTGGGATGAAGAAACAGAGGCTCAGGGAGGTACTGCTGGAGGTACCCCAGATGATAAGCAGCAAAGCCACAGCTGGATTCCCAATCTTTCTGCTTCCAAAGAGAGTGCTGGCATTACACTCACCGATTCCCTTCACGGTCTAATCTTCACGAGGATGTAGGCAGAAATGTGTCTTCTTCCTACCACTGTGCCTTATACCTGGCAGCTACTCAAAATACATCTACTGAATTAGGGCGCCTGGGTGGCTCAGTTGGTTAAGCAACTGCCTTCGGCTCAGGTCATGATCCTGGAGTCCCTGGATAGAGTCCCGCACTGGGCTCCCTGCTCAGCAGGGAGTCTGCTTCTCCCTCTGACCCTCCCCCCTCTCATGTGCTCTCTCTCATTCTCTCTCTCTCAAATAAATAAATTAAATCTTTAAAAACAAAAAACAAAAAAACAAAATACATCTACTGAATTAAATTTACATTAGGGTGAAGAAAAAAGGTAATACCACTTTCCCCAGCTCTTACTAGCAAAGTTTAAAATGACTGATACTATTTAATACTGGAAAGTGAAAGAAACATTTAAAACTCCTTAATTCATTGTTAACAGGAGTGTTAATTAACACACCCAGTTTAGGACTATCTATTAGAATAAAAATGTACTTGTCCTGATATGCAGTTCCACTTGTAGAAATATCTTCCAGGGAAATAATTACAATCAAGTGCAAGGATATGTGTATGAGTCCATTTATTGCAGCATCATTTATGGTAGTAAAAACTTAATAGGGAATAGAAAAATCTATTAGGGGATGGTGTATGATGGAGTATTATGTAGACCTTAACAAGGTTAACATATACAAATACTGAATCATCATGTTGTATACCTGAAACTAATATAATGCTTTGTCAGTTACACCTCAATAAAAATAAAAGGTTAACGTAGATCTACATATGCAAAGATGGAAGGGTGTTCACAATCTATTGCTGAATTGACAAATCAAGTTTCAGCATAGTGAATAGAGGATTGCCCTGTTTTTCTCAAAAAGAAAAAAAACAAACCTTGTTCTCTTTTTAACCCCTACCCCCACCCATATACACACATGCAAACACGAATTTCTCAAGATGGAAGTGGTGTTTTGTTTTTCTTCTTAGAATAGTGGTTATGGTCCAACAATGATGACTACTCGTGCTAAGCACCCTACATTCTAAAGAGAGCCACCAGCAGCTGGTCATGGCCACCGCTCTCTAAGCCATGCCAAGGAGCAGCCAGAATGCCCTACTACCATTAGCCATTTGCCTCCTCTCTCTCCTACTCCAGGCAGATTAAGAAGGGTTGCTAAGAGATTAGCAGCCTTGTGATGTATACAACGGTTGAAATGAGAACTTTGTTGTTCTTCTCCCCAAAGGTGAGGGGTGTCCAACGGGAAGATAAAGCTTCAAGAGAGTCCATCTTAAGATGACCAATGTCTGCAAAAAGGGGAGACTGGGGTGATTTCTCTTGCTGAATGTCAGTCAGGGGAAGGGAGAACAAGAGAGACAGATGCAGGGAATCATGTCCCTAGAGAGGGCTGGGGAGAGCAGATGAGGGTGGAGGCTACAGTCAGGACCTATGCAGTATCAGGGGTAAAGATGCAAAGAGAGACATATCAGAGAGATGTGGTGTGACAGCCACCAGCTGGGAATCAACTGGAAGAAGTGGCCAGATACCTTATGGGGCTGCCGTGCCAGGGAATCAACCTATTGCCCACACTGCCTGTTGGAACCACTACTTATCCTCAGCTGGACACAGAGCTACATCATTGAGTTTGTCCAACCAAAGAGAGGAATGCAACCTTACCCTGTAGGGTAAGGAGTTTTTAGCTTGTTCCCCCTCTCCCTCCACTTCTCCCCCAAACTGTGGAAGTTTTGTGATGAGGAAGTGAGATGGGGAGATATCTTGCAGCCAGGTTATATGTTCTCCTCAAGTACCTAGGGCCACTGCTAGGGAGAAGGGAGAAATGCCATAAATTGAGTTTGAAAGTAAAATTAAAAATAACAAACAGGGATGCCTGGGTGGCTTAGGTGGTTGGGTGACCAACCCTTGAGTTCGGCTCAGGTCATGATCTCAGGCTTTTGAGGTCAAGCCCCGTATAGGGCTCTGTGCCGGGCATATAAGATTCTCTCTCTCCCTATCCCCCTGCCCCTCTCCCCCCAGCCCCCACTCGTGTGCTCTCTCTCCCCCTCTCTATCAAAAACAAAAACCACAACCCCATTTATCCATTTACCAGACTGAAACTTTTAGTAACTCAAAGTGGCTGAAAATTATAGGAGTGGACCAATATATCACTAAGGGAGCCTCTGCCCAGGGTGAAGTAAGAACAGCACAATCTAGTTAGAGATGGTTACTGGAATTAATAAACCCTTTCATGCCTATGCCTAATGGATCAAGGGTCCTCAATAAACTGGGTTCCCGTGTGCACACACACATACACACAGAGGTATGTGCCTAGCAAATGGTCTAGAGCATAGGACAGGGGTCAGCAAACTTTTCTATAAAGGACTTTGTGGCCATACTGGCTGAGTCACAATTACTCAACTCTGCCACTGTAGTGCCAAAGCAGCCACAGATAATATGCTCACTAATGAGTGTGGTAGTGTTCCAATAAAACTTTATTTATAAAAACAGGCAACAGGCTGGATGCGATTCACATCTATGGTTTGCCAACCTTTGTCTAGAGGAACTGGTAGGATATCCATCAAAGTGTTCACCTTTGAGGAGTCGGGCGGGTGCTTCCACAAAAATGGCAATTAACCAATGGGTCAATGGGACTCCTTTGAAAGCTTTTCTTGGGGATGAGAATGGAAATGGATGTTACTACCCAGTGCAGGGGAACCAGCTTGTTATTCCACTGGTGTTAAACAGCACTGAAGGGCAAAAGGGGCAGTATGGATATGGAGCTGAAGGCAGGGGTTTTCAGCAGGTGCTGAGCAGACAGATACCACTGATATAAAGAAAGTGTGGCCTCTCAGGGAGGCCTTTCAGGGGACTCTATGTACTTGCTAATGTCAAGCAAGGGGTCATGGTCAGTGTTTTCCATAATGAATAATCATTTCCCCACTGACTGTGAGGAGCCCTGTGTGGCCCACAGTGTTCCTTTCTAGGGGAATCCACATCACATCAGTAGATTCAGTAATGACTAAGGCTTAGCAATTGCAGTGCTCCCCATCACAGATCCAGGAAGTGCGAACACAGGATCAAACTGACCAGGGATCAAACCTGGCCTGGCCCCCTCGGTAACATCTCTGCCCCCCTTGGAGAAGGTACTCAGCCTCCTGCGCTTTCTCTTCAGTCTTGATGGCAGTAGCAGCGGCAACTGGCATTGAAATGTTTTCTACATGCCATTTCAGGCACATTGTCTACGATGCCCACAAACTCTGTGCCAGATAAATATTGTTAATAATTTCTAAAAAGGAAGATAATTCCCCTTGACAGAGTTATTGTGAGCATCCAAGATAATTGATGCTACCTTCCCACTATGTCACTTGACATGATGTTGGAGTTGACTAAGTGATGATTATTCCATTAGTACCCTTTTTATTTATCAGGAAAAGTCTGAACCAGGGCATGGAACTAGAATAGACAGATATGTACTGCAGGTCTTGATAAAGCTTCTCTAAGACAATGTACACATCTCCCAGCTGGGAAAAGGGAGAAGATATTTGTGGGCTGGACCAATGCTCATCGCTGTTTTACCACGCAAAGCCTAGT
Organism: Phoca vitulina; assembly: GCF_004348235.1. Classification (NCBI taxonomy): domain Eukaryota; kingdom Metazoa; phylum Chordata; class Mammalia; order Carnivora; family Phocidae; genus Phoca; species Phoca vitulina. The sequence continues at coordinate 9,442,777 of NW_022589743.1, read as the reverse complement.
GTCCAGGACATGAACATCCCTAACATATGGTCCAGGTAAGAAGCCCAAAGAGAGGAATTTGGATATAGTCCCTGGCTAGCCTGATAAGGACCTTAAATGGAGAAATCCAAAAATGTACTGACAAATGCCAAGAGAGATAAGGAGACATTGAAAATTCAAACTTGGAAATTGAAACCCTTTTTACCAGTGGAAACCAATCCACTTTCAATCCTAACAAACTGATTTTTTTTATGTTCAATTAGCCAGCATATAACACATCATTAGTTTTTGATGTAGTGTTCAACGATTCATTAGTTGCGTATAACACCCAGTGCTCATCACCACATGTGCCCTCCTTAATACCCATCACCCGGTTACCCCATCCCCCCACCCACCTCCCTTCTGTAACCCCTCCCTTCTGTTCCCAGAGTCCAGAGTCTCTCATGGTTTGTCTCCCTCTCTGATTTCTTTCCAGTTTTCCCTCCCTTCCCCTATGGTCCTCCACACTATTCCTTATGTTCCATATATGAGTGAAACCATATGATAATTGTCTTTCTCTGCTTGACTTATTTCACTTAGCATAATCCCCTCCAGTTCCATCCATGTCAATGCAAATGGTAAGTATTCATCCTTTCTGATGGCTGAGTAATATTCCATTGTATATATGAACCACTTCTTCTTTACCCATTCATCTATTGAAGGGCATTTTGGCTCCTTCCACAGTTTGGCTGTTGTGGACATTGCTGCTATGAACACTGGGGTGCACGTGCCCCTTCTTTTTACTATGTCTCTATCTTTGGGGTAAATACCTAGTAGTGCAATTGCTGGGTCGTAGGGTAGCTGTGTTTTTACCATCTAGAGGAAACTCCATACTGTTTTCCAGAGTGGCTGTACCAGTTTGCATTCCCACCAACAGTGTAAGAGGGTTCCCCTTTCTCCACATCCTTGCCAACATTTGTTGTTTCCTGTTTTATTAATTTTAGCCATTCTAACTGGTGTAAGGTGGTATCTCACTGTGGTTTTGATTTGTATTTCCCTGATGGCTAGTGATGTTGAACATTTTTTCATGCATCTGTTAGCCATTTGTATGTCTTCTTTGGAGGAGTGTCTGTTCATAACAAACTGATTTTTAAAAGCATATTTTCTTTACCTGATAGCTTCAGCTTACCTAAAGCCTTTGTGGCTCATCATGCTATATGTTTGTATTTCCCACTGTCTCATGGGTTCTTCTCGTTGCTTTCTTTTGCATCTTCTAACAACCAGTATCTCCTTCTTTGTGCCTTAGATTCAAACTCTCCAAAGGGAAGAATATGACTGGTCCAATATGTTCACTCGTAGCCCTATTAGGCAAAGTATTCCTCCAGGCACTTGACATGATGCTGGAGTTGACTACCTCACGCTATCTTGCAACCTTGAGTCAGATGCTTTCTAGTAAACCAGAGGCCCCAGGGAAGGCATGGTCATGTGGCAGAGACCATGGTAACCTGAACAGAAAGAAATACCTTGGATTGCTCCTCTCACAGGGAGCTTTGAGTGGAACCAAATGGTATTGCTACTTCATGAAAGCCCTGTAACCATCCACAGATGGTGGTCCCACAAAAAAGAAGTAAGCTGCCAGGTGGTTGGCCTGAACCTGTCTGTATTAGTTTCCCAAAGCTGCCATAACAAATTATGGTGGCTTACAACAACAGAAGTTAATTTTCTCACAGTTCTGGAAACCCAAGTCCAAAATGAAGGTGTTGGCAGGGCCATGCTCTAGCCAAAAGCTCTGAAGGTGAATCCTTCCTTGCCTTTTCCAGCTTTTGGTGGCTACAGATGTTCCTTGGCTTGTGGCTGCATAGCTCCAATCTCTGCCTCCATCTTTGCATGGCCTTCTCCTCTGTGGATCTCTCCTCTGCATGTCTCTTGTAAGAACACCTGTCATGGGATGCGGGAGCCAGCTAGCTAATTCAGGATGATCTCATCTCAAAATCTTTATTTCAGTTTTATCTGCAAAGACCTTTGTTTTATAAATAAAGTCACATTCACAGGTTCTGGGAATTAGGATATGGACACATTTTTTGGAGGTCAACATTCAACCCACTTATACCAATGAAAGCTAAGACATATACTTAACACTAGTCTAACCACTAAACAACCTGACACGTTAGGAGCTCAACAAATATTTGTTGAATGAACTTATGAACACCTTTATTTCGCCAACTGGGAAACTGGAACTTGGAGAAGTGATCTAGCCAAGATCATACATCTAGGTCAAAATTTGAACTGAGCCTACAGTTCTCATAGGGCAACTCAAAGGGGTCAGGCAACACCTGCATGGGCAGGAAGTCATGTCAGGAGAGGCATTTAGAGCATACGGAACTCTACGTAGGGGACAGTGAGCATCCCTGCCTTTTGCGCCAGATGAAGACAGCTCTGTATTTCAAGGCTAGTTACTGAACCACAATCCTTGTAAAGGTAGTCTGCACCAAGCTCCCATGGCAATGATCAACGGGGTGGATCCATCACCCAGCAGAGTTCAAGCCTTCTGCCCCCAGTCTTTTCTCAGGTGAGGCCCTCACATGGAAATTTTTTTCCCTCTTCTCACCATTTATGTAACCATAGTCATCCCCCAAGTCCATCCCAAAGTCAAGCCTGCAAGTTCAGGTCACAGAGATTCCACCAGGCTTGCATTCCTAGGGTCTCACTCCCTTGACTATTAACTTCAAACCTATGCTATCCTGTCCATATTTTTAGCTTTCTTTGCTGTATATATGACCAGGATCCTCAACCAGGATATAAGCGTCAAGAAGGAAGGGTCTATTTGTGAATTTGGGGGATCTTTCTAAGTAGGGCACTGAACTTTTACATACCTAATGTAAGATAATATGTGTATGCATATGTATAGATAATTGAAATTTTAATTCTGATAGTTCCTAGTAATCTACCTTCTAATAAAATGACACATTAGGAAAAAAAAAAATTTGAACTGAGCCTAGCTCTTTGTCCTCATTCTGAGGTTCCTGAAACCATGATAATCTCCTGCCTTATTACTGCTGCATTGCAAGTGAGGATAATTGAGGTTCAGAAAGGATTGTGCGAAGTCATTCATTAGCTTGTATCACAACCCAACCTAGTTCTCCAGACTCCCAGGCCAAGCTATTTCCACTTCATTCTACAACCTTGAAGGCCTTCTGTTACCAAGCCTGGAAAAGAAATCTGAGAAAGTAAAATGAAGATCCAGAAGATAAAAGGAGAAGACAAAGGATAGCACGTGGTATATTTTATCAGAACTATAAAAGGTTGATGACAGGATCATATTTATTTCTCCACCTTTTCCTACAAATTCCCCAAATACACACTGTTAACAGATCAGGAAGGGCCAGGCCCTTGCTCAGTGGAAAAACTTCTGGAACACTGCTTGATTTATGCTCAGATACACAGCCCGCCCACAAGTGGGGAAGCAAAGTCACCTTGGAACCATGAGAATATCTCCTGAACTCTCAAAAGTTGCCCCAAAGCCTGGAAAGCAGTGTGAGAGAAAAACCAAACTTGTCCTACAGGTAAATGAAGGTCTTTGTTCACACAATACCCTTCTTGGTTTTTCTCTAAATGCCAAACTTAAAAAAGAAAAAAGGAAAGAAGGAAGTTTCACTCCCTTGGCATCATCAGTACCCATACTTGGTTGCCATGACAACACCTGACTGCTGCGCATTCTATTCATCTATTCATCTACTCTTTTCCCTCTCCACCAGGGAAATGGTGACCATGGGGGCCATTTGCCTTGAGGAGCCTCCCGTTGGTGAAACCCAACCAATACATGTCTCTAGATGGTACCTATTTTAAAAAAAAAATATTGAGGATTTCAATCAAAGTCAAGATTTCCTGATTTTCTTGAAACCTGACAAGTTAGGACACCACGGGGCCTGAACTCCCACAAGGCTATAATGGTCTCGAATTTAGTATCTGATGATCCCTTCCCTGGAGCACAGGTACTCTAACTTGCCCCTGTTTCCACCTGACTGCTCCTCTCCTTCCTGGTACCTAGCCGAGCACCTTGGAATTTGAATCCCCCCCGCCTTTTTTTGGTCAAATGGCATCAAATCAGTGAGATTTCACCCTAGTGTGCTACTTCTGTTGCTGTCAGATTGACAATTTGAAAATAAGCAATGGTATTCATACCTAAGTACATGTAAACCTTCCAAGGTGACTTCTGCTAGCTAAGGTCCCGTGTGATTTGTAATACAGTTGAGCTTGAACATCAGACTAGATTTTCCTTTAGCAACCCACTGCTCTCAGTTTCCAGAATGCCAGAGGTTCCTGCTCCCTGGCTGCCTATCTTTTCTTACTCCTGGACAGCTCCACTTTCAAGCTCTGGTTAAAGTCAGAATATGGGAATCTAAAAATATCTCCACCATCACTACACTGACATAATGCTTCTGTTGTTCTAAGGGCAGATTCTCTGTCAAAACAGTAATTTCAAGAGCCAGTCAGGTTTAAATTCAAAAACTGCATATGAAATGCCTTTGAGCTTTCATTGTTTCTCTCTCTCCCTCTTTCTCTCTCTCAGGTCATAGAAGCACTTTTCAGAAGGTCTGGTCATGGCAGAAGAGTAGGAGGGGATGTGGGCTACAGTTGTGCTCGGAATTAGAAAGCAGGTTTTAAATAATGCAATATATGTTAAGAAAGAAAAAAAGAAGAAGAAGAATGTAGCAGGAGGGGAAGAACGAAGGGGGGGAAATCGGAGGGGGAGAAGAACCATGAGAGATGATGGACTCTGAAAAACAAACTGAGGGTTCTAGAGGGGAGGGGGGTGGGAGGATGGGTTAGCCTGGTGATGGGTATTGAGGAGGGCACGTTCTGCATGGAGCACTGGGTGTTATGCACAAACAATGAATCATGGAACACTATATCTAAAACTAATGATGTAATGTATGGGGATTAACATAACAATAAAAAATTAAAAAAAAAAAAAGAAAGCAGGTTTTGATTTCATATGTGCAAAGGCATCAGTGCCTAGCACAGTGTCTAACACATAGTAGGGGCTGAAAACATGCTGGACAGAAGACAGAGAGGCAGTACAATACACAGTGTATGTGCTTTAGTTTCTCCATTTTGTTTTAGTGACCACTGTTGAGTGCCTACTATGTATAAAGCACTTTTCTAGGCACAGTTGAATTTCATTCATTTGATTATTCATGACTTGATTTCCTGAATGCCTATATTGCTTTCCTGCAGGTTCCATTTACATGTGTGATTTCAGCTCTGATTATCATCTTATAATCTCATCACTCACCCAAATACTCTTCAAGAGCAAAGGGCTGCTCTGTTAGCAATCGTCACAGTGTCATTCATGTTGAAATTTGACAGAAAATCTCCTATTTGTTTCACATGGTATAATATGGAATCTCTTCAGTCACTCAGGAAAAAAATTCTCCAATAGCTTTTTCTGTAGGCTACAGCAATTCACATCCTCTCAAATTTACCTAAGCCCTAGAGAGGTCTCTGGGACAGGTACAATGGCAGGCCATCCTCCTTTTTAAAAAAATTTTTTTTAATTTTTAATTCCAATTTATAGGTCTTCCTTACTCTTTTTTTTTGTAAAGATTTTATTTATTTATTTGTCAGAGAGAGAGAGAGAGAGCACAAATGGGGGGATGGCAGGCAGAGGGAGAAGCAGGCTCCACACTAAGCAAGGAGCCTGATGCGGCACTCGATCCCAGGACCCTAGGATCATGACCTGAGCTGAAGGCAGCTGCTTAACCGACTGAGCCACCCAGATGTCCCCCTCCTTTGGACTAAGATCGCTGAACAGCACCTCTCACATCCACGGAGTAACTCATCAATCAGTAAGTCACTGTTGTTTCATCAGATCATGATCAGGCCAATACACCTCCCAAGAGCATAATACGTGCCATGAAAGAGGCACAGAATAAGCTTTTGATAAATGAATGAATGAATGAATGAATGAATACACAGAGAATGAATGAACAAACAGGGCACCAATTTCATTAGTAAAATGGACCCCCCAAAATTACTGGACTTCTGTTCCAACTATTACACCAACCTCTTTTCCATCATCAAATCTTACTCTCTTTCAATGACCTAACTGCACAGCTCCTCTGTTTTGCTTTTATACAATAAATCTGGAACTCTGACAAGGTTCAGTGCCTCCCATTCTCTGTGTCAGTGATTTGAGAGAAAATGCAGCAGGATTCCTTCACCCTCTGACAGTGGAGCCCATGGAGACTCAAAAATATCAAATCTTCCAGACGAAATTTGGAGAAACAAGAGGGAAAATACTTTTTGTTGTTGTATCAGGAGAAAAAACTCAGGCACAGTGGAAAGAAAGGCATTTTATTTTTCATGAGAGTCCTGCTATTTTCTTTGCTGGACACACATCTCTAATCAGATTCTAAGGTCCCAATTTTGTTCTGTGTTGCCTATAGAATTATGGCCACACTTCTTAATTTTATGTAGTAGGCCTCCTTTTGGTCTTTTGGTAATTGAAACAAGCAATACATGTTCACTGAGCAAAATTCACATAAAATAGAAATATACATTAAATGGAAATCCCCTTCTCACCTCTCCCCAGCACTCTCCACCTTCCAGCTTCCTGAGGAATAGACTCTGAGGTAGAGGTTAGCCTGCACAGCAGTGACTAAGAGGTGCCCTTGGTCACCAGAGCCATGGACGAGTGAAGGAAGCAGGACTGGGGAGAGGGAGAAGCTGAACCTGCAAGGTAGTTTCCCTAAAGCTTTGGCTGATTCATAGGGGAACTGGTCCATTTGGGAGCTGAGATGGACCACCAGAATTGTCCTAAAAGGGGGCCAGCGCCTCTGTACGCTACCCTTGCCACTCTTCACTGATGAGAATTGCCCCTCCTCCTCTGCAGAAGGGGATGCAAACTTGGAGGAGGCAGCTCCCTTTAGCAGAGGACAATTCCTGGGGAGAGAATGAGCTATGAGCCACCAGTAGGTTAACACTTTGGGCATGTGGGAGAATACATGCCTTGTTTTTCAAAGAAGAACTGGGTGGCACACTACAGAAATACACCGTATTATCTTTATAAAACCCACATACCTCCTATATCTCGATGAACACATAAAACACACACACACACACACACACACACACACACACACACACATGAAGGGCAGTATAGCATAATACTTAAAGACATGCATTGTGGAGCCAACCTTGGAAATTTACTTAGTCTCTCTGGACCCTGGTTGCTTCCTTGGCTAAAACGGGGGCTGGTGACAATAGTGCCAATCATAGAGTCATTTAATCGTAGAGATTTAGATGTGTCAATTAATGTAAAGTTCTGAAACACAGATTTAGCTACTCGCTTGTGCCACTCAACAATTATCTTGGACAAGTTTCTCTGTCCATCACCCAGTTAACCCCATCCCTCTACACCCCTCCCCTCCAGCAACTCTCAGTTTATTTCCTATGAATAAGAGTCTCTTATGGTTTCTCTCCCTCTCTGGTTTTGTCTTATTTTTTTCCTCTCTTCCCCTATGATCCTCTGTTTTATTTCATAAATTCCACATATCAGTGAGATCGTATGATAATTTTCCTTCTCTGATTTGACTTATTTTGCTTAGCATAATACCCTCTATTTCCATCCACGTCATTGCAAATGGCAAGATTTCATTTTACTGATGGCTGAGTAATGTTCCATTGTGTGTGTGTGTGTATATATATACCACATCTTCTTTATCCATTCATCTGTTGATGGGATCTTTCCATAGTTTGGCTATTGTGGACATTGCTGCTATAAACATTGGGGTGCACGTGCCCCTTTGGATCACTACATTTGTATCTTTGGGGTAAATAACCAGTACTGCAATTGCTGAGTTATAGGGTAGCTTTATTTTGAACTTTTTGAGGCACCTCCATACTGTTTTCCAGAGTGGCTGCACCAGCTTGCATTCCCACCAACAGTGTAGGAGGGTTCCCCTTTCTCCGCATCCTCATCAATATCGGTCGCTTCCTGACTTGTTAATTTTAGCCATTCTCACTGTTGTGAGGTGGGATCTCATTGTCGTTTTGGTTTGTATCTCCCTGATGCTGAGTGATGTTGAACATTTTTTCACCTGACTGTTGGCCATTTAGATGTCTTCTTTGGAGAAATGTCTGTTCATGTCTCTGCCCATTTATTGATTGGATTATTTGTTCATTGGGGGTTGAGTTTGATAAGTTCTTTATAGATTTTGGATACTAACCCTTTATCTGATATGTCATTTGCAAATATCTTCTCCCATTCTGTTGGTTGTCTTTTGGTTTTGTTGACTGTTTCCTTTGCTGTGCAAAATTTTCATCTTGATGAAGTCCCAATAGCTCATTTTTGCCTTTGTTTCCCTTGCCTTTGGAGACATGTCTAGCAAGAAGTTGCTGCAACCGAGGTCGAAGAGGTTGCTGCCTGTGTTCCCTTCTAGGATTTTGATGG
>NW_022589743.1:9412538-9424364 GCF_004348235.1 Phoca vitulina | reverse complement strand
CCATCAAAATCCTAGAAGGGAACACAGGCAGCAACCTCTTCGACCTCAGTTGCAGCAACTTCTTGCTAGACATGTCTCCAAAGGCAAGGGAAACAAAGGCAAAAATGAGCTATTGGGACTTCATCAAGATGAAAATTTTGCACAGCAAAGGAAACAGTCAACAAAACCAAAAGACAACCAACAGAATGGGAGAAGATATTTGCAAATGACATATCAGATAAAGGGTTAGTATCCAAAATCTATAAAGAACTTATCAAACTCAACCCCCAATGAACAAATAATCCAATCAATAAATGGGCAGAGACATGAACAGACATTTCTCCAAAGAAGACATCTAAATGGCCAACAGTCAGGTGAAAAAATGCTCAACATCACTCAGCATCAGGGAGATACAAACCAAAACAACAATGAGATCCCACCTCACAACAGTGAGAATGGCTAAAATTAACAAGTCAGGAAGCGACCGATATTGATGAGGATGCGGAGAAAGGGGAACCCTCCTACACTGTTGGTAAGAATGCAAGCTGGTACAGTCAAGGGGACCAGCACCCCCATGTTTATAGCAGATGTCCACAATAGCCAAACTATGGAAATACAGACACACACACACACACACACACACACACACAGGAATATTATTCAGCCATCAAAAAATGAAATCTTGCCATTTGCAATGATGTGGATGGAACAAGAGCGTGTTATGCTAAGCAAAATAAGTCAATTAGAGAAAGACAATGATTATATGATTTCACTCATATGTGGAAATTAAGAAACAAAACAGAGGAGCATAGAGGAAGGGAGGGAAAAATAAAACAAGACATAATCAGAGAGGGAGACAAACCATAAGAGACTCTTAACCATAGGAAACAAACTGAGGGTTACTGGAGGGGAGGAGGGTGAGGGATGGGGTAACTGGGTGATTGGCATTAAGGAAGGCACATGATGTAATGAGCACTGGGTATTATACACAACTGATGAATCACTGAACTCCACCTCTGAAACTAGTAATTACACTGAATGTTAATTAATTGAATTTAAATAAAAACAAAAATAAAAAATAAACAACAAAAAAAGACTTGGAGAAATATAACAGAACCTGGAATCTCTATAACAACACAATGGCTAGAGGAGAGGCGTAAATTGAGGAGATCAGCATTTAAGTTAGCTATCAAGGTTGCCAGTGAGTTAAGGCAGAGAAGGACAGGAAACAATTTTTTTTAAAGATTTTATTTATTTGGGGGAGAGAGAGAGAACGAGCACAAGCAGGTGGAGGGGCAGAGGGAGAGGGAGAAACAGACTCCCAGCTGAACAGGGAGATGTGGGACTCAATCCCAGGACCCTGATATCATGACCTGAGCCAAAGGCAGATGCTTAGCTGACTGAGCCACCCAGGTGCCCCAGGAGAGGAAACGATTTTTAAGAAAGTGCACAAAAAGAACCAAATGTGGAAATGACAGGAGCCAGGAGGCCAGTCCAAAGAATTTAAGGAAGGTAAAAAATATACAGGTACATATACAGGTACATGGCAGGGCTAGAGTAAAAACAAGAGAGCAGGGCCAGCTATGACGAAGCAGGCTAGAGACAAGGATTTGAGAGATTTGGAAGACAGATTTGGGTCAGATTCACAGGCTATAGGTCCAAAGGTTTCCCCTGTGATGATGGGGCACATTTTGCCTGTTAATGAAAGGCCTCCTAGCCCTGCAACTTCAGGTTCTTTATTCCTTTATCCTTTCAAGGGGAGAGCACTGAACAAGCTGTTTCAAGAGTTACCACTACCCTCAATGGGTAAAATAAAAAAATCCAATGGTTGGCCAATAGAGTGGGGATGTCTTTTTCTAGGTGAAGAAGGATCAACTGCCCAATTCAAGATCAAAGCCAGCACAAGACAAAGTTTAACCTCTCTCCAATATGACCTACCCTATATTCTATCAAATAACAAATATATTGACATAATTTGGTCTGGGTGGATGAATCTCCTGTCTGTTTACTCCCTATCAGTGTTAGATCAATGTTTTACTTTCATGTTGAGAAAAGAGACCATAAGAATGCAAAATCTTAGCAAAGATCTTTTTGTCTCCATGATTGTGATATCATGACCCTAGAGATATCCCAAAAATCAAATCTCTCATTTGGGACTAATGAAATTCTTAATATTATAATCATAAGTTGGTGACAGACTAAAAAGAAATGTTACCTGATGATGTTTACTCAACAGGATTTTAGTTTCTTCCTGTCTCCCTGCTTTCTCCCACCTAGTATAATTGAGCAGGGATATAACTCCAATATGTGTCACTGACTCAAAAATTTCCCAAGGTATCCCCATTGTTACAATACTAAAGAGAAAATTCTCCATCAGATTAACTCTCACTGGACTCAAAACGCTAGAAATTCCTTGTATAAACCAAGGGGACCTTGTTTGTCTGCAGCCTTGCATAGCCCCCTTTAAACAAGACAACCTCCAGGCCCCGAAGGCAACTGGACATGCCACTTCTCAGCAGTTGCCACTTCTCAGCAGTACGCTCAGCCTATCTGAAGCTGCCACCCCACACCACCCCATGCTTTGCTCTCGGATGCCCATTATTCCCAGCTTCAGTTTGACCTACCTTCCATTTTACTCCCTTGCTCTTCAGAATGGGCACTTTATACTGCTTCTTAGCTTGATTGTTGGTTCCCTCTTTGACTGCATTTCTCCTCACCACAATGACTGTCCTGGCTTTGGTGATGCCAATTTAAAACTCTCATCTTGTCCAGTCTAGCCTGGCCCTGAGGATCTTCTACAGACCACAGACCATCAAAGCCATGTTATTTCCATAATGATTGTGGAGTGACAACTGGAGAGAGTAACCTTTCAGAACACATCTCTGAGGTTAAATTTCTTTCCTTAGAGTGGTAACTGAAAAAGTACATTAGAAATGGAATCTCTTTGTCAGAGTCCTTGCACATTTAGGCAGAGGCTGTTCTTTTGGAAATGGTAACTCTCTCTACCTACAGGAAGGATGGGATAGTGTCAATGTTACAGATACATTCTTTTCTGGAAAAGGAGGAATGGGAAAGCTCTGCCTTTTTATTACAATATATAGTGAAGGAAGAAGACCCTGCCATCCCCTGAGCATTATCTCTAGGTCCTCCAGGGTTAGCATTCTATGTTCATGACCAGGATATAGCTGGCTTTGTGGAAGGAGAATATACTTGGAGTAAGACCAACCTGAGTTTCAAATTTACCCTGCTCCTGAGGCTTTGGGACTCAGATTCCTCAGGTATAAAATGAGTATATTGCCCAGTAGATGTGTGTGTGTGTGTGTGTGCACGCGTGCTCGTGCACAGACACATTAGTATTACTGTTATTGTGACATTGTGCCAAGTACTGTTCTAATCACATTATAAATGTTACTTCATTTAGTCTCTATAATATTATAAAGCAGGTACCATTGTTACCACCTTACTCCACAGATGGAGAAACTGAACCACAAAGAAATCAAACTGCTTTTGAAGGATACACAGCTAAGAAGTAGCAGAAGTCTGGATTTGAACACAGCAATGTGGCTTCAGAGTTGGTGCTCTTAACCACTGCCCTCTGCTGTCCCCCACGAGGGACCCCCCATAGTTGGTACTCAGCAAATGAGGGCAATTATAACAATCACTGCAATTATATCCTCACCACACACTAAAGGCAATTCCACAATGCGCTGTCTATTCATTCAACTAGCAGATTATGTAAATGTGCTGAGTGCTTGTATAATGCAAATGTGCTTACAAAATGTGAAATATAAATTAAATCATTTATTTCTCCATGCACTTCTGCAATATCTATCCCCATTGTAGCAGCAGCACCTGGTACCCCGTGGGTGTTGAGAGAATGCTTATTAATTTGTGGCTCACACTGTCTGGTTGTAGAACATGATGATATAAATATTATCATTAATATTACAATTGTCAAAAATAAGAATTCCATATTAAAGAGCAAGTGCCACAGGAACATAAGTGTACAAAGGCCCAGACTTAATGACCTTTCCAAAGTCTGAAGCAGACACAGGGTCATCAGCTTTGTTCTGCCCTATAATGGTCTGAGAGGTTTGTTTCTGTCTTTGGGAACTCATATATTCTGAGAAATTTGACATTTCTGCCTCTCAGTCTTGCTCTCAATTTTGGCCACTTCAGAAATTTGACAAGGGCATGCAAAGTCATCACTTGCCCATAGCTGCCATTAACACCTGATACAGTTCACCTTCAGCATCTGGGTTAACCTCTGTTAGAGAAAGCTTGCAGAACTAGGACCCTAATAACCACTAATGCACCATGTACCAGGTCGCAATGTACTAGCTCGCCCTTCCCTTTCATGTTAAATTCACCACCCTAACTAAGTGGCCCTTTGCAAAGCCAGCCTTCTGACTAATGGGCCTTTGATCAGTTTGCTTCCTGACAGCTGTACATATAAATGAATGTTTATTCCAATTAAGTAATGAACATCGATTCTTCCTACCCTGTGACTGCAAAGTGTCCCTTCATCTCAAAGCACCCCCATCATTCTTATGTCAAGGATAATATCTTCTCATTTGAAAAACCTCTGCTTGGGGGCTAGAGCATGTACAGTCTAGGACACTTTGGAGAAAAAACGCCAGGGTTGAAAAAGTAGTGGGACAGATTTTCTAAAAGCTGCTAGCGTGATCTAGTGTGGTCAGGAAGGCTACAATTTTTTGAGCACCTGCAATTGCTAGTATGTAAAGTACTCTACTTACATTATTTCATTTAACCTTCCCATTAATCTTATAAGTATCATCAGATCCATTGTACAGAGAAGGAAGATGAAGAAAATGAAGCTAGAGGGTTAGGAGGAGTAGCTAAATGACTTGCTTGTGGTTATGTGGTTGGTCAGTGACTAACGTTCAAACGACCTGATTCTAGGTTCTACATGACTCCAAAGTTTTATTTCCCCAACACCTTGGATGATCATTATATTTTTTATACACTAGAAACAGTACTGGGTTTGAGATCTGGCTCCATTTCCTACTAGCTCTATGGCGGTGAATAAGCTGCATATCCTAGAGCTCTTCATCCACAAAGCAAAATCTACCAGAACCCACTCTGCTTACCTGACCAAATGCTTGTGAATGGGATTTGCACATAATCAGGAACTGTCCCAATCTGATGGATTATTGGCATGTTTATAAACAGACTTTGTTAATTTGTGGCAGTCTCTGGGCCACTCTGACACTTTGTTGCTTCCCCTTCCTGACTCTCCAAGAGCAACACTTGAGTCGACTTTGCCAATAACAGATTTGTTTTCATTATTAGGGATGATTCTGTCTTGAAGTTGGAACAGAAGTGGCAATTGAATGTGCTTTCATGGGAATTTCAAAGATTCCCTTTTTCCTGGGGAAACAGGAAATAGGAGCCAAAGGAACAGCAATTAAATCTGTAGTTTCAAAACAAATGCTACTAAAGCACAGACGATACCATGCAATAGTTGGAATTTCTCCTGTTTTCTCAGTCTAACAGAGCATGGGCAGCCCTCTGAAATCCCACACCAGCTGTCAGCATCTGTTCCAGAGGTTGCCACTCCCATGCATCTCTTTGTCAAATTCCTCTCTCTCCAACCCAAATCTGTTGTACTTAGCTCCTAGTAAAGCCCAGGAAATCATGAGGGAGTCTGGAGCTACTTCGGTCATCTGGGGCTCATGAGGCATTAGAGGGCTCTTACTCTCTGTGGCAGTTTCCTAGAATGGAGACTTATTGATCACATAACAGTAACCATTAACTGAGGAGTCTGTGTCCTGACAGATTATCCACCCAGCCCCTCCAATGCCAGGTGAGTTGACACACCCTACAGGAGTCAAGAGGAAATTGTAGCCTGTGCAATCAGCATCTCCTCTCAAATGTACTGAAATCCCTGTGTATTTTATCCAGAAAGTAGACTAATCAAGGAACATCAGGCTGAATCTAATGCCCATTTTGAGCAAGATTTCTGGGGTTTAAAAACCAGTAAGACAGCTTGATGGTTCCACAAAAAGTTAAACATAGAATGACCATGGAACCCAGCAATTCCACTCCTGGGTAGATACCCCCAAATTGACAACAAGTACTTAAACAAATCCTTATACACAAATGTCCAAATACACAATAGCCGAAAGGTGAAGACAGCCCAAATGTCCACCAACAGATGAATGGATATACAAATTGTAGGGTATTCCTACGATGGAATATCATTCAGCCACAAAGAGGACTGAAGTACTGACATATGCTACAATGTGGATGAACTTTAAAAACATGTTAAGTGAAAGAAGCCAGCCACAAAAGGTCACAATATTGAATGATTCCATTTACATGGAATACCCAGAATAGGTAAATCCACAGACAGAGAGAGAAGACTATTCGTCACCAGGGACTGAAAGGAAGAGGGAACAGGGACGAAGTGCTTAACTGATAAGGGGCTTTATTTTGGAGTAGACTGATGGAAATGTTTTGGAACTAGATAGGTGTGGTTGTACAGTATTATGAATGTATAAAATGCCACAGAATTATTCCTTTTACAATGGTTAATTTTATGTAATATGAATTTCACCTTAATTAAAAAAAAAACCTACTACTAAAGCCTGTGACTTCCTCAGAAATGCATAAAAATAAAGATGGATTGATGAATGGACAGACATAAATATGTGACAAAGCACAAAGAACAAAATATTAAATGTAGAATCCAGGTGGTGGGTCCATGATGTTCACTGTAAAATTCAGTATTTCAATATATTTGAAAATTTTTATAAAAATATTAGGAAAAAAATAAAACCTAGCACTTATCATTCCATCAGGCATGTTGGAAAGGAGGTGCTAAAATCCTGCTCTCCAACATAGGTCTTCCTGTCTTGGTCCCGGCCAGGACATGTTTGGGAATTTGTCAGGATAAATTAGCCGGGCTTTTTTCACTATATGCATTCCTCAGTCCCCCTTCTCACCCCCACTTCATCCATCTGCAGATAAAGCCATCATTTCATGATAATAACTGCTATTTACACACATCTGCTACAGCCAGACCCTCTGCCAGGAGACTTATATTCGTTGTCTCCAAAGCTCTTACCACTCAAAGTAGCTTACAGATGAGAAACCTTCCATAATAATGAGTAATACCAGACACAATAAAAATACATACATTCTATACAAGTACACTGTATAGGAAGTAGAAAACAGACAAAATTACTTTATGCTGTTTAGAGGAGGATAATGGTACCCTTGGTTGGTAGTTGATTGGAAGGCTCATGGGGGGTAGGGCGCTCATGGCACCATTTTGTTTTTTGATGCAATGTTGATTACAAGAGTACGTTCACTTTGTAAAGATCCATTGAAATGTAACTATGTTTTGCCTTTTGTGTATACACTACATATTAATAAAAGTTTAATAAATATGAATGAATGAAATATAAGTAAAATTAATTAGTAAAACCAAAAGCTGGTCTGTTGAAAGATTAATTTAAAAAAATCAAGAGAGGTGTGCCTGGGTGGCTCAGTCAGTTGAGCATCCAACTCTTGATTTCAACTCAGGTCATTTTCTCCGGGTTGTAAGATTGAGCTCTGTGCTGGGCTCTGCGCTGGATGTGGAGCCTGCTTAAGATTCTCTCTCTCCCCTCTCCCTCTGCCCCTCCCTAACCCCAACCCCCTCCCTGCTTGCACTCACTCTCTCTCAAAAAAAAAAAAAATCAATTAGGAATAAGAGGAGACATTAACTGCTAATATGTAGGGAGTTGCAATTTTACAGTAGAATACTATATAGCAGGTTTATTCCAATAGCCTTCAAAATCTTGATGAAATAGATGCTTTTCTAAGAAAACAACTAAAACTAGGATTGTAAGCGAGAGCAGCCAGTCACATACTTTGCTGCTGTCTGGAGTCCAAAAAATAGCTGAATTCACAAATCCCTCTTCTGTCAACACCTGAAGGGGCCATAGCAGCACATACACAGACTGACCAATTAGTGAACAGCTAGGGGCCACTATGAATTGTAGGCCCCTTATTCTGCAGAAGCTATAAAGTCCTGCCAGAGAAAGAAGGTGGTGGGGGTCACTGTTGTCAAGAGTCTAAATCTATTTCTTATGAAACTGGAGCACTGGGCTGTGTCCCTGTTGCCTTCTTGAGGCCAGGTGATGACTAAGTAAGAGTAGATGGCTCAAAACTATCGAACAGATGCAATGCTGTATCGGGGATGGGGATAGTATTTTTGTTGTAGTAAGTACCCTTTTGTTTAAAAATAGGAAACCACCTTTTGATTATTTGACAGGTGGCTAGAAATGTTACTTTTGCTTTAAGTAGATTTTCAAAGAAAAGTCAACCCATGGGGCACCTGGGTGGCTCAGCCGGTTAAGCATCTGCCTTCCACTCAGGTCATGATCCCAGGGTCCTGGGATTGAGCCCCACACTGGGCTCTCTGCTCAGCAGGGAGTCTGCTTCTCTCCCTCTCTCAAATAAATAAATACAATCTTAAAAAAAAAAAAAAAGAAAAAAGAAAAGCCAACCCATGTGGCATAGAGGGAAAGGAATACAACAAATGTTAAGTTTAGGAAATAATCCATTAGCAGCTGGGCAGGATATAGTTGAGGAAACATTTTCACTGCAAGCCCTAACTTGACATCTTGAGCTAACAAAGAAATTTCAAGCAGGAAGAGATGGTCAAATGAATGAGACATTGCAGAAAGGATCAGAAGGGCCAAAGGGAACCAGATTTTATGACATTGGACAACCTGAACTCTCCTGTCACTTCAGAAAGGCAGCTTTTGTAATGAGAGCAAAAGTCAGCACAGAAATGACTGAAACATGAGTGGAAAGGGGTCCTTTCTTGGAACGGTGGGCGGGGGTTAAGAGTTGTGAGGTATGGTGTTGTTAAAAGAGGTTTCAATTTTGTAAATGTATACACTTATATCAAAAAGTTTTACATACCATACAGAGGTTTCCGTTTTGAAGGTAGAATCACAGAGAAGGTGGTTTGTTTGTGATTAGGAAGGAGCTAAGCATATTTGTAGGCTAAAGGGAAGGATCAAGCTGAAAATGTTAAAGATACAAAAGAGAAAGTGGAAAAAATGGATGAAGCAAGATCCTAGATTCAGGAGGATGAGAGTATTATAAGACTCAGGGGAAAGGTTTGGCTTTAAAAAGGAGGCTGGCTAACAACTAGCATAATCTCTGCAGTGGTTGAATATTGGCCCCCAAAAAGTCATATCCATTTCTAAATCACCAGTACTTATGGATGTGAACTTACTTGGAAACAGGGTCTTTGCAGATATAATTAAGGATTGCCAGATAAGATCAATCCAGTAACTGGTGTCTTTATAAGAGAAAAGAGAGGGAACTTTGAGACACACAGACACAGAGGAGACCCATAGGGAAAAAAGCCAGGTGAAGATGGAGACAGAGACTGGAACTGTGAGCCCCAAACCAATGAAAGCTTAGAGCCACCAGAAGCTGAAAGAGGCAAGGAAGGATTCTCCCCTAGAGCCTTCAAGAGGGAGGATAGCCCTGCCAACACCTTCGCTTCAGGATTCTGGCCTCCAATGAACTGTGAGAGAATGAATTTCTGTTGTCTTAAGCCACCTGGTATGTGGGCATTTGTTATGGCAGCCCTGGGAAACTAATACAACGACCAAACTCCAGGTTAAAAATGCACCCATAGAATGAACAAACCCAAGATACACTGACATAATTCAGAGATATGTCATCACTCACTGGTTGGGTTAGGAGGCCAGTCAGCTTAGTAAAACTTTGTCCCTGGAACAATCATGGCTGTGTAAACCTCAGCCTTGAATGCATCCTTCCTAGTTGACATCCAGTCTCCATTTAGCCCTGCACTTTCCATTGCCCTAGATGGCATTTCTCATGGTGCCCCTGACGCTCATCCAGCTTGCTTTCAGTTCAAAGCATTAAATCCTCCGGTCTCTCTCTGCAAACCATATAGATTTGTATGAAAAATCCAATTAAGGAGGCCATGAAGAAAAGGCATGTGACATTCTCTCTCTGTGTGTATGTGTATTCTCTGATTTTAATTCAGGCAGCTGCTCAGTTTCTCCTGGGCACCTATACGTACAAACACTTATCTTCATGGTTGGTCTAACTTAGTGCTAATTCCTACCACTTAAGTTCAAGTTCCTCAAGTGCCACCAATTACAGCAAAACAAAACACTGAGAATCATTTATTTGAACCATTTTAGCTCCCTAGCTGGGATTCAAAGAAAGAGGATATTAATTCTATACATGCAATTCACTGAGAAATTCCCAATCTAGAATCACTATAGGTCATCCAGATTCCAAAGGGGGCTTTAGGGAAAAAAAAATGTGATAGAGGAACACATTCATTGGATCCACATTTATTTAGTACCTACTCACTATCACGTAGTTTGCTAGGTATTAGAAATATATGTATGACTAAGAAGAATGAGTCTGACCTTCAAAGAACTGTCTCCATGTATAGTTTGTTAAAAGACATTTGATTGAACAATACGAGCACAATAGAATAAGCATTATCTTCTGGTATAAATGGTATAAACTGCTTAGGAATCTTGGGAAGGGAGTGTTTCTGGAGATGAGGTAGAGGATCATACTAGATACTCTCCATATGCCCCTCTAGATCCACTGTCCATTTTTTCCCACCTGCTCTCTGCTCTTGGAGGTGACCTCTATGAACTGCATCGTCTGGGCACTGGTGCCTTCTGGCTTCCAGATGGGTTCAGTCAATGGGAAGACATGAGAGGGTGGAGGAGAGAGAGCTACCTTCCATTCACAGTGCACACTGTCAGGGACTGCACTGCCCTAGGAGAGGCCACAGTTTCTGTCTAGAGGTCGCTCTTATGATCTGGCCACGTTCTGGTAACTGCTTCCTCCTTCCTGCTTCCAGCAGCTGCTAGCCTTGGTCTGCTTCCCCATTCCATCTTGGTTTCCCTTAACTTTGCCTGCACCATTGTAAAGAGTGAGTCCCATCACACAACTCCCTGCAACTACTCATCGGGGTGTGCCACCTGTTTCCCCTGTTCAATGCTGGGGTCAAGAGATGCTGCCCAGAGAGCATGACCTTTGAACTATGTTCTGAAGAATCAGTGAGGTTTTGCAGGTGCATACAGGTGGAGTGGGGTATCCTAGGCTGAAGTGAGAACATCGTTGAGGCAGGGAGGCCTGGGAGAACACTGCACATTTGGGGACACATAAGTAATACTTACCTTCTTAGAGAGAGGCCTATAGGTAGTGGGGAAAGGAAATTGAAAAGCTGAAAGGCCTGGGGTGCCATGCTAAGGCTTTTGGACTTTATCCTGTTAGGTGATGGGAAGTTTAGAAAATACTGACAATATTCCAGTATCTTGAAGCTCCATATACCCAGGTCTTTCTACGAAACCTGTATTTCAGAAATGACGGCTAGTATAGATCTCTGCTCTGAATTTATGCTTTATCGGTTTTGCACTCTTCCCTGTATTGGTTAATAAAATTCACTCTCAGACTGTGCACTAAGGAAATGATGTTTTAAAAACATCAAATCACTTCAAAGTCTTTTCCTTCTCAGTCCCAACTTATTGGGCCTTCTACTTATGTATTATGGAAAAAGGGAATATTCCTCTTGAGAAATGTCAGTTTCATTCAGTTACAGAAAACTTTGCTTAACGTGACAATCTTTCACTGATCCTTACAGAAAGGAGTGATTGATCAGGGCTAAGACTCTTGGTTCAGTCTTAGGGAGGGGGGAAGAGGGAGGCCAAAGTAACATCTGATAAAGGCTAGCAGAGGCCTGTGTGTGGGGGTAGGAAGGAGGAAGCAGCAAGGAAGAAAGAAAAATTCAGAGCAGCAAGGTCCAATAGAAATACAGTA
>NW_022589743.1:9402077-9412528 GCF_004348235.1 Phoca vitulina | reverse complement strand
GGAAGAAAGAAAAATTCAGAGCAGCAAGGTCCAATAGAAATACAGTATAAACAAGGCAAGGCATGGGGCATCTGGGTGGCTCAGTCAGTTAAGCGTCCAACTCTTGATTTCGGCTCAGGTCATGATTTCAGGGTCTTGAGATCAAGCCCTAAGTCGGGCTCCATGCTAGGTGTGGAGACTCTCAAGATTCTCTCTCTTTCCCTCTCCTTCTGCACCCCCCCCCATCTGCTCTCTCTCTCTATATATATATTTTTTAAATTTAAACCATTATATCCACAACATTATCATTTCAATCTGTAAGCTATACAAATTTAGTAAGATAATCTGTATTTTTTCATACTGAGCTGTTGAGATCTGGTGTATTTTTTTTATTTACACTTATGGCACTCAATTTGAACTTACCACATTTCAAGCATTCAATAGCCACATGTGGCTAACTGCTATCATATTGGGACAGTGCAGGTCTAGAGCTCTGAACAAAGGTGGGTGCACCAGTGACTTGCCCCATGATGATTTTTTTTTTCAGAGCCTTCCTTTAGGAATTTGCCTTTGAGGTAGTACCCAGCATGGGCTGAGACCTAAGTTTTTTGTGCAGCATCATAGGAAGGTGATCTAAAAGCCCTCCCAAAACCCCAAGTCAAAAGAGATCAGAAAAGGCACTGAGCTCACCTCCACTGTCCCAGGCAAACCCTTTGCTGCGACGGCCCTGGCCCTTGATCAGAACTAAGTTGGTGTATCCATCAGGTGCAGTCAGTGGAGCTAGATGGCTTCAGTTCAAATTGTGGTGCTGGCATTTTCAAGTGGAGGGATATTCATTTTTTTCCCTCAGTATCCAACCCCCCCACAACGATCCCCACACACAAGGCTCCATCTACCCTCCAGCATAACCTCCTTGTCTCTCAATTTTTAAATCTGCAAAATGGGAATAATAACAGGAAACACTGCATAGCACTGCTGTGAGTATTGACAGCAGTAATGTAGATGGAGCACTGAACGCATGTCCTGGCTCACAGCAAACCTCAGCGAAGTGGAAGCTGCTCCTGCTGGGTCAAAGACTGGAGCTGTGGCAGGGAGTAAAGCGGACACCACACTTGCCCCTCAGAGTGTGAACTTGCAGGAAGCTAGCCCTTAAACCAAGAATAGAAATAAAGATTGAGGAGTGTCCTACGGGAAGAGCAGAGTGTTATCATATGGGAAGTGCTTACTCACATCTTTCTTAAAGACTTGTACCATCATTTAAAAGCCCGTTGTCCTCTCCTTAGTAGACAAAAGCGCTCCTCTCACGGCTCTCCTCTCATGGTAGATCATGAGCACAGTATTTCTCTTGGTTCGTCCATCATCTGAGCAGCAAGACCTCCCCTCCCTCTTAGACCACTGCCCCATCACTTCCACTTGAATTCAGACACACCAGGGGCCCGCCAGTTGTGTGAAGCAGTGCTTCTTCTATTATGCCCTTGCAGACTGAGTCAATAACACCCTTCAAAAACTCACATTTATCAAACCCGCTTATGGATGGTAAGAAAATCTTGTTCCCAAGACACAAGTCATTTCCCATCTGTGTAGGTTAGGGTGGGCAAAAGCATACGGAGTTTCTGTGTGGCTCCCACTGGCCACTCTTGGCCTTTGCACAAATAATTACAGAATGAACAAGAGATGAGCACTGAAGCAATTTATGGTGAGCTACACAGGAGGTGAGAAGAGCACAGATTAATCTCCACATTGACGAGGTACAAGGGAAGAGGAAATAAAAGAAATAATAAATTGCTGATAAAATTGTCTTTATAGGAGGTAGGAACTGAAAAAGAAGCATTCTACAGTTCTTATTTGCTAAGATTTGGCATTCAGCCCTGTCTGACCTGCATCGTTAAAGCACATGCATTTGGGAGGACACATGGCAGTGAGACTCTACAGTATGTTCCTTTTGTCCCCGATAAGCTTAGCTAGTCCTCACCTCCCGCAGGACCCCACTCCCATCTACTCTGTCAGGCTTCAGCCTCAAATCCTGCCCAGGGAGTGAGTCCACCTCTATGCTGGCTCTGTCAGGGTCAGGGAGGAAGACAGAAGGGCCAAAGAGCCTGCCAGGATTGTGCTCCAGGGCTTGGAGAGAATTCTAAGCTGGCTTCCCCTCCTGTGACCCCTGCTCATCTTTCTCCAGTGGTCTGCTATAGGACGGAGACCTTCTGCCCCTCCCTTCTTTACTACTTACGGGGATGGAAAAGGAGGCTGCTGGACTTGGATTCCTCATGGGAATTCTTGACAAAGTGAGGGAACCTGAGGAGCTGCAGGCTTGCCCTGGGGAGGATGATACTACCGGGCTTAACTAGACTCAAAGACAGCTTTAAAAATGTGACCGGTACCTTTTTATAGCTCCTAATTTAGAGAGAGAGAGAGAGAGAGAACAAGAATCTGATGTACATGAGTCTCTAGATAAATCTACATTTATCCACACTATATTACTGATGGTTTTGGACAATGAAAGTATGTTACAGAGAACAGTTTGGTAATAGGCATGAAAAGCCACAAAAATGTTCATATTTTTTTACCTCACTAATAGCAATATTGAGAATTCATCCCCCCCCAATGTTTTTATAAAGAAAGAGAAATAAAACTGCTTTATGCACAGAAATATTCATAGTGGCATAACAATCATAGGAAAACTAGAAGCAATTTACATAGCCAACAATTGCTAAACAGATTATGGCATATCCACTTAAGGGATTAATCCACTTAATCCAGCCATAATTAACCATCTATGTGAAAATTGGCTGGAAGTTGGGAAAGCACTTATGGAATAATACTGGGAAAACGAAGAGCAAATAAATATATCTAGACTGTGGTTATAATTGTGTCAAAAAGACATGCTTGGACAAAGGCTGGGAGAGAGCACAGAGAAGAAACGGAGATACTAAAAGGGCAGTATTAGGAGAAAGTCTTTAAAAAAAAACAGTTGATAACGTGTCCACAATGCATCCCTACCAGTAAAGGCAAAAATAAATCATAACAAAGCATAGGCATCAGATTACTCATCTTGCCTCATTTCTTTGGCTTTCCCTGGGTTGCTTAAGTTAGATCCTTCCAACCTGTATGGCAAGGCTCCCCACGCGCAATGGATGGAGCCCAGACAACGGGATGCTGCAAATATTGAACCCTTCTCCACTGGGCCTAGCCGCTCATCCCCAAATTTGAGCAGCCTCATCTGCTGACCCTGAAGTGCTGTGGTATGAGAAAGGTTGGAAAGCACTCCCTCAGTGAGAGGACTCCCTGTGAAACCAATCCCATGGTTCCTATGTCATGCACTCCCCATAACAACTTGGGAGTGGGGGCCCTGCCCCTCCAGCATAACGGCATTCAGTTCTGCACCCACGCGTGGGTTGGATGCTCTCCTCTAAGCCAAGTCCCAAGGGGAAGTGTCTCTCTGACTGTTCAACCTTCATTACGCACAGCTGCTCAAAGGCTGCTCTTAGGACAAGGGAAGGGTCCTTCCTTGGCCCCCTCCTTTTCCCCTTTTTCCTCTTCTTCTGGAGAAGATCAAACTTGTGACACATTTACTGCAAATGCTCATGCAGGTAAACACTCAGTCTGACATGATCGGCCACATCAAAGCTTCTAAAGAGAGAAGGAAGGAAGCAAGGGCGGGAAAACAAACAACAAAAAAGCAACCATGTCTTCAGAAACACAGAATCCAAGCAAGTGAATGACCGGGTGTACTTTTGTTCAGCTCATTATTTAGCATCAGTAACAATAACCCAAAGATGCTAACCAGCTCCCTATGCTAAGACAACCTGCTGCTAGGCTGCACTAGTGGTTTAAACAAAAACACTCTCTCGTGCCCCTTTGCAGCTTCAATCTACCCAATGTTCACAGTAAATTCCAGAGTTTGATTAAAAACAACAACATTAACAAAAAACTTTCCCCAAGTTCAAGAAGGCATCAATGCTGTCAACCCCGAGGGACCTACTTATTTCGTCCTGGGCTGAGCAGATGCATGAAATACGGCCCATGCTTTTCCATGCCCAGGATGTGTCCACTGAGCTCTTTTAACGGTGAGAACGGAGAGGTTAAATTGTGTTGGATTTGGTGCTGTTTGCTAGCGACAACTTGAGCTGAGAACCAGAGATACAAAAGTCACCCTCGGCCCTTTGTGGCTAGCAGGATTGTAAACACCCCTGCAGATGAGCAGCTCTGTGGCAAAGAATCTCCGTGAGAGCTACACATCTGCAAAAGAAACTTGGAAAGAAACCCTCTGAAAGAGTCCTTCCACTCAGGAAAGCTCTCTCAGCCTCAGGTGTCTTTCTGCCACGCAGCCCACTCTCAAGGATGAAGGAGAAGAAGAAGAAGGAAAAAAAAAAAGAAAACAAAAAGAAAAATTCCCCACCTGCTGCTTACATGTATTATGATCAGCGGAGAAAATGCAAGTGCGTGTGGGCACACTCTTGCACCTCCTTTGGAAGAGGAGGGCAGATCCCAAATGCACTAGTTAATTGTGTAAACCATCCCTCCCACCCCCAGCCACACGGAAAGCTCCAACCCACACATGCACGCCCACCTCACAGCCAAGACCCCTCCCCGGCATTCCTTTCCCAGCTGTAGAGAAATCATAAAACGCTACTCACATGTGGCAGCTTCAGCCTCCCTCTACCTCTCCCCAGCCTGTGCACAGGCTCCAGTCGCCGCCGCCGCCGCTGCTGCTGCTTTTTCTGCTGCAAGTGAAACAAACCTTCATCGACAGAGATGGTTTTCCTCCGGGCTGCTTTGTCTGAGATTCCCCAGATGAACACTGACTCGTTTATGTCATTATCTGAGTTCGATAGCTCCCCTAACACAGGCAAGGCTTTGGGGCTGTCATCTTCCACCGGCTGGGCTTCTGGTGAGAGAAACAACAGACCTGAAACTGACAACTGATCACATCAAAACACTCCAGGGGATGGCAACCCAAGACTACAGAAGTAACACATTAGCTTGCAATGATACCGTGTACAGGCGTGGCTCATCTGTCTTCTCCTGGCACTGTGAGCCTAACCAAGTTGAAGAGACGTTATTTATGAACTTACGGCTTCCAGAATGACTCCAGGTGAAGCCATATGGACATTATAAAGCGTAGTGTCACAGAAGGTTTCTGCCACCCTCAGACACATCCAACGTCAGTAAGGGGGTAATATCATTTGGTGGTTAAAAGGTAAAGGCTTTCAGACAGAACAGGGTTTATATACACTGAAGTAGACTTAGGTTCAAATGTGAGCTCCATCACTTAGTAGCTGTGTAAATTTGGGCAAAGTCCTTATTTTCTCCAAGTCTCTCTCTTCATCTGCACCTTAGGGATAATAAAACTTACCCTACAGAAGAGCTGCAGGAGGTAAGTGCAATGGTGTATATAAACTACTGCATTCAATGCATGTCTCCTAGTAGGCACCCTATAAGAGAAATAAAGATCCTTCACCCTGTAGTAGTATTTGCTTACTATGGGCACTCCTCATCTCTTAATGAAGAACCTTGTGGTTGTATCATAAAACATCAGGATCATTCCAGTGGTCTATGTAATTAATTGCTTCCTTAGAGGAAACAAATAATGATACTTTACATATTTGGATAAGCCCTAATTTTTAGCTCTTAAGCACATAAAAAATGCTGGGATGGCCATTTCTCAGATATGGGAAAGAGAGCCACTGGTTTATCAAAATTGCTCAACAAGGAGAAGACATTGACTCCTACTGCTTTCCCTTAGAAACAGACTTGTGAGAACAGAATGTGAATCTACTTTCCCTGAAGACCTTCGTTTAGGAGGGTTGGATTTCTCATGACTGACAGATTTTGATAAGGGGGATCCCTCAGTAGAGAAATTTGTACTCATTTCACAGAGTAAAAGAGTCCACGTGATGACAAAAAAATCCAAAACGTTAATGCTGGGTAGACCTCTGAGGCACTCTACCTAACCTCACTTTTCCCAGCTGAGAACATCAATGTTCAGGAGCTGGTCATTACTGATCAGCTCCCATTTCTCACTATCCCCAAAGCAGTAGAAGAAATCTTGAACAAATGCCTGTTGCTTGGGGGATTTCTACCACGTTGAGGTAGTTTCAGTGCAGCCAACATAAACTAGACCCGGGGTTGGCAGATGGCTTAACCCAGTCTACCATGTCCTATCTTACCCCACAAAGGATGTTAGATGGAAAATATGCTTCTGGGTCCCAGCCATATGCCACTGCTCTCCAGGTGAATCAGGGTGAATGAACAAATGTTAAAAACTTGGACCAGAGCAGTTGCTGATAAAGGGAACACTGAGGAGAAAAAGAAATAACTAAATAGTCAACCAAATCCCACATAGGTTCCTTATAAGAGTTCAGAAAACCTCAGTAAGATCCCACAAACATGGAAGGAACATTCTCTGAGGAATGTGTGCCCAGTATGTGGCACAGTGTCTACTATACTGCAAACGTTCATTGAATGTTAGTAATTGATAATAAAAAAATTAAAAAATAACCAGTAAAGAGGGAGATGAAGGAATTTCTCATAAGTAATTTGAGCTCATAAATTATACTGGGCATGACACTAACATTTTACCATGTTGTCTCATTCAATTCTCACAACAACTTGAGAGATACAAATCCCCAATTTGTGGATAAGGAAATTGAGGCACAGGTACTTAATGAGGGAGTGTTCACAAAGTCCCACCACCACATTTGCCCAACTACCAGCATCTGTGACTATAGACTCTGCTTCCCTCCTGTTTCTGTGGATGAACTGTCCATTTCCCCCAAAGCCACCTCTTGCCTACTCAAGGACATCACTGCAGCCATGTGTTCTTGACTTTACTTCACCAACAATTTTTCCTTCTATACCATATCATTCTCAACACCTGTATGTTATTTGTTATCCTACATGTAAAAGATACCTTCAGTTGATCCTATGTCCCCCTCCAGCAACTGCCCACTTATATGCTCCCCTGTATAATACAAATCCTCTCAAGAATGGTCAAAACTGTCACAATTCCTGTTCTCTCTTGAACTCACTCCAATATGGCTTTTACTGCCACCACTCTACCTGCCCTTGTCAGTCTAAACTGCAATTCTAAACTGCTCTTGTCAGAAGCATGGACAGCCTCTACATTGCTATGTCAGTCCTTACCTTCATTTGGCCTGCCAGCAACACTTGACACATGTAAGCGATCTTCTCCTCCTTGAAACTTCCTCAGTTGACTCACAGGGCCCCACATTGCCCAGGTTTTCCTTCTACCTCACTGGCTGTCCCTCCCCAGTCATCCCTATTGGTAGCACCTCTCTTCTGGCTACTGGAGAGACAGTGTTAGGATGGAGTTAGAAGCCCAGACTCTGAAGCCAGACAGCCCAGGTTGGAATTCTGGCTACACAATGCAGCAGGTACATGACCTTGGTTAAGTTACTTAACCTCTTTCTCCCAGTTTCCTAATCTATAAAATAAGGGTAATACTAGGAGCAACCTTATAAGGCTGTCATGAAAATTAAATGAGTTCATATATGAAAACACCCAGAACAGGGTCTGGTACGCAGTAAGTATTACATGAGCATTAACTATTTTTATTATCCATTTCTTTTTTTTTTTTAAAGATTTTATTTATTTATCTGAGAGAGAGAATGGGAGACAGAGAGCATGAGAGGGGGAGGATCAGAGGGAGAAGCAGACTCCCCGCCGAGCAGGGAGCCCGATGTGGGACTCGATCCCGGGACTCCAGGATCATGACCTGAGCCGAACGCAGTCGCTTAACCAACTGAGCCACCCAGGCGCCCCTATTATCCATTTCTTAACATCAAGTGCCTAAGGGTGTCCTTCTTTGTGTGATCTTATTATTTCCCATTGCTTTAAATAACATCTAGAGGCATATTTAAATCTACAGTCTAGACCTCTCCTCTACAAGGTGCAGTGGTCTAATTATATCCTCTTACATGTTTAATAAGCATCTCAAACTTGATATATCCACAACCAAACACCTGATTTTCTCAACTAACCTGTTCCTCCCATTGTTTTCTTCATCCCAGTTGACAACTCCATCTTTCCAACTGCTCAGGTCAAAAACCTTGAAGTTATTCTTGACTTCTCTTTCCTTCACACCCAACATGCAGTCTGTCAGCAAATCCTGATGACACTACCTTTTTAAATTTATTTTTAAAAGATTTTATTTATCTATTTTTCTGAGAGAAAGAGCACAAGCAGGGGGAGTAGCAGACAGAGCAGCCAAGGGAGAAGCTGGCTCCCAGCTGAGCAAGGAGCCAGATGTGGGACTTGATCCCAGGACCCTGGGGTCATGACCTGAGCCAAAGGCAGACGCTTAATCAACTGAGCCACCCAGGCGTCCTGACATTAGCTTTAAATATATCCACAATTTGACCACCTCTCACTTTCTCTATGGCTGCTCACCTGGTCCAAGACACGACAATCTCTTGCATGGATCATTTTAATAGCCTCATAACCATTCGGCATGCTTCTACCCCTTCCCTCCTGTAGTCTATTGTCAACACAGTGTGACCTTGTAAAACCTGGAGTCAGATCATACCATTCCCCTGATCAAAACTCTCCATAAGTCTCCCTTCTCACTTAGGAAAAAAGGCCATGTCTTTATTGGCCTACAAGGTCTGACCTTCTGGCCCCCCTTTTCTTCCACCTCTTTAAGCTCATCTCCTATTATTTTCCCCATTACTCCCAATGCCCTAGACATAAATCCCTCTTGCTGTAATTTAAGCACACCATGAGACCCACCCCAGGATCTTTGAACTTGCCATTTTCTGTTGCCTGGAACACTCTAGCCCCAAATACCTGATTCATTTCTTTACTCCTTCAACCCTCTTTCCAGTGTCACTCTCTTGGTGACACCTCTGATCACCCTATTTAAAACTGCTCTCCTCTCAGCACTCCCCTTCCCCCACCTATCCTTTTCTCCATAATACTAATCACCAAATAACATAACGTATATTTCCTATTTTTGTGTGTATTGTCTCCCAAAGTCTCCCCCTATGAAATGTAAACTTCATGAGAGTTAAGACTTTTAAAAAAACTCTTTTTGTCACTGCTGTTCACAGTGCTTAGAATAGAGCCTGCACCAAGTAAATGCTCATTAAATATTTCTTGAATTGATGGATGGATGGATGGAACTAAGAGGATTAAATCTCTTATCAAAGGGCACAGTTAGTACATGATCAAGTTAAGCAGGTATGTCTGCTTCTATAGTCCATATTATTTCCAATGCACGGGCAATGTCTCTATCAACGTGTTGTGCAAATCATTCTAGACGTACTGCATACAAAAGCAGTGTTTTAATTTCTAGTGACTGGTGGGGCTTATGCTACATTTCAGTGGCTTTAGGTAGCATGTCTGTCATTGCTTGCTAACATTTCTATCAACAAAATACTTTGTGAGCTACGAGTATATTTTACCAAAGGTAAGAACAGCCACTTTATTCCTTTGAATAGATTTATTGAAATCAACATTCTGGCTGAAATGAGAATTTTCCTTATGGTAGATGTCCTTGACTCCATTCAGAGACAAGAAACAATCTCTAACACCTTTTAAATTTCTTTCGTGCACCAAATTATTTGAGAAAAAATAAACGAAGCCCTGGAATAATTGAATTCTTGAAACATGTTTCAGGAGTGGTAGTTGAGTGCTATAAGGGACCAGAGACTCTGTGAGTTGTTTTCGACAATATGTAGGAAAATAAATTTGTTTTTCTTTTGTAACTTTTCATTTGTTCCTTTGAGGATCTTTTAATGTAGATGAATCTATCTATCAGGAAAAAAATGCTGTCCACATGGGACAGAATACTAAGAGACCCTCCATTGTGGGAGAACACTGAAGTGGCAAAGATCTCTGGTTTAGGAGTCAGAAATTTAGGTTCCATTCCCAGTTCTATCCCTGAAATGTGGGTGACCTTGGGGAAAGCTCTTTAGTCCACTTGGCCTCTAATTTTTTATCTATATAAAGAAGGGTTTGGACTATCTAATCTCTGTTATCCCATTTCATGTTGAAATTTCTGTTATACCATGAGTTCTGTTTCTAGTTATGAGGCTAGATATATTCCATACTGCAACCAAGTGACTGATAACTAAGTTTAAGCAGGAAAGCTCTGGTTATAAGCAGACCAAATCTACCTGGTCTACATCAGAATTTATTATTTTATCCATTTAAAAAGTACTTAGCATATATTTACCACTCTGTTACATGTTGAGTATACAAAGAGAAGTAAAACACAGTCTTTTAAAAAAATTTTTGTTATGTTAATCACCATACATTACATCATTAGTTTTTGATGTAGTGTTCCATGATTCATTGTTTGTGCATAACACCCAGTGCTCCATGCAGAATGTGCCCTCTTTAATACCCATCACCAGGCTAACCCATTCTCCCACCCCCCTCACCTCTAGAACCCTCAGTTTGTTTTTCAGAGTCCATCATCTCTCATGGTTCGTCTCCCCCTCCAATTTCCC
>NW_022589743.1:9378722-9397077 GCF_004348235.1 Phoca vitulina | reverse complement strand
CCTGGGAGCTCTGCCACACTCAGGCACCCCCGGTCTTTCTGTGACCCTGAGGGTCCTGAGACCACACTGTCCCACGAGGGTTTTACCCCCTGCTTAGCCACTGGAGCGACGTCCCTCAGTGGAGCAGACTTCTAAAAGTTCCGATTTTGTGCTCCGTTGCTCTATCACTTGCCAGAAGCGGCCGATGGAGGCCCCCTCCCCTGCCGTCTATCCTCCAGAATATCGCCTCGGATTCACTTCTCCTCACATCCTACCTTCCAGAAAGTGGTCGCTTTTCTGTTCAGAGAGTTGTTGCTCTTCTTTTCTTTGATCTCCTGTTGAGTTCGTAGGTGTTCAGAATGGTTTGATCCCTATCCAGCTGAATTCCTGGGACCAGACGAAATCCAGGTCTCCTACTCCTCTGCCATCTTGCTCCGCCCCCAAAACATAGTCTTTATATTAAAGGGATTCATAGCCTAATATAGAACCTAACAAAGCACACAGGCAATATGATGTTGTGATGGTGGGGGAAACAGAAGAGAGCCACTTGATTAAGTCTGGGATTTAGAATGGCTTTTTGGAGGGAGTGATCCTTGAGTAGAATCCTGAAGAATGAGAAGAAGTTGTCCAGAAGGAGAAAGTTAAAAAGGGATGAAATGGATGATCCAGATGGAGAAACATCACCCTGAAAGGTGAGAAAGCTGCCAGAATTGGACTGTGTTTAACTAATTGAGATTTTGGGGTGGAAATTTGACTTTATATCTTATTTCTCCTTCTATTTCCAAAAATTTAAAAGGCCTTATATTTGTTCTTCACAAGGATAGGAAATGAGATTTGGGTCTCAGAGTCTGTTCTATAGCACTGCATACATAGGAAGGCAAAGGAATTGACCAAGGTAAGATCTGGAAGTTATCTTTACATCTCTTTGCTAATGTTGTACTTATGTCCAGCCATCTGTTATCTCCCACCCCCTGATCTTCACTATTCTGCTGAATAATTTGTGTAGGTGTACACAACCATTCAGAATGTGTTAGCATTCATCAAGTAAAGATGTGATATGGCGAGTCAATCTTGCATAAGAAAATGTTTTATCCTGGGAAGCAGGGTGGGACACAGGTGCCAGACATCCTGGTCTTGAGACTTGACTCAAAACTCACTTTCTTCATCTGAAAATGGGAGATAATGATAGTACTTGTGAATTACATGAGATAATCCAGGGGCACTTTGGTGGCTTGGTCAGTTAAGCATCTGACTTGTGATTTCAGCTCAGGTCATGATCTCAGGGTCATGAGATTGAGCTCCAAGTTGGGCTCCACCCTCAGCAGGGAGTCTGCTTGAGATTCTCTCCCTCTGCTCCTCCCCCTACTCGTTCTCTCTCTCTCTCTCTCAAATAAATATTTAAAGAAAATAAATGAGATAAGCCATATAAAGCTCTTAGCACAATGCATGGGACAGGGTAGAGAGCTTGATAAGTTTTAGTTGGTTAAGTCAGGCATCTGCATTCAGAAATCCTACACTAAGTTTTGGGTCACTTGATGGACTCCTCATATTCAAATATGAAAATTAGAATTAAATAGTTAGGCTTTAACTATAATGCATAAATCATTGCTCAAGTAATTGTTAAAGGAATCCCATCAGATCTTAACTTGCCAATTTTTAGTTAGTAGGTGACCAGCAGTCAAGACTGAGATGTTTAGCCAAGAGATTCATGAGTCAAGACTAGGGCTAGATCTGCCAAAGTTTGCTTCTTAAAGTCACTTGACTTTGCAAACCATTTTCCATTTGAGCTTTTTAAGGGCAGGGATTTGTCTTCAGCTTTATATCTCCAACGCTTAGCATGGTGTGTGGCAATCATAGGTACTTTGTGTAGTCTTGCACTGGCCTCCACAACTGGTCCCATTTAAACCTTGTAGTTAACCAACTGCATGTCCATGGACTAGCTATCACTGTAGAACTGCAGGGCAATTGTGCATCTATACTGTCAAGTCACCATTATAGAATGTGTGGTCAGTGTAGCAAGATGGCACTTAGATGCATACCAAGAAATTGAACTCTGAACCCAGATGTATATCATGGAGATAAGGCTTGCAAAAGCAGTTTTTGCAACGAGGGGATCTTGTTGAAGTTTCAGGATCCATGTTGGGGGTTTAAGAGGCTTGGTAAGGCTTACTCAGGGCTCTTTAAGATCTGGCAGAAGCTCATGATGGGCAAGGCAAAATTGCATGGCCACGGATATGAGCACATTCTTCATAAGGAACAGGGGAGACTTAAAGCCACACTTACTAAGCTGTCCCCAGACCATATCCCCCAGTATTCTTCCCAGAGAAAACATCCTTTCGGTTAATTCTTGATAATCATGACTTCCATAAGATACATATGTCTGATTGTTCATTTGCATCAAACTTTTAACCCAGCACTCTACTAGACAACTTCAGACACTTAATACTTTTCTGTGGAATCAGTAAAAGCATGCATGAAAGAGCGTTTTCATCCCCATGATTAAATAGGGGTCATTTTTCTGTCTCCCCAAGAAAACAAAGCAGAAGCCACTTGCTGATGCCTTTTGGGCAGGAGGGGCCATTGGCTCTCAGATTTCAGGGCTGCTATGTGGTGCCTCCGGTTTCATCAGGATGTCACGTTCTTGGTAACAGCATCTGCTGTGCTTCTAATGAACACTCAGTGACAAAACACCCAGTGACAAACACAGAGCCTCTGCCTCTCCCCAGGCCCTGCAGAGGACAGAGGGGCCGCAGCTGGGAGAGACAGAACAAGCCCATATTTCATAAGAATTACTCTGGATTATCAGGAAAGGTGGCAAGAAAAACTATTAGCAAGTTGGTAGAAAGAAAATTTATGGCTTGGCAGCTCAAAGGTGTGACAGATTTCTCTTCCGATGAAAAATCCCTTCTTTGGAGGTGAGAAAAGGGCAGGCACCCTGCTCAGCAGATGGGAATCCATCAAGTTACCTTCACTTTTGAGCAACTCTTTGTGCCATCTAAAAATGTCCCTTGGATTCCCTCGGGCAAATAATTTCTTATTTCTCCCAGGGAACATTACAGGATTCACAAAGTTTAACTACCACACTGTTGACATCCCATGGTCAATTCTCAGTCTTCGTTTGACCTACCAATAGCCTTGGACATTGCTGAATTACTTCTTCCTTCGTGAACCATTTCCTTCACTTTTAGGACTTCACTCTGTTTTGTCCTTATTCCCCGCAAGCCACTCTTTGTTTCCTTTGTTAATTCCTTATTTCTGCCCAACCTTTTACCCTAGGGTTCTCCAGTTCTCTCTTCTCTATCCATAGCCACTCCCTTACATGCTCATCCAACTCTGGGCTGTCAACACCATCTGAACCCTGTGGAATATCCTCTTGACTTTAGCGTAGACCTCTTCCCTGAACTCCAGACTAATCTGTCAAATTGTCTACTCAATCTCTCCATGTAGATGTTTGATGCATTTCTTCAGGTTAACATGGCTTAAACTGAATGTCTGACCCAGCCCGGCTCCCAATGCCAAGCCACCTGCCTCTTAAGTCATCCCCATCTTAGATTTTCAGATTCTGAATCTTGCAATCATCTTGATCTTCTTGTTTCTTTAATATCCCACATCTAACCCATCATTTAAAATGTGCCTGGCTCCTCTACCTTCAAAATATACATGGTACCTTGCCATGACTTCCCCACCCCCACCTCCTACACTGCTGCCCCTGGTGTGAATCTTGCTGGGGCTGTGAACAAGCCTCCTAACGGGGTTCTCTGCTTCTTCCTTGGCCCCTACACAGCAAGAGGGAGGGCTTAGAAAGGTGATCCTGATTCTTCAAACAAAGTCAGAGTGAGCCTTTTAAAATTTAAGTTCCAATTCCCAAATCACTCAGAATAAAAGCCTCAGTCTTGAGCTTGACCTTGAGGACATGCCAGCTCTGGTCCCTCTGACCTGATTGCTCATTAGTCTTCTGCTTCTTTACTTCACCCAGCCATACTGACCTTTCTCTCCCTTAAAAACTCAAAAGAGACTCCCACCTCAGGCCTAGGCACTTGCTCTCTCACAGGCTTATCTTCATGTTTATATTCATGACTCATTCCCTTCCTTTCTTCAGATTTATCCTCTAATATTCCCCACTCAAAGGAACCTTCCTTGGTCACCCTATATAAAATAGCCTCCCTTCTCCTACAGCAGAAGACCCCAACTTCTGCTTTTTTTCCTATGGATAGAACTGAATGTTAGTTGGGAAAAGGGGAAGGGAAAGAAAAAGCGAAAAGTATAAGAGGGGGAGGGGTACACATTAATATTTCAAAATATCATCCAATCACAAGAGCAACCAGGATATGAGGAGGGGGAGGAGCCAATTTCATGATGAGTTTTGGGTACACTGAAAGCCAGGGGCTGGTAGGGCTCCAAAGTGGAAATGTCCAATGGTCAGTTATTTCACGAAGTAGAATTCCTCAGATCCCTGTGGCATGAAGGAAAACTGGACAGGCAGCAAGTCAAAACTGAACTTGAAAGGACAAAGAGGGAGGCACTGTGATGACAGTGCTAAGGATGGTGTGAACCTGGAAGGCAGCCCCTTAAAGCTAATATTGCATCATTATGGTCCTCTGGGTGTGCATGGCACTTTAGAGTTTGCAATTTGCTTTTGTATATAGGACCTCACATGACCTTCACCACCCTATATTTTTACCGGGGCAAGGACCACACATCCTTAACACAGAGGACGAACTACCCTTCATGCTAGCCCACCAGCAGGGGAAAGGGCAGGTGACAGCTGTCAGGAGTGTAGAACTCAAATGCTCCTATCAGTATTCTCACACACTTTCTCTTTCATCTATTATTTTAGAATGGTTCTTAACTTGGGGTTCTTAACAATGGGCATACAGAATCCAGAACCCTCTCCAGCTGTAGGAAATATTGGGTGTTTCTGTACACATATCTTGTATTTTTTCCCTTGACCAAAGATTCCATTGCTTTTATAAGATTCTCACATAGTCTGCAACTGCAGAATGATTAAGATCACAGCACCAGGGCACCGTTTCTTAAGATGTTCTACCTGGGGGGCGCCTGGGTGGCTCAGTTGGTTGAGCGACTGCCTTCGGCTCAGGTCATGATCCTGGAGTCCCTGGATCGAGTCCCGCATCGGGCTCCCTGCCGAGCAGGGAGCCCGCTTCTCCCTCTGACCCTCCCCCCTCTCATGTGCTCTCTCTCTCTCTCATTCTCTCTGTCTCAGATAAATAAATAAAATCTAAAAAAAAAAAAAAAGATGTTCTACCTGGGTCACCAACATCAACAACAAAACCAGTAATACTTGTTAAAAAAATACAACACTGCTTCCTGTACCTCACTCCAAGTTATTCACTTGGGACTCTCTGGGTATAGCTAGGAATCTGCATTATTAGCAGGTATGCCAGGGAATTCTTAGGCACCCTAATAATGGCCAGTCAACTTCCACCTCTGTTATCTACAGGTGACATAAAGTGAACCTCCACGTACATTTTAATTTTATTTATTTATTTATTTATTTGAGAGTGAGAGAGAAAGCGAGGGTGGCGGGGAGGGGGGCAAGTGTGGAGAGGCAGAAGAAGGTGAGAGAGAATCTTAAGCAGGCTCCATGCCCAGCCTGACATGGGGCTTGATCTCATGACCTTGAGATCGACCTAAGCCGAAATCAAGAGTTGGATGCTCAAACAACTGAGCCACCCAGGTGCCCCTCCAAGTACATTTTTAAACGTAGGCCCCTGAGACTGTGAGTTATAGAACTCTAGCCATGGTCAGCAGCGATATTATCCACAACATAGCTGTTTTCCCACAACAAGGATTGGATCAGCTCTAAGGCAGCCTTCAGAGCATGCAGAACCCAGCAGGTCTTCCCTGGGCTCCCACCCCTTGAAGGCAATGAGCACAGGGAAATCTAGGAAGGCCATGTGCAGGCCTTGACCTCCTAGCTGTCTTCATCATCTGCCAGGTGATTTCATGAGCCCAAACACCCATTCTGGTGCAGCCCTAGCCACCTGTTGAACTTGGAGGCAGGTGCTGATTGTCAGTGTTGGGTGAAGGAAGACCTTTCTTGGGCTATTCTGGAGGCTGTCTTGCTTATAGATACACTGGAACAAGGGTCAGCAAACTGTAGCTATAAAGAGCCAGAGAGTAAATATTTTAAGCTTTGTGGGCTATCTGGTCTTTTCTACCATTGTAGCTCAAAGGCAGCCATCAACAATATGTAAGTGAATGGGTATGGCCATGTCCTAATGAAGACTGACACAAAAACGAGCAGTGGGCTAGACTGGGCAAGCCAGCCCTACTTTTCCAACTCCACACTGGAACCTAAATAAATGCCCAATCGTCTTGACTTTTTTATAGTACAGATACATAGAGGGAAGCAGTGATGTGAATAATCCAAAGCAAACAAAAATGTCAAGGAAAGAAGCACGAACACCAACATTCCACTCACCCGATACACAGCTTTGGAAAGCATTACACTCTTCTTGCGGCTGCTAATTTAGTTTTCTAATTATGTTTTGCTCAGGATGATATTAATATGGACTTACACTCTCTGAGTAGATCCCACCAGGGGCTCAGGAGGAGGCTGAGGGTGAATTCGGAGAGCAAAGTGAGCAAAGCTGGCCTTGTATTAAAATTAGCCACAGGTAATTGAGAAAAGGCTGTCTATAACCTGCCAGTGGGAATGAGAGATGCCCCTGTGAGTGGCTGTGTGTTTATTAAATTTGAAAATGGCATCTCTTGCCTTCATTTACCTGGCCCCCGAAGGCCTGTGCTTAAGCAGGTGTAAGTCATGAGGGCAGGGAGGCCTCCACTGAGCTAGGGAGCATGTTTGTGTTCCTGACTTGCACATTCTAGAGCAGGGGAACACGTGTGGTGGAGAGGATTAACATTTACTGTCTATTACGTGTTAGGCACATTGTGAGCTGTTTTACAGATAATAACAGCTAATATTTTTGAGCAGTTCCTCTTTACTAATTGTTTTACATGAGTTATATCATTTAAACTTCCCAGGGCGCCACAAATTTAGTACTCTTATTATGTTCTTTTTACAGAGACTTAGACTAAGTAACTTTCTCAAAGTCACAGACTCATTTAAAACATGCAGACTCAACAGTGCACATTTTTAAACATTTTGTTAGACTGCCCCCGAACTGTCTATTTCATAGAAAACCTCTTCCTAAGGGAGATATCATTAGCTGCATTTTATAGGTGAGAACCCTGAGAATGTAAGCAACTTCCCCACAGCTACACACAGAGTCAGAGCTCCAGATCCAAGTCTGTCTGACTCCAAAGTCCATATTCCCTTCATTGCTGGCTGCTACCTGGGGGCCCATTCACCCACCTAAATCTCCATGTCCTCTCCTGCCAAGTTGAGGTATCAGTGTCTGTCCTGTCTCACTCACAGGACTGAATAGCAATCTCAAATAATAATCCTAGACTTTCAAAATGATGTACATTAAAAATAATAAAGCACTGAATAACTGTAGCTTACTGACTAGAGGTAGGAGCTTTGGAATCTGATAAATCTGCATTCAGGTTCTGAATCTGCCACTTATGAGCCTGGTGTCCTTGAGCAAGTTCCTGAGTTTCTCTAGTTTTAAATGTTTTTATCTGTACAGTTGGTATAATATTAATAATACCTATCCCACAAGATTATTGTGAGGATAAAATGAGACACTATTACAGCTTGACATCTAAAGACCCAAACTGTGTCATCCCTTTTTAATTTTACAGTGGTTAGAGAAATTGAAGAATCCAGAGGTATTAGAATAAGGGATCAAAGACTCTGGAAGTACAACTGCAACAGAGAAAGAGACTGAATAAAGGCCATGTCGCAACCTTGCCTCCTGATTGGATGGCTCCTTTCTTCCTCTTCCAGATGCATTCACAGCTGTGGTCATATGAATATATAGGCAGACTCCGTCACACTCTATGAAAATAACTCCCCTGGGCTCTTTGAGTGATCCACTTGCATTATTTTGGAAAAGTATATAGCGATAAAGACCAGGTATACAGTATTTGCAGCAAGCTGTGCTGTGAATGGGGAAGCCCAGACTTGATTTCCCACTACTGGAAAAAAAAAAAAAAGAGGCAATAGACCCAAGTCCCCTGCCTCCTCGTCAGCTGGCAGCCTACCCAAATGTAAAAAGAAGAGATCTGGGATTCCTGTTGACTTATGCAGTCTTTGTCAAAGGTGAAGTAATCAGTCTGAAGACAGAGACCCTGACTTGCAGAGTGTGTTCCAAAGTCTCCTTGCACTGTAATTTATAACACA
Organism: Phoca vitulina; assembly: GCF_004348235.1. Lineage (NCBI taxonomy): Eukaryota > Metazoa > Chordata > Mammalia > Carnivora > Phocidae > Phoca > Phoca vitulina. The sequence goes on along the minus strand of NW_022589743.1, from coordinate 9,388,826 downwards.
CTCCACCCCTATAGAAACAAGATAGTGGTTTGCTTCCCAGGCCAGCTCTTATATGACTGAACTGAGAAATGGTGGCCCTAGAGGAGTAAGCACATCATTAGGACTAACAGTAGAGTTTCAGCCTTTGTTTCTGTGGGGAAATTCATTTCATATCACATAGCAAGACAGAGACATGAAGGTGCAGGGAAGAACTGAATCACCATCTGCAGCGATATCAGCTACTCAGTGCTATGCTTTAGGGAGACAGGGAAATAGAGTCAGAGAGCCTGAGATAATATTTAAGAAAGCACTAAATAGATGTGAGGCACTTTTATTATTGCTGCTATAATGGTGATGATGACGGAGATCGTAAGGACTATGATACTGACCTTCCACTGCAAACACTGAACCTACCCTGTGTGTTTTGAGAACAGGAGAGGGGAATAGTGATGTGGCATATCCTTCTCCCTCTTGAGGACTTGGGGGAAGACTTCCCAGTGTATAAACCCTGTGGTAGCACTGCTGTTGGGAGATGAGCATTTTTCTCAAATGAGACCACAATTATAATGGCCACCTTCATTGAGTCCTGACTATGTGCCAGGCATTGTGATTTATACTTACTGTTTTGAGCGCTTAGAACTCTGGAAAGTAAATGTAACCACTCCCATTTTATGGATGAGGAAATTTAGACTGCATTAGGTTTACTAACTGGCCCAAAGCCACATAAATTTTAAGTGAGAGAGTTGGCATTAGAGCCCAGGACATCTGACTCCAATACAAGCCTTTTTCTACTATATCATAACTCTCTTTCACCAGCCTTTCTCCATTATGTTTTCTTTTTCTATGGGTCAGTTGGAAGAGCCATTTGTCCTGTGCTGAATTCAGAGACTGCTGAGTTGTGCTGAAACCTGGTTCTCTTTAACCGATATTCAAGTGTCATCATATGGCCCCTCACACATTCTATTCTGTCAAAGAACTTGAGGAAAGGATTGCAACATGAGTGTGTTTTATGATAGTCCCTGGTGAAATTAGTGGCCTTGGATAGTGTTTCAGGATAATCCTTTAGGTCATTGTTCTATACCCACTTCCTTTACCAGCTGTCAAAGTAGTTCATATCAAATTCTTCTTAATGGGAGGATCCATTTCTACCTCCGCTTTGCCTCCACCAACACACACACATGCATATTTTCATACTGCTTTCAAATGATTCCTGATCAATTAGCCCTTTTGGTTCCCTTTATAATGAAGTAGAAATAGAACCACACATAGGATGTGAAAGAGATGTAGTTTATAATGCATGGATTATGTTGCGTCTGCCTCTGACTGCAAGGTGCTCCCTCTGGTTTTGAAAATTCACAGAAAAAAATTAATCAATATATCAATAAAATAGACAACTCATTTCCTTCTATCCCAGAATCCTGCAGTTGCTAAAATTATTTTCCTGAATGCAATGGAAAGTAGACATGTCTCTCTATAAGAGCATTTGCATAACCAATGCTAGTTTAGGTACCTGTTATCTTAGCGGTGCAACTATTTATCCCATTTTTCTATAGAGAAAACATGTTCTGTTCAGAGTCTGGTTCTGGTCTGCCTGGAGGCACATGACATCAACTTCTCCCAGTAGGACTGCCAGTTTAGTCTCAATTTGATGTAGTTCTCTGTTTCTTATGCTCTTCTGTTTTTAGGCAACATGTCTTGTATTGAAATATCTTTTTTTGTTGTTGTTTGTTTTGTTTTAGTGTGGTTAATTTGTTACAACTGATGAGCCAGTAATGATACATTACTATTAACTAAATACATATTTCACATTAGGGTTCACTTTTTGTGCTGTACATCTTACGGGTTTTGACAAATGTATAATGACATGTATCCACCATTACAGTATGATACAGAATAATTTCATTGCTCTAAAAATCCCCTGTTCGCCTCCTGTTCATCCCTCCCTCCCTTATCCCTGAGACCAGGCAACTACTAATCTTTATATTATCTCCATAGTTTTGCCTTTTCCAGAGTTTTATATTGTTGGAATCTAACATTATGTAGCCTTTTCAGATTGCCTTTGAAACAGTATTTTTACTTTTAAAAACCAGTAAAACTAGCTCTCAAATTCCCTAGGAGTGGTTTACCAATTTGCACTAATTTTGCAAGCTTCCTGAACAAGGCAGAATGGAGGGCACAGATTTTGCTGCTGCTCCCAATTTCTGGGTTGTTACAGGAATGTTCTGAAAGGTGAAGTGGTTTGGTATGGAGAGCTGAGTTAATAATTTTCCCCAGTTCTATGGTCATTGGCTCACGCAAAGACGCTCATTCTTGTTTGATTGATTTTCAAATTATCCATCCATCCATCCATCCATCCACCCACCCGCTGCATTTCATTCTAATCCTAGTGTACTGTCCAATCCCACCATCCTAATGTGTTGAGTATGAATCTTTGAATTTTATGTATTTTTGTAAAACATAGTGTTCTTATTGTGTGAATGTTTTACATTTACTTAAATGGCACCGTGCTAATGGCCTCATTCTGTTTTTATATTCTCTAACTGTAACTGGTAAACAACCTTTGTTGCTTCTTCCTGCTAAATAGTATCCAGATGAACATCCTCCCCACTGGCTTACTGGTTCCTCAGTGATGGGCACCTACGCTGTTTCCAATCCAAACCCCCGCCAGCAATGTGATGAATAATTCAAAAATTTTAACATTTTTTGAGTACAGAAACCCATGAACAGTCATATTCCTACCTCAAAACCAACTTTTTGGGGAAGGACCCAGCACTTTCCTTTAACAAATTCAATAAATAGGTTCAAATCTACAAGGGCTTAAGAAAAAACTGAGTATTTTACTGAGGATTCTATGGAAAGACAAAGGTGTGGATTTTTTACTGAGGGTTCTATGGAAAGACAAAGGTGTGGATGAGTCACTAATTCCTTGTCAGTCCCTCTCTCAAGGCCCCCTCACAGCAGCTCTATCTTGGTCTCTTCCCTCTCCTATAGCCCCAAAATTTGCATGCTTTTTCACATGTAAAGTGATTTAGGCTCTGGACTCACCCAATAAACCTCATCACAATCCTTCCCCTGATCTGCAAACAAAAGATCCTCTTAGGGAATGTCTCATTTCTAGAGTATAGGTGTTGGGAGATGGGATTACACATGAGATCACAGTTATGATTCTTACATGCTTTATGCTTTAGCTTCTTTCTGGCAATAATAGAAATACACTAAAATTTTAAAATGCAATGAGCACACGATTAAAAAGCATCAGCATGCTGATCACTTGTAATTATTATTTATGTTACTTTTGTCATGCTTTACATAAATTAGCCATAGAGTCTTCTCTAACCAATCCGATGAGGAAAATGATATTAATTTCATCTTCTACATGTATTCTGTTTATAAGTATTTATTATGTGCCAAGCACCTCTATGTTCTGGTGATTTGCATGCAATGTTTTATTTAATCCTTAGATGAGCCCTTCAAAATTTTTTAAAATCCTGTTTTGTAAATGAAGAACCATAGTCCCAGACTGGTGACATACTTTCCCAATCATGGAGGCACTGTGCCAGAAAGAAGTTGGCCTTCAGACTTGCCTGGGTCTCCTTTACTGCATACTGGTTAAAAAGTTTTAAGTGGAATAATCCATTCAGCAGTGAAGAAAAGCATTCCACCCACTTTTGATGCTTGGTGGAATTTAGAATCAAGTGGGCACAGATTTTGAGAGCCAAAGGGCACCTTTACCTTATACCAGTGGGATGTTATTATTAATTTGGGCAAGAAAATTCTTCCTCGGAGGGAAAAAAAAAAAAGAAAAAGAAAGAAAATTCTTCCTTGGGCAATACTGTTTCTAACATCACTTGACATTTAGCATCCCTGGAAGCTGCCCACAAAATGCTAGTAAGACTCTTAATTTACTGTGACATCTCAATATATCCTCACAGTTCTAAACTCCACCTCTCCCGTATTCCTCATGAGAAGGCTTCAAAAGGTGGAATCAGGCTCAGAAGCTGGAATCACTGGGTCACACAGGATTTCAACTCTGGTTGCTCTTTAGATTCACTCTCTGGTGCTTTACAAAATACCAGTGTCCTGACCTTATCTCATACCACATACATTAGAATCTCTAGGGGTGAGAGCCAGGCCCTGGCATCTTTTAAGAGCTTCCAGGTGGTTGAAATGACTTGGGCTTTGGTACCATCCTTTCTAGGTTCAAATCCCTAGCTCTTCCATCTGCTAGTTGTGCAACTTTGGGCAAGTTGCATCATATCTGGCTGCCTCAACTTTCAAATATAAATAGTATTGACTTCACAGGATTGTTTTCAGGATTATATGAATTACTATATGGAAAAGTGATCAGCAAATAGTAATAGGAAATGTCAGCTCTTACTATCATAATCCAATCCCGAGTCTCCTTATCTTTTTACTAATGCTCCCTCCCCTGAGATTTCACGTGTTTTTTGGTGGCTTATTGCCAGTACAACCCTTGGATGTGCAAACTGAGCCCTAATTCACATGGAGAATAGGAGGGAGGAGCACGTATGGAGAGGTCTCCATTAGATGCAGACGATGGAGCATGGAAGTCCTTCAGGTACTAAATTTCTCTGGATATTACCAACCTTCCCCAGTAGGTTCAGTGAACTGCCCTGTGATGAAGAAGGGATCACGGACACCCATCTGGATGGAGTTGCTCTGTGAAGGACACAGCCCAATAGCATGGAAAGAAAGAGGAATCTGGAAGTCAGACCAGCCTTCAGATTCTGGCTCTCTACAGCTTCCTAGCTGTATGATCCTAGAAAGAATTACCTAAATTCTTTGAGTCCCAGTTTCTTTGGTGGAAATGAAACAGCCTGCAATGCAGTATTATTGTGAGGATAAAATAAAGGGGTGTATGTAATGCTCTTGGCATAGAGAAACTGCTCACCGACATTAGTTCCTTTCCTTCTAATGCTTCTCGGAAGCTGTCCCCACCTGCTCCTCACTCCTTTCCTAGCCACCCTGGAGGCTTGAAAACAGAGTAGAGCTAAAGCATGCCATGTAGGACTAAGAAATGCATAAAGATTGAAATGGCTTAGGAGAACCGTTTAAGAGATAATGAGACTCTCCCAGATACGGGAAAAAAGCAAAGAGAAAAAAATTTGCATAACTCATAAAAGCAATTTTGCTTCATTTACTTGTTAAACTCAAATTATTCATTCCACGGCCAGTTTTTAACTAGGCCCACTCTGTGCAATACTATGGGCTATAGTCTGGAGGGAATAGAAAATAATTTTTGACGTCAGCTCTGGAGCCCAAGCAAACGTCTTGGAAGAGGTCATCACTTTGGACATAGAGCTTGGAACTCAGAGTGTGCCAATGCCTAGGCCTTTGTGGGTGGGTATAAATTTTATGTTGAAGAACAGGCTGAAACTGGGTCCAATGAAGCAAAAGGCATAAAAGCAAATAATAACAGCTTGAATCCTTGATGTTTAGTTTCCAAATCCTTTTGTCCTCTAATATCCTATTTGATCCTGAAATAGTTCTAAGGACATCTTAGGACATCTTCACATTACAAAAGAGATACTGACACTCCAAGAAATTAAACTTATTGGCCCTGGGTCATGGAAGAGTACCAAGTAACTTCAAATTTAACATTCAAATTTAAGATATCTGTTTTTAAACCCTACTGCTAGTATTCCCATTTATGCTGAGCTTTATAAAGCTGCTTTGATAATGTGCAGATATTAATACCACTCCTAAATATATTCCTATTTCTCCTCTGAAAACATGGGGAAATTGTACTTTCCTGGCTCTTGAAGGCATGGCCATGTGACTTGCTTTAGCAAATAAAATGTGAGCAAAATGTTACATGTCATATCCAGGCACAGCATTTAATTGCCAGTGAGAGATTCTAGACCAGGAGTCAGCAAACTGTGGTCTACAGACCAAATCCGACCCACTACTTGTTTTTGTAAATTAAATTTTATTGAACATAGCCATACTCATTTGTTTATGTATTATCTATGGCTGTTTTCATGCTACATCAGGAAGAGTTGTATAGTTGTGACAGGTATTTCATGGTCTGAAAAGGCAAAAATATTTATTTTCTGGCTCTTTAAGAAGAAGTTTACCAATCTCTGTTCTAGACAGTTCTTCCTTGACAGGTCAACTGAGGAGTCTGAGTATCCTAACAATACAGGTATAAGGTGGCAGAGACTCCTTCAAAGTAGATTGCTTAGCTGCTGCATGAAGAACAATAGCTCTAGAGAGTTGTTCAGATCCATTATAGACTTTTCACATAAGTTAAAAAGAAGCCTCTGCTGTGTTAAGCAACTGAAATTTCGGACTTTTTTTTTTTTTTTTTTTTTTTAGCTTGGTATAATCTGGTTTCATTTGACTGATATACAAGTTAGTGAATGTGGGGGATAAAGGAAAAATACACTGATTGAAGTCTGTTAGGGTCAGGATGCATTGAAATAAGTTGGATATTGGGTGATTGAAATGGACATGGTAGGCGGCGGATGGGTGTTCCTGCTTTTGGGACTGGAACATCCTGTGATTTTGAAATAGAAACTTCTGGGTCAGAGATTGTGGGTAAGTCTGCATTGCTGATAACTCTGCCTACCAGGCTTAAGATCAAGGGAGTTTCCAGGTGAAACTCGTCAGTTAGAAATAGCCATGTTTTCCTAAAAAGTTTTATTAAGCCAAGTTTCTGCTTTTTGAGTGTTGATATATTCAAGACAAAATGGGTTCCCAGTTATGAGCTGCTATATAAGGTAACCACTCTGCAGGAATGTTCTGCTTCTCAAGATCAACTATTTAACCTCTTACAATGGCTGATGCTCAACGCTGGCAGGGTAACCCAGGTTGAGGCTAATATGTCTTTGTTGGAAGGCTGGCCCCTTTGTACCAGGTTTAGTTGGTATTTACATGTGATTCTCAGTTCCTGGACAGCAACACAGATAAGGGCTGAGTTAGTGTTAGGATTCTTGCAAGTGAATAAAAAGGCTCACTCAACAAAGAAATGAGCATCTCTGACTTCTAAGTTCAGCAAATCTCCAACTCAAAGGAATTTCTACCAGGATACCAGAAGTGGATTTCTGTACAGTTTGAAGTAAACTCATCAGTTTTCCAGGGACGCAGAGTACCTTCATGGAGGAATGATTTTCATAATAATGTGTCCTGTCCTATTGCATATAACATGCTTAGATCTAAACGGCCGAGGGCAAGGTGATTTAGACTTAAGATCCTGAATGAAGCCAGACTAATGAAAGACTTCAGGTGTGTTCAATGACAGTAGGAATGGGCACCATGTTTCCTGGGTTACCTGGTGGGTAAAACAAAAAAATATGTCTGACACAACCCATAGTGGCCCTCCTAGGGGCATTCAATTTACTAGATTCAAAATATCTACCTTCTTTAACATATACTCCCAGCCATTTTCCTGCCTCTTAGGTTGGTCTTAGGAAGTTCTGGTCTCAGAAAGTGCAGAATAGCTAAGAGGAAGGAGAGGATGTGACTACATTCATTGCGTAATGCTTAGATGGGGAGATATAAACAACTGGAGGAATAAAATTGGCTCGAGTGGATCTTGAAGGGTTGTTCTTAATCAGTAGCAATGGTGGTTGACAGGAACCTTGAACAACATAGTTCAGAAACCCTACAGACAACACCCATTCCCTACTTCCACTGGTTTGTAAAGAGAGAAACTGCTCTTTACTACCTACCATCCTAGAAATGAGAAAGAAAATGGCTCACTAAATAATTTTTTATAAAATACTACAAACTTATCCTAGTTTAACAACTGAGAACAACAAAGAACCAAGTAACTATCTTGTGTCTTAAAAAACTCTTCTTTACAGAAAAAAAAAATCATTAATAAATATTTCAAAGAGATGAAGGAATAGGATTCAGGATACCACCAGGGAATACAACTAGATACACAAATTCTTGTCAAGAAAACAACTGAGATATCTTGTAAATCTAGTGGCCTTGTTAACAATCTATTAAACTCAGTTTGATACCAACAGAGGGCTGCTTTTCTTTTTCTCCAATTAGGGTCATCTTCCTAATTATTATAGAATATCACAGATACCCAGTTTGGGTCAACAGAATGTTCTCCCTACTTTCTTATATTTTATTAATCTACTTTATTCTCCTGTGCCTGTTCTGAGAATCTAAAATTAGCTCATGCATTTGAACTTGTAAATTGCTCGTATCAGACCATAACTGCTGAAGCCAAGTGGAGAGCAGCCTCAGGACAGTGGAATGAGGAGGCCAAGGGCTTCCCACAGCATCTACTTGTCTCATTACATACAAGACAATTCTTAAACTGCTTTGATTTGAGAGGGGCAGGTTCATGTGGGACTTCACTGCATACCTAATTTCATTAAAAAAATGGGAAACCAAACACACAGCAAAGGGGATGGGAGTCAGGAGGAAAGATCCAGTTTCTATGGCAACTGGAGGAGCACCGGCATCATCACAGTGAGAGGTCTGAACTGGGGCAGGAGTGCTGACAGCTTCATCTAAGTCCTGTTACCAGTTTTTCCGTTACCCAGTGGTGCTTTCACCAGTTGCCATCTCCCTAAAGTCTTGGAATGAATGGGGACCATGTACCCTCCTGCTAACAGATAGGGATGACCTACCAATATCATTTGGCTTTTACTATTGCAGAAGGAGATAGAAGATAAGAGTTTCCTTCAGATTATTTACTGACTCAAGCATCTGGATTAGAGTCCCAGGCTGTCACTTCTGTGACCCTGGGGATCCCTTTCCTCATTCTCATCTCCTAAATACTTACACACACACACACACAATGTGTCTCCACTATGTGTACATCTATAAACAGCTGCAGCCAAATGCATCCCCCCGACTTGCATACCTTCTGGTGTCCCTCACAGGAAGTACCCAATTCCTCATAGGGAAACCTTTTTAGGCTTTAGCCCATTATGCCATAAAATGACCTTTCTGAGTTAGATTCTTTAAGTCTGCAACTTGCAACCTTGCACATTAGAATCATCTATGGCCGGAAGGGGGCGGAGCAAGATGGCGGAGGAGTAGGAGACCTGGATTTCGTCTCCTCTCAGGAATTCAGCTGGATAGGGATCAAACCATTCTGAACACCTACAAACGCAACAGGAGATCGAAGAAAAGAATAGCAACAACTCTCTGAACAGAAAAGCGACCACTTTCTGGAAGGTAGGACGTGCGGAGAAGTGAATCCGAGGCGATATTCGGGAGGATAGACGGCGGGGGAGGGGCCTCCCTCGGCCGCTTCTGGCAAGTGATAGAGCAGCAGAGCACAAAATCGGAACTTTTAGAAGTCTGCTCTGCCGAGGGACGTCACTCTGGTGGCGAAGTGGGGGGTGGAACCCTCGCGGGACAGTGTGGTCTCAGGACCCTCGGGGTCACAGGAAGACCGGGGGTGCCTGAGTGCGGCAGAGCTCCCAGGTATCGGAGCAGGGAAGCCGGCTGCAGAGACGGAGCCCAGGCGCGGGCTCTCAGCTCGGGGTTGTCATAGACCGTGATCCGCGGCACAGTCGGGCCACTGCTCCTCCAGCAGGGACCCAACAAGCGGCAGATCCGGGGAGACTCACCTTCTTCCCCCGGGAGGAGAGGTGCGGGAGCGCACCGCGGGGATCTGCTGGGTTCGGAGACTCCACCCGGGGTCGGGTGCCAGATAGAAAGGCGCGGTCACAGGCTGAGTGAGCGCGGAGTGTGGCCGGAGACCGGGGAGACGGGAGTGACTGACCGCTTTTCTCTGGGGGCTCGCTGAGGAGCGGGACCCCGAGTTCTCGGCTCCGCCGGGGCGGAGACTGGGAGGCCGCCATTTTCACTCTCCGCCTCCAAAGCTGTACGGAAAGCTTGCAGGGAACAAAAGCTCCGGAGAGCAAACCCGAGCAGATTACTTAGCCCGGACCGGCAAGGGCGGGGCAATTTTGCCTCCGGCAAAGACATTTGGGAACCAAGGCAACAGGCCCCTCCCCCAGAAGATCAGCGAGAACAGCCAGCCAAGACCAAGTTTATCGATCAATGAGAACGGCAGAACTCCAGCGCTAGGGGAATACTGCACATAGAATTCATGGCTTTTTTACCATGATTCTTTAGTCTTTCAAAGTTAATTATTATTTTTTTTTTTAACTTTTTTTCTTTTTT
>NW_022589743.1:9376788-9378622 GCF_004348235.1 Phoca vitulina | reverse complement strand
TTTTTCTTTTTCCCTTTTTCAACCAACATCTTATCAATCCCTTTTTTTAAAAAAAAAACATTTTTATTTTTCATTTTTAAAGTCATATTCTATCCCTTCATAGTAGTTACCCATATTTTTGGCATATATAGATAAGTTGTTCTCTCTTTAAAATCTTGAGATAGTTTCTTCTAACAGATCAAAATATAATCTAAATCTCTAGTGTATGGTTTTTTTCTACTCCCCTGCCTGATCACATTCTCTCCCTTTTTTTTTTTTTTTTAATCCTCTTCTTTCTTTTTTCAAACAACTTATCAAATCCTTTTTTAAAAAAATTTTTTATAATTTCCATCTTTACAGTCATATTCCATCCCTTCATCATATCAACCCTTATTTTTGTACATATACAAGTTTTTCTTTCTTTAAAATTTTGGGAGGGACTTTCTTTTAACAGACCAAAATACACCCAAAATCTAGTGTGTGGCACTGATCTATAATCCAGCCTGATCATGTTTGATCACATTCTGTTTTTGTTTTGTTTTGTTTTGTTCTGCTTTTGTTTGTTTTTATCTTTATCTTTTTCTTTGTTCTTTTTTTCTTTCCTTTTCTTTTTTCTCTCTTTCCCTTTCTTTTCCCACTGCTTCAGGTCTTTTCTGATTTGTTTAGAGTATATTTTCTGGGGACGTTGTTACCCTGCTAGCATTTTGTTCTCTCATTAATCTATTCTGCTCTGCACAAAATGACAAGACGGAAAAAATCACCTCAACAAAAAGAACAAGAGGTAGTACCGACTGCCAGGGACCTACTCAATACGGACATTAGTACGATGTCAGATCTAGAGTTCAGAATCATCACTTTAAAGATACTAGCTGGGCTTGAAAAAAACATGGAAGTTATTAGAGAAACCCTTTCTGGAGAAGTAAAAGAACTAAAATCTAACCAAGTAGAAATCAAAAAGGCTATCAATGAGGTGCAATCAAATATGGGGGCGCTAACTGCTAGGATAAATGAGGCAGAAGAAAGAATCAGTGAGATAGAAGACCAAATGATGGAAAATAAAGAAGCTGAGAAAAAGAGAGATAAACAACTACTGGATCACGAGGGCAGAATTCGAGAGATAAACGATACCATAAGACGAAACAACATTAGCATAATTGGGATCCCAGAAGAAGAAGAAAGAGAGAGAGGGGCAGAAGGTATAATGGAGCAAATTATAGCAGAGAACTTCCCTAATTTGGGGAAGGAAACAGGCATCAAAATCCAGGAAGCACAGAGAACCCCTCTCAAAATCAATAAAAATAGGTCAACACCCCGACATCTAATAGTAAAACTTATGAGTCTCAGAGACAAAGAGAAAATCCTGAAAGCAGCTCGGGAGAAGAGATATGTAACCTACAATGGTAGAAACATTAGATTGGCAACAGACCTATCCACAGAGACCTGGCAGGCCAGAAAGGACTGGCAGGATATATTCAGAGCACTAAATGAGAAAAATATGCAGCCAAGAATACTATATCCAGCTAGGCTGTCATTGAAAATTGAAGGAGAGATAAAAAGCTTCCAGGACAAACAAAAACTAAAGGAATTTGCAAACACGAAACCAGCCCTACAACAAATATTGAAAGGGGTCCTCTAAGCAAAGAGAGAGCCTAAAAGCAACATAGACCAGAAAGGAACACAAACAATATACAGTAACAGTCACTTTACAGGCAGTACAATGGCACTGAATTCCTATCTTTCAATAGTTACCCTGAATGTAAATGGGCTAAATGCCCCAATCAAAAGACACAGGCTATCAGATTGGATTAAAAAACAAGACCCATCGATATGCTGTCTGCAAGAGACTCATTTTAGA
>NW_022589743.1:9356103-9361788 GCF_004348235.1 Phoca vitulina | reverse complement strand
AGCAGTCATCAAAAATCTCCCAACAAACAAAAGCCCAGGGCCAGATGCCTTCCCAGGGGAGTTCTACCAAACATTTCAAGAAGAATTAATACCTATTCTTCTGAAACTGTTCCAAAAAATAGAAACGGAAGGAAAACTTCCAAACTCGTTTTATGAGGCCACCATTACCTTGATCCCAAAACCAGGCAAAGACTCCATCCAAAAGGAGAATTACAGACCAATATCCTTGATGAACATGGATGCAAAAATTCTCACCAAAATACTAGCCAATAGGATCCAACAGTACATTAAAAGGATTATTCACCAGGACCAAGTGGGATTTATCCCTGGGCTGCAAGTTGGTTCAACATCTGCAAAGCAATCAACATGATACAATACATTAACAAAAGAAAGAACAAGTATTATATGATCCTCTTAATAGATGCAGAAAAAGCATTTGACAAAGTACAGCATCCTTTCTTGATCAAAACTCTTCAGAGTATAGGGATAGAGGGTCCATACCTCAATATCATAAAAGCCATCTATTAAAAACCCACAGCGAATATCATTCCCAATGGGGAAAAACAGAGCTTTCCCCCTAAGGTCAGGAACGCGGCAGGGATGTCCACTATCACCACTGCTATTCAACATAGTATTAGAAGTCCTAGCCACAGCAATCAGACAACAAAAAGAAATCAAAGGCATCCAAATCGGCAAAGAAGAAGTCAAACTCTCACTCTTTGCAGATGATATGATACTTTATGTGGAAAACCCAAAAGACTCCACCCCAAAACTGCTAGAACTCATACAGGAATTCAGTAAAGTGGCAGGATATAAAATCAATGCACAGAAATCAGTGGCATTCCTATACACCAACAACAAGACAGAAGAAAGAGAAATTAAGGAGTCGATCCCATTTACAATTGCACCGAAAACCGTAAGATACCTAGGAGTAAATCTAACCAAAGAGGCAAAGAATCTGTACTCAGAAAACTATAAAATACTCATGAAAGAAACTGAGGAAGACACAAAGAAATGGAAAAACGTTCCATGCTCATGGATTGGAAGAACAAATATTGTGAAGATGTCAGTGTGTGAATGTGAATGTGTAGCAATCTACACGTTCAATGCAATCCCCATCAAAATACCATCCACTTTTTTCAAAGAAATGGAACAAACAATCCTAAAATTTGTATGGAACCAGGTAAGAACCCCGAATAGCCAGAGGAATGTTGAAAAAGAAAAGCAAAGCTGGCGGCATCACATTTCCAGACTTCCAGCTCTATTACAAAGCTGTCATCATCAGGACAGTATGGTACTGGCACAAAAACAGACACATAGATCAATGGAACAGAATAGAGAACCCAGAAATGGACCCTCAACTCTATGGTCAAGTAATCTTTGACAAAGCAGGAAAGAATGTTCAATGGAAAAAAGAGTCTCTTCAACAAATGGTGTTGGGAAAATTGGACAGCCACATGCAGAAGAATGAAACTGGACCATTTCCTTACACCACACACAAAAATAGACTCCAAATGGTTGAAAGACCTCAATGTGAGACAGGAGTCCATCCAAATCCTAAAGGAGCACACAGGGAGCAACCTCTTTGACCTCAGCCGCGGCAACTTCTTCCTAGAAACATCGCCAAAGGCAAGGGAAGCAAGGGCAAAAATGAACTATTGGGACTTCATCAAGATAAAAAACTTTTGCACAGCAAAAGAAACAGTCAACAAAACCAAAAGACAACCGACAGAATGGGAGAAGATATTTGCAAATGACATATCTGATAAAGGGCTAGAATCCAAAATCTATAAAGGACTTCTTAAACTCAACACTCAAAGAACAAAGATTCCAATCAAGAAATGGGCAGCAGACATGAACAGACGTTTTTCCAAAGAAGACATCCAAATGCCCAACAGACACATGAAAAAGTGCTCAACATCGCTCGGCATCAGGGAAATCCAAATCAAAACCTCAATGAGCTATCACCTCACACCAGTCAGAATGGCTAAAATTAACAAGTGAGGAAACGCCAGATGTTGGTGGGGATGCGGAGAAAGGGGAACCCTCCTACACTGTTGGTGGGAATGCAAGCTGAGGCAGCCACTGTGGAAAACAGTATGGAGGTTCCTCAAAAAGCTGAAAATAGAGCTACCATACGATTCAGCAATTGCACTACTGGGTATTTACCCCAAAGATACAAATGTAGGGATCCGAAGGGGTACAAGCACCGCGATGTTTATAGCAGCAATGTCCACAATAGCCAAACTGTGGAAAGAGCCAAGATGTCCATCGACAGATGAATGGATAAAGAAGATGTGGTATATACATACAATGGAATATTATGCAGCCATCAAAAGGAATGAGATCTTGCCATTTGCAATGACGTGGATAGAACTGGAGGGTATTATGCTGAGCGAAATAAGTCAATCAGAGAAAGACATGTATCATATGTCCTCACTGATATGAGGAATTCTTAATCTCAGGAAAGAAACTGAGCGTTGCTGGAGTGGTGTTTGGTGGGAGGGATAGGGTAGCTGGGTGACAGACATTGGAGAGGGTATGTGCTATGGTGAGCGCTGTGAATTGTGCAAGACTGTTGAATCACAGATCTGTACCTCTGAAACAAATAATACAATATATGTTAAGACAATAAAAAAGAAGATAGCAGGGGGGGAAGAATGAAGGGGGGGAAATCGGAAGGGGAGACGAACCCTGAGAGACGATGGACTCTGAAAAACAAACTGTGGGTTCTAGAGGGGACGGGGGTGGGTGGATGGGTTAGCCTGGTGATGGGTATTAAAGAGGGCACGTTCTGCATGGAGCACTCAGTGTTTTGCACAAACAATGAGTCATGGAACACAATATCAAAAACTAATGATGTAATGCATGGTGATTAACATAACAATAAAAATTTTAAAAAAAGAAAGAGCATATGTGTAGATTTACAATTTCTTACCTATAAATGGTGTTTACTAATTTACAAGCTCTGTTCACATATATGGTTTTGTTTGAAATCACTACCATGTAGTAGGTAGCTTTATTAGTTCTATTTGGGAGATGACAATATTGAAGTTGCAAGCAACAAAGTGGCTCTTTACCCCAAGTAGGCCCATAACTGTTTCCTATTAAATGTGAGACATTTTTAGCTTAAGGGCACTGTGGAATCTTGCTCCTGAAAGTAAATTTGGGCCTTTCAGAATGATTTAAAGCTCTAATGATTTTGTTGAGGTAAATAGAAGGATAGTTACTAAATATGACTCAAGCCAATAAACAAAGCAAGAAAAGAAAACACTTAAGCACCTAAGGCTTTTCAAAAGGCAGGAGGCAAGTTTTTATTCCAGCATCTTCTAAACTATGCCTCAGGACCATTAGTGTCCCGAGTTATATGAACAGGAGTTCTAGAGAAAAGAAGGATTTTGAGGTGGAATACGTTTTGAAAACACTACTAACTGTATCTTTTTATTAAAGGTTAATGCATTAAAAGCTCTGAGCATGTCTGCAGTAAAGAAATCCATTCAATTTTGTTAATACTTCCCAAACTTACTTGACCATGGAAAAACTTTTTTGTCATGTAATTCGTTTTACCAAACTGTGGTATTCATATGTTCCAGCATAAAGGCTAAGCATACTGGTTTGGCCAGATAAAAAGAGGAAACTTGCCTTGGATTTACAATAAGGAACAGGGCCAAAGTAGTAGTCATTATATTTTGTTACGGCAGCTCTAGAAAACCAATAGATTGTACATCTCTAGATCACAGTGATTTCCAATCATCAGATGGGGTACAACCTCTCTGAACTAAGTATATTGGGGGATTTTCTCCAGTATAGTTGTGTTAAAGGTCTTCAAGACCATCTCTAGGTTTGCTAATTAACTAGAAAGACTTACAGAATTCAGCATATGGTCATACTCACAGCTAACATCTATTACAGTAAAAGGATACAAAGTAAAATAAGGAAAGGGGAAGATGTATGGGGTGAAGTCCAGAGAAAACCAGGAATAAGCTTCCAAGAGTCCTTTCCCAGTGGAATTACACAGGATGCACTTACTTCCCCCAACAATGAGTTATAACAACATCTGTGGAATGCTGTCTACCAGGGAAGCTCATTACAGACTCAGTGCCCAGAGTTTTTATTGGAGACTGAGCATGTAGACTCTCTCTGCCTAGCATGAACCAAAATTCTAGACTCCCAGAAGGAAAGCAGGTGTTCAGCATAAACTGCATTGCTTGTGCAAACAGTTTTAGGTACAGGGAACTACTCTTATCAGTTCTAGGAATTGTGGGGTAGCCAACAGACACCAGTCAAAGGCCAATCTTGCAAATAGGTCTTTATAAGAAGGGCAGGCTCAGGCCTGCTGCATTAACTCTTCTGCACAATGGTAGATGATTAAAACAACCGAAATGTTGGATAAACTGTAAAAACACTGTTTAAAGTACACCATCGATCTGAAACCTTTAGGAATTTACAGAGACCAAAAATCAAGTGAAGGTAGGAACCTGAAAGGTAAGGAAGAGACAAAAACAGCTTTTGTGCTGAAGGTTTCTTCTGGACCTAGGAGAATGAGCACCTTCACTCCGACAAATGTACACAGTTCAGGGAACAGAGATAAAATCCAGGAGCCACTCCGGATGGATTGCCTAGTAGATACTGCTACAAAAAGAGCACCTGAAAAGACTACATCTTCTTTTTTAAAGTAAATGAGGAAAAAACCTGCTGACCAAAAGGGAACTTCCAGAAAACTTGCTGCTCCCTACCTCAACATTGGATGGAAAGGAAAAAAAAAGTCCTCTTGGAATTGGAAACTACAAGCAGAACTCATGCACGTTTGTGGTCCAAACTAAAGCTATCTATGTGATATATAAAACCTCAAGTATATAATTGTATTTAGAGTTGGTACAGGTTGATAGTGCTGCCAGGAAAGCAGCTAAAATATATATAAATTATCTCTAGAGAAATATAATTTCAGTCTAGCCTTTAAAGTTAAATATCCCCACAAAAGTTTCAAAGAAAATGAGTAACTTTCAGTCAAATATCACAAAAAGCACATAGAAACAAAGCATTATGTGAATGTCAGCAGATGCAATAGTTGAATCAAACCCACCAATAGTTTAGACATTGGAATTATCAGACAGAATATAAGTTTCAAACTTAAAGGAATAAAAGAGAAGTTTGAAATATGAACAAGATATAAAAGACTTAAAATATGACTGAGAAGAATTGAAAAATAGCCAAGTAGAACTCTTAGAAATGAAAACCATGGCAATTGAAATTAAAACCTTAGCAGAAAATTAGACCCTGGCAAATGGAAACTTAGTGAATGGAAAGACAGATACAAGGAAACTATCCAAAATGCAACACTGAAAAACAAATTTTTGGAAAATGTGAATCGAACATTAAGAGAAATGGTATAGAAAGCAAGAAGTTAAATAAATACTTAAATTAGGATTCCAGAAAGAAAGGTGATTCCAAAGAGAATTCCAGAAAGAGAATGGGATAAACGTGATTAATTAAAAAAAAAATGGGTTGGAATTTTCCAGAATTATTTAAAGACATCAAACTTCAGATCCAGGAATTGCAACAAGTCTCAAGCAGGATAACCTTCACAAAGCAAACTGGAATGACAGAAAGAAAGGGAGGGAGGGAGGGAGGGAGGGAGGGAGGGAAGGGAGGGAGGGAGGGAGGGAGGGAGGGAGGGAGGGAGGG
>NW_022589743.1:9346914-9356003 GCF_004348235.1 Phoca vitulina | reverse complement strand
GAAAGAAAGAAAGAAAGAAAGAAAGAAAGAAAGAAAGAAAGAAAGAAAGAAAGAAAGAAAGAAAGAAAGGAAAGAAAGAAAGAAAAGAAGAAAGAAAGAAAGAAAGAAAAAGAAAGAAAGAAAGAAAGGATCTGTTAAAAGTAACCAAATTATGAAAATGAATATACAACTTAACAATAATTATGGGCTGCAGTAAAAGCAGTGCTTACAGGAAAATTCATAGCACTGAAGACATATATTAGAAAAGAAGGCATTTTCAATAATCAGTAGTGAAGTAAAATAAAGTTTTCTAAACTATCAATGATGTTACCACGCTAGAAGACTGATTTATGTTGGCTGTTCTCACTATAGAAAATAATATTGCAAAATCATTATCATATGAATAACTTATCAAAAAAATATATGCTGGGACACCTGGATGGCTCAGTCAGTTAAGTGTCCAACTCTTAGTTTTGGCTCAGGTCATGATCTCAGGGTTATGGGGCTCCATATCGGGCTCCACACTCAGCAGGGAGTCTGCTTGAGATTCTCTTCCTCTCCCTCACCCTCTGCCCCTCCCCACCCCCCTCTCTCTCAAAAAATAAATAAGGGGCTACTGGGTGGCTCAGTCAGTTAAGTGTCTGATTCTTGATTTGGCTCAGGTCATGATCTCAGGGTTGTGAAATCAAGCCCCATGTCAGGCTCCAAACTGAGCATGGAGCCTGCTTAAAATTGTCTCTCTCCCTCACCTTCTGTCCCTCCCCTCTGTCCTACCCCCCGGCTCACACATGTGCATGTTCTCTCTCTCTCTCTCAGTAAGTAAGTAAAAAAATCATATATAGAGATATATAGATACATAGATATATAGCCAAAATATAGGAGAAATTATTATAGAAATAAATCAGACAGTTGATTAATACAAATATTAAGTTATCATGATATATATGCTATTTGCCAGATTTTTTAAGTTTATAATTTTTGTGATTTCTAAATAAATATTGAATTGCCAACTTAATGTGGCACTCATAATTTTGTATTATTTTTCTTAAAGAGAGCCTCTCCCCTCAAATTGTATGAGCTTCAGGTTTTTCAAAGTTTGAACCCACCCTTGATTAACACAGGCATTCTTCTGTAGAAATTACACACACTTATGCCTGACACCAGTGGTCATATTAACGTGTGGCCACTAGGAGATAAAGCTGGCAAGCTGTGTCTTGAAAAACTGAACAGTGTAAAATAAATACCTTAGTGAATTTACTGTAGTCTAGCATCTGACTTGCAATCCTACAGGGTCAGACCTGATTTTGTTGTCATGAACAGACCCATTTCACATTAGCTGGTCTCATGAGACTGATGTATATGGTGATTAATTTATTTACAGGGTGGAATTACTGTCATAGGCATAAAAAATACTTGAAGTATATCTGTTTCATACATTTTTTTTCTGTAGAAAACTGCATGGGAAGCCAATATATTAATTTATAATGAGAGATTTCTGATAGAAGGGCTAGAAATACTTGAAACTTCAGGAAGGCCATGTTCTTTCCCTAAAGGCAGACTTGCATAGAAAACCAAATTCTAATCAGAAATTCACATGATAAGCATGAAATCAAAACAGAGAGCTTGAAAAATTGAATATTTAATGATGACAGACTAAAATTGTCTTCTGAATATTTCTGACATCGGGATTTGCATATTCAAAGACCACTTGGCTGCAAACTCCTATGCCCATTTCTACTTCAAGGGTGGCCCTGTTAGTGGGGTTGAAACTACTCAATGTCTTATTGTTGAGGGTACCTCTTCCATCAGTAGTGCATGGATGTGACCTTCCTTTTCTAAAAGCTTCATCAGAGACCCTTTTCAGTTGATAAATACTGTTAACCAAGTAAGATGAAGACACATCTATGGTCAAATCTATTATGCATCTTAATGTTCACTCTCAGAGAAACATAGTTTGCTCTAAACATGCTAGGACTGCCTCTCTAGGAAATGTTACTTACTGCATTATTTATTATCAAGAAGTCCAGAAATGGCTTATTGTATGACAGAAAGGTCATGATCAAGAACATACTGGTTTACCTCCTCAATATACTATTACACAGTTAGTTAACATGGTAGAAACTATATTTCCAAACAGAATGGTTATGTTAAATGTTAAGTGAAAAAAGGCACAATGTATATATCTAATGAAAACAATTAGGCAAGCTTTAGAATTAGAATTGCATATGGACAAGAAATGAAAACAAAGATTTTCTTCTTTTATTTAGAGTTCTACTAACATGGTTATAATGGTATTTTGCTACTTATGTATTCCAAACCATTTTCTAAAATCTCCACTTTCTTCTAATACTTCTTTCTTTAGTAAAAGCAGTGCTTATCTGAATTTCAAAGGTATAAAACATAATGGAGCTTCAAAATTTTCCAAATACTTGGAAACAAGGTCTTTATCGATATCCATTCATTTGGTCATTTGTTTATTAAATATTTTTAGTGAAGACCTACTATGAGTCCAGTACCGTTTCAGACTTATATCTTGCAGATAAAGAATAGACATTCTACTAAAGCAGAAAAGGGCAGATTTATTTAGTCCCAGAGACAACGGATTGGAATATACAGAAAATTGCCAGAGGTAGGGAAATAAGATAAAGGACTTTGAAATGTGGCCATCAAGTGGTTAAAGTTCATTATTGCATCTGAAGATGTTCCAAGAACTTTGATCTGGAATTAATGAAAAACCCAAGCCCCAAAAGCCAAAAATAAAAAAATCCAACAATATAATTCCTCCAAAATCTGAGAGACTGTTGGTCTCATTACAAAGAACTCAACTAACAAAATGGTTGATTTTTTAAAAATAAACTGTTAAATACACAATCCACATTTTTCAATTAGGTCAGCCTTAACTAGCAGTTAATAAGAAAATGTGGAGGCTGCATTTAATTGATAACTGGCAAACAACTTGACAGATCCTACAATACTACTTCCTACTCCCAAATCCAATCAATCACAAGTTCTATAGGTTCTACTTCTTAAGCATGACTGGAATCTGTTTTATCTGTTGTATCTACAGCCACCTACAGCCACCATCCTCTTCTTCCAGGATTACTGCATCAGCCTCCTGCCTAGAGACCCTGCCTCTGGTTGTTCTCCACCTAGCTATCACAGTAAGTTTCCTACAACACACTGGTGGTTCCCTATACCCTTCTTAAGGTAGGGGAAATTGTAAACAGTATCACTTAGTCAGCTTTCTTTGAACTGGCCCCTACCGTTTCTTCAATCTTCTTGATCTCCATGGCCGTGCCATGCTCATTCTTTTCTTTGTGTCTTTGTACCCGTTGTTCTGGTACACTCTGGTACCTCATCTGTCTGTCACACCTCACTTTTCCTATGGCTCGGCATCAATCACACAGTATGTTAATAATCATCTTCACTTGCCTCTATCTTCTCCTAGACCATGATGCTAGTTAGAAGCATAGCCATCTCCATAACCACTGTACCCCCTATTATTAACACTGTCCCTTCTATGGACTAAAAACTAAATAGAATTTGTTGAGTGAACTAGTCAATGAATGAAATCATTCAATGTGTTTCTAGTATATAGAAAGAGGAACAACCATTTTCTGGGAATTATTCTGTGCCATATCCTGCACCATGGATCTCATGAACATATTATTATCCAGAATACTATACTGTGCAACAATATAATAATATTCACCCTTTGTTGAAGCCCTACAATGTGCTGGTTCTTGTACTGTAGGCTTTATAAACATTGTCATATGACAGTCTTTATTTGCGCCCCTTTGCAAAAGGCAAAACTGAGGCGCAGAAATGGTCCCTTAAGGAGTATTTATACAAAGTTGTCTAAAGTTACAAAGCTGGATTTTTCTTTCTGTTTCCACACCCCTCCATGTGAACAGTGGCATGATTCTTCTCTTATTTTCTCTTTCTCTCATTGACTTGTCAGAACTGCAGAGGTCTCTTTCACAACACTATGCTTAGAGACCATTCCATTCTGACAGATTCCTAGACTCAGGGAGAAATCGAGCTGCAAGGAATCTGGGGAGACTAGTCAAGCCAACCCTCTCCTAACAGAGGTGAGAAGACTGAAGCCAGAACAGTAAGGTTGTTTTCCTAAAGCCTCAGAGTTCCTTCTTAGTTGATCAGGGAGGCTCCTACATACAGCTGTTGTTTGTTAGGGGGACATTTTAATAACAATACTGTTGGTGGCTAATATTCTCATAATATTTACATAAAGATATACATATTTTAATTTCATGAAATTTACATCAGGAGGTTATTAATAATTAGATCCTGTTTCCTTAGTTTGAAACTCTGGCCTACTTTCTTTTTAACTCATACCTCTGGTGATTCTGACCCAGGTGGCATAGGACCACACTTTGGGGGAAACAATGCTATAACCACCCACTCAAGTGTGATCCTTATCACATTTATTAAAATCAGTTAGCTGCTGTTTGCAGACCAGACTAGGGCCCTCTCCCAGGAAGGCCTCAGGTCTCACTACCTCTCCCAGCTCTATGCCCTCCTGCTGAGGTCTGGGCAAACCCTTTGCGGCCAGTCCTGGGTGGGACTCAGGAAGTCAAGAGTTCTGACACCAGGCAGAAAAGAAGGCCATCTTAGGGCTGAGCACAGATCTGGCTCAGGAGGAGGCACAGAGTCAAGTCCAGGGGCTGGGAGCAGCAGGTTAGGGGCCAAAGTGAGGAAAGTGAGCTAAGAGGGCTTAGTTGCTGAAGTTCAAGGTGGGGCAGTGGATAAAGTAAGGGCGACTGCCACTTTGTCTCATCAGAAACCCATGTTGTGTGTGAGAGGGAAAGAGTAAAGGCAGATGTGTTTGTTTCCTGTCTCTCGAGTTCCTGCTGCAGACCCTGCGCTACACAAGGTGGCTCCATTGTGGTCTGGCCCCTCAAGGCAGCCAGCACAAAGCTCTGCACACACCTGCCTTTAATCTGTTCATTCCGTTCCATTCCTCCTCTTGTTTAGTAATGAACCAAAGAAAACACAGAGCAGTAAGGAGGTCCAACAGATAACTGGGATCAGAGGCACAGGAGAATAAAGGTAGCAGAGGACCTATTTGAAAGAGGTTCTGCTCCTCTTTCTCCTGAGAAGCAAAGGAATGGGAACACACTGGATGCCTCTCCTGCGAGCCTCCAGCCAAGGGCTTTATGAAGGCCCCAGGATAGATCAGAGCTCCTTGTCTCCCAGTAAGTGGGAGTACTGTCCTGCTGGTGGGCAGTACTGAAGGCAGTCCCTTCCCCAAGAACTGGTCTGCCCTGTGGGATCATCTCTCCCTTTGGCTTGTGCGCTGAGGCCGCTGAGTGCACAGCCAGGGCCGTCAGGAGGGAGGGGACTATAAATAACCTGGTTATAGGAGGCTCATGTTGTCTGTCCCTTTCCTTTCTCCAGTCACCTTGGAGACAGCTGGGTGAGGCCAGGCCTTCCAAGTGGCCCCTCGGCCTCCTCCGCCTGGCTCTCCCGCTTGAGGGAAAATAGTACAGCATCGGGGACACGCTGCTACTTGGCGTCGCTGTCCTGGTGCCCACTGTTCTTTCTGGCTTCATGCTGGGAGCCTTCCTTATCCTTGCCTTGAGTGTGCTCACTGCCTATCTATGGCACTTAACAGAACAGAGGCTGCTATAGCCTCAGGTGCAGAGTGTATGAAATATCAAGATGCTCCTAAGGGCTCTTGGAGAGAAATCTCCTTCCAGAGTGGGACAAGGCAGGGTAAGAAAGGCATCTTTCCTGGTCCTTGATTGCCCACCAGTTTACTAAGAGGGTCTGGGAGCAACCTGAGGGCTGGACCCAAGTCTCATTCATTCATCCTAACTCTAGAATCTTCTGGGATTATACAGTAGGCACTCAATTAATGTTGGAGGAAAATAAAAACTGGAGAGGACAATGAAATGTCAGGGAAAAACAAACATTCTGGAGACTGCATTACTCCCCTAACAAACAAATGCCCCTAATAGCCCAAATCCTGAGAGCTGATGCTATGCCAGGCCCTGTGCTAACCTCTGTACTTAAATTATTTTATTTACCACCACAACCATTCACTGAGCAATCAGAGTTTATGTAACTTCCTCATATAGTTAAATAGTTAGTATCTAAGATCTAGACTCAGAACCCAAGCAGCCCCATGTCAGAGCCCTCCACTTGAAAGTACTGTACTAAACCCACTAACATTACAGGCCCCCATGGCTTAATTCTTGAAAAAATAAATACAAGTTCAAATATTACCCCATTTTAAAGTTTATTTGCTTGGGGGGCTGTGCGTGTGTGTGTGTGTGTGTGTGTGTGTGTGTTTGAGAGAGAGTCAAAGCTGTCCTCAGTGGTTTTCCTGCCAAAGAAAAATGTCCTCCATAAAATTCTGATTGGAATGGTGTTTGAATTCATGGGTATGATTGAGAAGTTAGAGCAGAAGACCAACTAAATGTTTAGGAGGAGGCAGGGGAGGAAGGCACTGAAGCTCCATCAGAGGTCCAAAGGACAGCTGTTTGGGAACCTGCAACTTTTAAAAACAAAAGTGGGGAGGGGGGTGTGGATGGGTGGGAGAGGGGCTCAATCCCCATTCCTGACTTATTAGGGTTGTATAAAGAGAATGCTTCATTTGTCAGAGATGGCCTTGTGCCTCTCCTGTCAACACTGCCCTCAAGCAAGAGGGTTTTTCTTCTTCTTTATCTTTCTTTACATAAGTGAGAGAGGAGAAAAGGACAAAGATGATGTTTACTTTAAAAGTGCATGTAAACAAAAATATCGCCATAGCAAAAGCTACCTCCTCTCCCCAGCCACCCCCTCAGCACTTGTCTATTTTTTATCAGACAAATTTTAACTCCTGAAAAACCAAATGAAATCCCATATCAGGATTTCCACTACCTCAGCCTGAATGTCTTCAGAGCCGTAGGTGAAGGAAGCAAACTCCCCTTAGTGCAGTCCTTGGAAATTCAGCTTGACACTGCTCTGTATTTTCTGGGGAAGTTGGAGAATGAAAATGAGAAAGCCTTGAAACCTGCTAAAATTACTTACAAAAGCCCCATGAGTCCTTCCCTCCAGGGACAGGGAAGGGAGGGGAAGAAAATGTTCCACATTACACAGCAAATGGGGCCATCTATTTGTGAATTCCGTGCAACATCTTCTGTGGGAGGGACACTAAGTGGTAAGAACACCTGTCCTGGTTCCTTCAACTCAAAACTTGCCTAATAATAGACTGCTGCATCTCCAGCTGAACTTGGCATTGTTTCATCTGTAGAGGCATTTCGAGTTTAGTGAAGGACAGACCAGCTCAGAGTAGGTCGGACTTGGGTTAGAGACTTAGCATCTCTCTGTGACTTTGGGCTGATGACTTGGGACAATGCATTTCTTCTATAGAGATAGGCCAACTGACCTCTGCTTAAGTTTTACTAGCTTCAACTTGGCCCACAGAAATCGGGGCAGCCTGTCCCATGTCACTTCTTAAGTTATGTCTTAATACCATGCTTCTTTCCCCTGGCTCCTTATGATCCAGCTACACTAGTCTTTCAGTACCTCAAACTCTGCTTGCATGCCACAATGCCCTGCATATACTCTCAATCTGGGCAACAGACATACCCAACTCCCAACCCCAAAATCTGCCTACTGGACCCTGACTCATCACCTATCTGTGGAAGAATTTACCACCCACAGGCTCTTTTATATCGCATCTTAGACGTTCATTTACAGCATGCTGCAGATCTATGATTTCATATTTAGTTATACAATTATATGACTGTACGTTCTAGGAGGGCAGGGATGTGTCTCTGTTTTGCTGCTACTGACTCCTCAGTTCTAGCATTTAGCAAACACTCAATAACTAATAGTTGAATCACTAAGTGGCCTTTACAGTGCCTTGATTTCCTCCTTTGTAAAACTTGCAACTGGCTCGGGGGGCAGAGCAAGATGGCGGAGGAGTAGGAGACCTGGATTTCGTCTGGTCTCAGGAATTCAGCTGGATAGGGATCAAACCATTCTGAACACCTACAAACTCAACAGGAGATTGAAGAAAAGAAGAGCAACAACTCTCTGAACAGAAAAGCGACCACTTTCTGGAAGGTAGGATGTGTGGAGAAGTGAATCCGAGGTGATATTCGGGAGGATAGACGGCGGGGGAGGGGGCCTCCGTCGGCCGCTACTGACAAGTGACAGAGCAGCAGAGTACAAAATCGGAACTTTTAGAAGTCAGCTCCGCTGAGGGATGTCGCTCCAGTGGCCAAGCGGGGGGTGGAACCCTCATGGGACAGTGTGGTCTCAGGACCCTCGGGGTCACAGAAAAGACCAGGGGTGCCTGAGTGCGGCAGAGCTCCCAGGCATCGGAGCGGGGAAACCGGCTGCAGAGACAGAGCCGAGGCGCGGGCTCTCAGCTCGGGGTTGCCATGAACTGTGGTCCGCGGGACAGTCAGGCAACTGCTCCTCCAGCAGGGACCCAACAAGCAGCAGATCCGGGGAGACTCCCCTTCCTGCCCCGGGAGGAGGGGTGTGGGAGTGCACCGCAGGGATCTGCTGGGTTTGGAGACTTCACACCGAGTCAGGTGCCAGAGATAGAAACGCTCGGTCACAGGCCGGGTGAGCACGGAGTGTGGCCGGAGACCGGGGAGACAGGAGTGACTGACTGCTTTTCTCAGGGGGTGCACTGAGGAGCGGGGCCCCAAGTTCTCGGCTCCTCCGGGGGGGAGATTGGGAGGCCGCCATTTTCACTCTCGGCCTCCAAAGCTGTACGGAAAGCTTGCAGGGAACAAAAGCTCCCGAGAGCAAACCCGAGCAGATTATTTAGCCTGGATGGGCAAGGGCGGGGCAATTCCGCCTCCGGCAAAGACATTTGGAAACCACTGCAACAGGCCCCTCCCCCAGAAGATCAGCAAGAACAGCTGGCCAAGACCAAGTTTACTGATCAGTGAGAACGGCAGAACTCCAGAGCTAGGGGAATACTGCACATAGAATCCATGGCTTTTTTACCATGATTCTTTAGTCTTTCAAAGTTAATTTTTTTAACTGTCTTTTTTTTTTGGAATGTTTCTTTTTCCCTTTTTCAACCAACATCTTATCAATCCCTTTTTTAAAAAACATTTTTATTTTTCATTTTTAGAGTC
>NW_022589743.1:9325165-9340165 GCF_004348235.1 Phoca vitulina | reverse complement strand
GTTCTTTTGGCGGAGACCATAATGCTCACCAAATCCAATATTCCATTGTATCCCCTACATTTCCTAGTTTCCTTCTAAGTAAGCAGGGTCAGATGACTAGTTCTGGCCAATGAAATGTGTGCTGAGTTCCTGTGTCTCTCTTTCACTCTGAGGCAGTAAAAGCTCATGTGTGGGCCCCAGTCTCTCTCTTGTTCCATCCCAGCGACCAGGAATATTGCAGGTCCCATATCCTGCAGTTAAAAGATGGGAAAGCCTCAGTCACCCCACGTCCTTGCACAACTAGCAAAGGCCATGTAACATATAAGAGAAAAACCTTTGTTGTCCGAAGCCAAAGGGGTTTGGGGATTAATTTGTTATTGCAGTATTCCCCAGCCTTCCCTAATGAATACAGACCTCATCAGACTCCACTTCTGCATCATGTAGGGTTCTTAGCCACACTCTCCTCTTTGAAATTACTTGTATCTCTGGTTTCTGGAAGTCAACTCTTCCCTCGTTCTCCTCCCTCTCAGACGTTGTCTCAGTAGCCTTGAAGGTCTTCTCTTCATCCATCCATGTTCCTTTAAGAGAGAGTTCCTCAGGATTCTTCTGTGGTTTCCATTTTTTCCTATTCTCTGAGCTTTCCATGAATTATTTTATCTAGACCCACAGCTATAGCAATCAACTTTATCCGGACTCACTCTACATCTGTATGGCTAGGTTGTCCCTCTCTCCTGGATAAGGCCCCTACACTTAACTGCCCCTTGGACATCTATGCTTGTGGTGTGTGCCTATAAGCATCTCAAAAAGCATGTCCAAGAGTAAATACATTATCTTTTCTCCAAATCTTTTTTCTTCCTATAGTTTTCATTAACCTAAACACCAGAATGGGCTTTCTAATACTCTTTTGGCTGCAACTGTCAGAAAGCCATCCCAAACTGGTAAAAACAAAGAGGAATGAACTCGTTCATATAATAATTGGAATGTCTAGGGGATAGAGCTGACTCCAAGGACTCTAGAAACCTAAATGTTGTCTCTATATCTGGATCTTCCTATGTCTAGAGCTCTCCTCTCTCTCTCTCTCTCTCTCACCCTCTTGTTCTCTCTCTGTTCTGTTTCTCTTCGTTACCTGCATTCTCTTCCTTCTTTGTGGAGGGGGAAGTGGGACATTAAGGGTAGAGGGCATGGCCACCAAGTCTTCTAGTTTGAAGATCCCAGTGAAATAAAGAAGCTACTTTCTCTTGGTATCCTTACATATAAATATCAGGGAGAAGTCTGACTATCACTTGACAAGTCACTGTATGCAGGAATTTGGTGAAATAAGATGGTCAAAAACATCATCATAAACTCTACACCAGTGCCAGAGAGCCTGCAAAGGCTATGCAAGAACCCCATGGAGTAAAGGGCTTCCCCAGCAGAAAAGGGGTATTATTTGGGCGCCTGGGTAGCTCAGTCAGTTAAGCGTCTGCCTTTAGCTCAGGTCATGATCCCGGGGTCCTGGGATCAAGTCCTGCATCAGGCTCACTGCCCAGTGGGGAATCTGCTTTTCCCTCTGCCTCTGCCCCTCCCTGCTGCTCATGCTCTCTCTCAAATAAATAAATAAAATATTAAAAAAAAAAGAAAAGGGGTATTATTTGTAGAAGGTAGGAGTACTTAGTAGACTTCTGTTTTGTCTACTCTCCAGCTCAGCCTTATATTACTCCTAACATACCCTATGATCCTGAGACAGAAAACCAATCAATTTCCCCAACACACCATGTTGTTGTATGATTCCACTTCTTTGGAAACTCTTTACTCTTTGCCTTAAATGCTGAAAACATCCCAAAAATGATTTGGGAAACTCCTACTCATCCCTCAGATCTCCCCTAGGGAAGCCTCTCCTGATTCTTCCAAGGAGACATGATCATTGTCATCTTTGGGCCCCATCTTATATGCACATCTACTGTAGTACTTATACCATACTGAACACATCCATTTACAGATTTGTCCTTAGTACAATATTTGGGTTCTTTAAGGGAAGAATTAGATCATAATCATATTCTCAGGCAGCTTTCATGCCTAACATGGTGTTTTTGCTGAATGGCACCATAAATAGTGATCAAGTCTGAATCTGTACAATAACTCACTTCTCTGAGAGCACTTATCGTCTATTCATTTGGCAAATATTTATTTAGTTCCTTCTGTTTGCTAGACACTGCTCTAAGCAATTAAAACATAGACAGTAAGGCATAAGATTTATGCCCTCAAGGGGCTTATATTCTAGTGGTGAGAGACAGACAATAAATTCATTAACAAACAAAGAGAGATATTTTTTTCAGACCATGATGAAAGATATGGAAAAATAAAATAGAATAGTGGGACAGAGATTATAAAGGATGAGGGATACTTCAGTTATGGGGCCTGGGTGATGGTCCCTACAACGATTAGGCAGCCATGCAATGCTCTGGTGCAGAGGACACACCAGGAGCAAAGGGTTTTGGGTATATTTGGGTATGTTTGAGGAGCTCAAAGAGGCAAGAGTGGATGAAACATCATGGTGAGCCAGGAAGAAGCTTGTGAGAGATGAGGAATGAGAAGCAGGCACAGCTATATTATGCAGGACCTTGAAGGACATTGGATCTTATTCTATTTGCAAAAAAGAAGGTGAAGAGTGAGCAAGTGACATGATGCGGTCCCAGTTTAAAAATACTACTGTGGCTATTGTGTGGTGAATGGGCTGGTGTATTTGTCGAGGTGTGTCTTAAGTGTGGATGGCAAGACTTAACACAAAGTGCTTAATAAGATGAACACTGAAGGAGTCCTAGGAAAATATGGAATAGGGTCATGGCAGAGAATATTATAAAAATAGGCCAAATGTAGACTGTGGTAAAAATGCACATATAAGTGCTTCTCCTAGCTCCCATCCAAGCAAACCATGACCAATATACAAAATACAAACAAGCAGTGGAGAGGTATTTTCATTCACCATTCACTCACTCATTCAACAAACATTTGTGCTGCCTGTCCTAAATTCAATCCTCCAGGCTAGGAGCCAGAGAAGTAATGGTGAACAAGGTGGACAGAGCCCCTGCCTTTCTAGATCTAGCAATTTAGTGGGGAAGAGGACATGAATATGGAGATATAAGTAAGTACCACTATGATAAATGCTTTAAAGGAGAATTAGAAGACTTTAAAGAGGATAGGAAGTGATGCAAAGCTATGACCTGGAGGATGAAAAATAAATATCCCAGTAAAGAGAAGGAGTAGGAATAGCCAAAGCAGGGGCATCTGGGTGGCTCAGTCAGTTAAGTGGCTGACTCTTGATTTTGGCTGAGGTCATGATCTCAGGGTCCTAGGATCAAGCCCCACATTGGGCTCCCCATTCAGCAGGGAGTCTGCTTGAGGATTCTCTCGCTCCCTCTGCCCTCCCCCTACTCATGCACGAATGCTCGCTCCTCCCCCCCCCCCAAAAAAAAAAGAATAGCCAAAGCAGATAGAACAGAACTTGCAGATGCTCTGAGGCTGGAAGGAGGATGTACTCAGGGGAAGTGACAAAGGATTTGTCTGGGGTCCTCCATCATGAGGCTGTCTGAGTAGCAAAAGAAGCAGGAGAGGAAAGAAGAGGCCAGACTGATGGGTCTTTGTAGACACTGTTAAGGAGTCTTTAGTTTATACTATAAGCAATGGCAGACCATCAAAGCATTTTCATCCCTGGCATTGAAGAAGAGTTGGAAGCTGTTTGTGTACAAGTGCTGTCAAAGTGTTGTGGGAGACCTGGAAGACTGCTTACTTATCACTGTGTCCCCAGTTGCACATGCAATGGAGACATTCAGCATGCAGGAAAACATTAATTTCAATTGCCCTTTAATCTGCCAGTGTGAAAAGGGTTTGGCAACACAAATTAATTCTACAGAAGGAAGAGTGAGAGCCAGTGTATTACAAGGAAGGACAGGCTCAGGGATCATGAAGATGTAGGTATAAATCCTGCTCCATCATTTATTGCATGTGAATGTAACGAAGTTCTCAGTTTTCTTGAGTTCCTTTTTTTTTTTTTTTTTTTTTTTTTTCAGAAAAATAGGGATGATAAATCTATCAGTTAGGAAGCTGAGCTGTAGATTGCAAGAAAAACTCTGATTCACCTGACTTGACACGGAAAATATATTCTCTCCCATAGCAAGAAGTTCTAGAGTTAGTGAGTTAGCAACTTGACCTCATCATAACACCAGATATTTTTTCCCTATGTTCTGTCACTCTTGGTACTTGTCCAAATTCCCTCATTGTCGTAAGAGTGCTGAAGCAATTTTAGGCATCACACAGTCATGGCAATGATCAGTAGAGAAAGGGGGTATGTTCTTCCTATATGTCTCTAAGCTAATGAAGAAAATCTTCCCAGAAGTCCCTGGGCAGCCTATTCTTCATGCCTCATTGGCTAGAAATGCGCTATCCGCCCATACCCAAGCCAATCACTGGCAAGGGGTGCTGTATTACTAGAACTGGTTTGGTTTCATCATGATTCACCCCTCAGGTTTGGGCTCACTTCACCTGCAGCATAAGACCACAGGAGAAGGGTGAATAGTTCAACTAAAATTGTTAAAAATTAGGAAGGTAGTGATGAATTGTTTTTGAGTAGGCAAGATAGCTATGTCTAATACCTTAGTGTCTATATTTCAGCGCTGTAGTATTTATGATAATATCTGTAATGTGGCAGCCATTACTATATTTTGAAGAAGTCCTTTGCAAACTCTTTAAATCTACCGGTACAATTAAAATCCATTTGGCTAGGGCGCCTGGGTGGCTCAGTTGGTTAAGCGACTGCCTTCGGCTCAGGTCATGATCCTGGAGTCCAGGGATCGAGTCCCGCATCAGGCTCCCTGCTCGGCAGGGAGTCTGCTTCTCCCTCTGATCCTCCCCCATCTCATGCTCTCTCTCTCTGTCTCATTCTCTCTCTCAAATAAATAAATAAAATCTTTAAAAAAAAAAAATCCATTTGGCTAATTATTAAAAGCAATCCTCAAGGATCTCTACTGACTAGCCCAGCAGGAGGTGCTATTTGTAATTAAACATGATGGAGTGGAACTACCTCGTTTTTCAAATGTGTGGAATGCAGACTTTATCTGTATCAGTCCATAATCTGCTTCCTCACATTCAGTCAGAATGAGTTAGGTTTCACTATGTGTTTGAGGTAGTGTAGCTGTTAAGCATATGAACACCAGATTTAGACAATTACCAGTTCAGATCTCACCTCTATCATTTACTGTCAATATTAAACTTTCTAATCCTCATTTTTTCATCTTTAACACCTGGATAAAATATTATATTATGAAAATTGAGTGAGATAAACAAAACATGTAAAAATTTGTGGAACATAGCATGTATTCAGTAAGTATTAGCTCCTTTTGCTGTTCTCTAGTTCATGTAGTGGTCAAGAAGATGAAATGAGATAATGCGTCTACAGCAATGGCACATAGTAAATAGTTAATAAATAGCATCTATTGTGTTTGCCATAAGCCTTTATTAATACCATGGAGTTTCTTTTCTACATTTTGATTGGTGGAACCATGCCACTCCAATCATGCTACAGGTATTCATTTTTTAGACAAAACACATGGTTAGTGTTTCAAATTACTGACTACTCCCTTCAGGGCCTGTCATGTTACACTAAATGGTCTGGTGTGGTCATTCACCAAACTAATAATTAAATGCTGGAATTTTGCTAAAACAAGTTACAAGCAAAAGATATTGGTCTTTAGCCTATACCCAGAAATGGGTGTTTTGGAAACTATATACTTTATTCTTCTGAAAAGTTGACTTGTCCTTAGTCCCCCCGTCTTTATTTATTGAATTCTGCAATCCAGTGGGCTCTGACGTCCACTGTAAAAAAGGGTGGTTTCTTTGCATTTCATTCTTAACAACAACAACAAAATATCTTTCATAAGGGGTTTCAATAGATCCTGACATAATTAATGTCATTCTGACACAAACTGCTTTAAATTACTGAGTAGAGAGAGCCTTTGTGGTGAAGAATAACACACTGGTTGTGCCAAGAAAGAAGAGTTTAAAAATAGGTTTTTAGAATGGAATGAAAGGAAGATGGGGTGGGGTATTTGCTGGAAGAACCAAAGTCAATAATGGCTCCCCAGTTTCTAGCTGGGAGAGAGGGTGGTGCAGCTAGAATTATATAATGCAACTGAAGAAGTTTCAGTCTGCTCTTCCTCTGTTTTTGTACCTTCAAACTCTTCAGTCAGCCATACTCCCAATGACATCCTGGGAAACACACACCAATCACTGAGACCTCATTACCAGGAGCCTCCTGAAGGAACACTTGCTTCAAAGACTTCAACCAATGGCGTGGTCAAGAAACCAGCACTAGGACTGATTGCCAGTCTCCTCCAAGAGATTATTGGGACCAATCCCATCATGCCTCCCTTACTAATTTCCCTCATTCACCATCAGAAGTCTAAGTCTCCCCTATTATCCATGATCATCCAAAATTTCATTCTCATCTGCTCTGTAAATCTATGATTTGAATCTGGCAGACAACCCCCATGATGGCCTCCTGGTGATTCACACAGTCCCCTCCTATGTTGAATAGAGTTGGCTTGTACAACCAATAGGATGTTGCAAACGATGGAGTGACTTCCAAAGTTAGATTATAAAGGACGTTAAAGCTTTCATCTTGCTCTCTTGGACTGCTTGCTTTGAGAGGAAGCCAGTTGTCATGAGAGGATATGCAAGCAGCTCTATGGAGAAGTACACATGGTGAAGACTGAGATCTTCTATCAATAGCCAAGTGACTGGAGTCATCTTGGAAGCAGATCCTCTAGCTCAGGTCAAGCCTTCAGATGACTGCAGCCCCAGCTAACATCTTGACTGCAAACACATGACAGTCCTGAGCCAGAACCACCCAGGTAAGCCACTCCTGAATTCCTGGACCACAGACATTAGGAGATAATAAATGTTTAATGTTTAAGCCATTACATTTGGGAGTACTTTGTTACAGAGCAATATACACCTAAATCAGTGTTCACCTTCCCATCCTTCTCAAATCCTAGGCTATGCTTCCTCAAACTCCTAATCTGTTATCTTTTAAGCATTTACTCAGCCCTTCATCTTAGCTGAAACTTGGTTCTCTCCAGATGACATTGCTTTTAATGTAGCTCTGTAATAGAATATTTTCAGGTGCAAATAGGAGAATGACTTAGTGGCTTACACAGTAAAGACACTTAATAATCTCATATAGCAAGAAGTCTAGAGAAAGTTGTCTTTAAGTTTGGGGCAAATCTCAGTGTTGCTCAGACTGTTTCTATCTTTTCACTCTGTTAACCGTAGCATACTGACATTTTGCCTACATGTTTATTGTCCCATAGTCACACAATAGCTGCTAAAGCGTACGGTATCACATCCACATCCAGAACAAAAGTAAGGAGAAAGGAGAGATGACAACAAATTCACTTCTCACAATCATCCTTTTGATAGAACAAAAACTTCTCCAAAACTTCGCAGAAACTTCTCCAGAAACCTCCCAGTAGATTTCCATTTGCATCTGACCTTACAACCTTTCTAATATAGCAACTCTCTGATACACTCTGTCTTCCTCCATGTTTTTTTAAAGTACTTAATACCATTTGAAATATGTATTCGTTTCTTGTCCGCCTCCCCTCATTAAAATGTAAGCTCCAAAAAAGCATGGCTTTTGTGTGTTTTGTTCACAGCTGTATCTTCAGCACCTAGAATCACGCTAATATGTAAGCAAGTACTCAAAAATACATTTTGTTGAATGAATGTCCTTTGGCCACAACCACTGTCATAGCCACCCTTAGCTACAAAAAAGGTTACACAAGAAAGTCCTGGCAAAGGGGAATGATATTTACTTTGTGATCTTAGACCAAGAATTATTAATCCTCTGGTACTTGATATATGATTGAGATTTTTAGGCAAATAGGAAAAGATGGTGACATGGCTATTAGCTAAAGAATCAACAGTCTGCCCAAAGTCCTCTCAAGCAGAGACTTTTTGTTTTTAATTCCTATATATCTTAGGACAGAGAGGTAAGGTCAATATCCTCCGTTCCCCATTTCCACTTTTAAACTGTACATTCTGTTCTCTCTTGCAAAATCCTCTGTTTATTTGAGGTTTACTCCCTGCAGATATACTCTCCTTGTTGCTACCATTTATCCGGCCATTTCTCATATATTGTAATAAACTAGCTCTGGCTTGTGTTCCTCCTCTTCATCCAATTTTAGTCATCATTCGTGCTGATTTCAACATCCATGTGGGCAATCCATCTAATACCCCAGCATCTCTGTTTCTCACCCATGGCTCTGAAGACCACTACCCCAATACCCAAAACATTATTCCTCAACCTCTCTCTCTGATACCATGCTCTGGGCTTATCATTACCAAGAATACACCACCTCCCAATTAGGACTGTAAGCATCCTACATTTGATCATCATCTCCTGTGCTTTCAGTGTGCCTTCTCAAGTTCCTCACTAACAATAATTGTTCAATCTCTTCATATCACTCAAGCCATATAGTTCACCTCTGAAGAAGTATCCTTACTCTTACCTAAGGTGAATCTTTCTCATCTTCTTACTTCCTCAACTTTGTGCCTTCACTCACCGCCTCCCCCCCCCACCCCACCTTACCAATTTTTACCTCTCAGTTGGGTCAACCAGCGGCATTCAGACTCACTCTGGTACATTCCATAGGGCTAGCTGGTTTTGGCTCATCTAATCTTGGAAAGGCCCTGCTTGACCCTCCTATTTAAACAGCTCTCACTCCCTTTGCAGTCACTATTGCTCCTATTACTTCGTTTTGTTTCCTGTATAGTACTTATCACTCTATATAATTATCCTTTAGCTAATTTATTGTTTGTTGTTTATGGTCTCCCCTCACCCAATAGGCTATAAATCCAGTAAGAGTAGAGATCTTGCTTATCCAGTTCACTGCTCCATCTCCAGGGTGTGAACTGGTGCTGAAACTTGATGGTGCTCAATAAATATCTGATAAATAAATAAATAAATGGCATTTTCCGTTCCCCCAGATAAAATATCCTTCTTTTGAACTTTCATATTCCTGTCACTCTTACCCAATTTCTCTTCTCCCTTTCAGAAGGAATATTCCAAGTGTCATCCAAAAACTTCTATTTCCATTTCTTTGCCTTCTCTACCTACACTAGACTGGTTTCTGTTGGGGTTTATGTAGAGCATGAAATCATCCATAATACCTGGCTTGCTAAAATGTAACATGGAGGCCACTGGGGGCGATGGAAGGTTTCGGAGAAGGGTGTAGGCCTTTGGAATGTCGAGGCCTGCATGACCACTCTGCTGTAGGAATGCCACAGGGAGTTGCCTTCCCCGAAGCTTTCTTAGCCCAAACAGCCATCCTGTGATTTAAGAGACGTATGCATTGTCCCCCTAGGCTATGTTTAGCAGAACTCATAGAACATGCAGATTAGTATATCGTATCTTTCCTGTAAACAGATCCTCCTGGTTCCAGTAAGACCCTTTGTCACACATAATGTGCTTGAGAAACAGTGATAAAGATTTATGATTATCCTGAAGGACCAATAAAAGTGGGAGCAGAGAAGAGCAAAGGGTCTTCATCTCTGAGCATTGATCCCCTTGCCTTCTCTCTTTCACAGCAAAGTTTGGAGTCATCTTTCATCTGTTGGTTCAGGGATTGCTGGCCATTCCCAGCAAGTTTCCACTTCCATTTCTTTTTTAAAAATTTTTTTCTTAGTTTCAGAGGGAGAATTTAGTGATTCATCAGTTGCATATAACACCCAGTTCTCATTACCTCAAGTGCCCTCCTTAATGCCCATCACCCAATTGTCCTTCCCCCTGCCACGTACCTCCCCTCCAGCAACCCTCAGTTTATTTCCTATAGTTAAGAGTCTCTTATGGTTTGCCTCCCTCTCAATTTTCATCTTGTTTATTTTTCCTTCCCTTTCCCTATGTTCATCTGTTTTGTTTCTTAAATTCCACACATGGGTGAAATCATACGGTATTTGTCTTTCTCTGACTTATTTCACTTAGCATAATACCTTCTAGTTCCATCCATATCATTTCAAATGGCAAGATTTCATTCTTTTTGTTGGCTGAGTAATATTCTATTGTATGTATATACCATATCTTCTTTATCCATTCATCTGTTGATGGACATCTGGGCTCTTTTCATATTTTGGCTATTCTGGACATTGCTGCTATAAACATTAACCCAGAAATTGCATTACTAGGTATTTATCCAAAGGCTTCCACCTCCATTTCATCTCCTCCCTGTTCAGTACAATAACCTCCTGGTGCCAAATGTGGTGGCCAGTTTTCAGTTGTTGTCCTTTTAGACTTTCATTGTTACAAGAGAGTATTTCAATATGAAAATCAGATCCATACTGGACAGTGCAGACATAGACCATTTCCATCATGGCAGAGAGTTAGATCCTTCAGCAGCATTTAATATTCTCAGGGTTTGGCTCCTTCCTTATTGGACTTTCCTTCTCTGTCTCTTCTGAAGCATCCTTCTCGTCTAATCTAATTTTAAATATAGGAATACTTCATGGCTAAGTTGTAGGCTATCTTCTCTAACTTTCTAAATTCCCTTTAGGTAAACTTATTCATTCCTATTATTTTAAATGACATCTATAAGCTGATGATTCAGGAATTTATATTTCCCAAATTTTTTCTTTTGGGCTCCAAATTCATACAACCAACAACCTATGTGATAGCTCTAATCTCCCATGTCCAAAAGCAAACTCCTGATCTTCTCCCTTTGTCTTCCCAGTCTTCATTGTCTCAGTAATGGCACCATCATCTACCCATTGCTCATATCTGAAACCTGCAAATTGGCCTGATTTCTCCCTTGACTCTAGACCAGACCATGCAAGTCCTGGCTCTTCTTCCTCCATACCTATTTGCTCTATTTTTACTATACTATTTATTATATATGTAGTGTGTCTGTGTGTATATATTACGTAGTGTGTGTGTATGTACACCTTATATATACCCATCACACACACACACACACACACACACACACACACAATCCCTTAGCTAGCACAAGTCACCATGATGATTTCCCTAAATATACCATTATCACTTTACTTTTCCTTCAAATACTGTTATCATGGAGCTACCAGAGCAACACATTTCTATATATATCCTGTCACTTCTCTGGCTCATCACAAAATCTAGAATGAAATCCAAATTCATTAACATGACTTCAATATCCTGCATGATCTGCCCCTGCCTATATCGGCAACTTATTCTATGACCTTCTTCCCTAAAGAGAATCCTCTCCAGCTGAACAAAAGTTATTTCTGTCCCTTGAACACTTCAAGTTCTTTACTGTTCTAGGGGCTTCACACAGTCTCTTCTCTGCCCTAAATACCTTCCCCAACTTTTGTCCCTGACTGGTTCCTTCACACCCCAGATCTCAGTTTAACTGCCTTTTTCCTCAGAGAGAACCTCTCAGACCACCTATTTCCCCTAGTTTCTCCTTTGAGTTAATGTAACAGATCATATATTTAACATATTTAATTTCTAAAGAGGCTCCCAGTTATTCTTTCTCATAGTTTATATTAATTATTTGTTTATTTGTTATTTATTATCTGTCTTCTCTACTAGATGGTAATTTCTGTGAAAGTAAGACCATGTCTATTTTATTTACTAATTTATATCCAGCTCTAGCACATAATCAGGCCCTCAGTAAATATTTGCTGAATAAATAAATAGTATAAAGAGAAGAGGTTTTCTGAAGGGAGACAAATTTGGGTTTGATTCCCAGCTCTGCATTTTAACAGTGTGATTTTATATGTTTTTTGCTTTATTTATAGACATCATTAAATATATATATTTTTTATTTTAGTATTAGATATGTCTTTTAACTTTGCTGAGCTCTAGATTTTCAAGCTATAAAGAGAAGAAGAGTAATAAATAGCTTGTAAAATTGTTCTAAGTATTTGAGACCTAGTATGTGCTCAATTTTTTTTTTCATTTACTTCACCTCTTAAAAATAAAAGATCATGGAGACAGAGGTGGGGAAAACAAATGGAAATGAGGGGACAGACACGATCTCCCCTTTCCCTGAGAGCTAAGTAAACTTGGTCCTGGGAGTGACCCAGATATTCTCAGAAGAAGAACCACCAATCCCCAGGATGGAGCCATCCCTCAATGAGTCTGTCATGGTATCGGTATCATTCATTGTACAGAGTTAGGCTCAGGAAAAGAAAATGAGGAAAACTGTGTCCTACTTTAATCAGACACAGACCAGAGTTGAACTACGGGATCTGTCTTTTACTAGTGGGTCTGGCCCTGGCCAATTCTATCTTTTAGAAGTTGGATTTCTGCATCTATAAAATGGGAATGATAGGATCTATTTTTAATGTTATTATTATTACTGAATGAGAAGAACATTGTAGTGTGTTTACCACAGTGCCTGGAAAACACTTGCAGATATGCAGGTGTGAGTTTATTCCCCTGCCCCTCATAACTATAAGGACAGGATTATAAGCTTAATCTTTATAACACTCCACTGCAAGTTGGCAGTAAATGCTCTAAAGAGCGATAGCAAATAAACCTTTAGGCCCTTTAATTCACTGTATCAATTAAATGCGTGATACAATAATAATAATATTCCCTTCTGTTCACATCTTTGGCAATCAATGCATAAATAAGACTTTTTCAACTGATACTTAGATTTCAGTTTCATAAGTTCCTAGTCAGTTTGTTTTGCTAACCCAAGTTGTATGTCCATGTATTTTGCTGAATTCAATGAATTTGCTACCACTGTAACTTCTGGTGGAAATGACCAAATTTTTGCCTCTATGTTCCAAATTTAGCAATAGATCATGACACTCAGATATTTCTTCAGGGAGTATTAATTGTAGGGGGAAAGTGATGGCATCTTATTTAGGTTGTCTGGAAAGTCAAAGGAAAATTATAATTTATAGTTACTATGGTAGCTAATTATACCTTCAAGGATATGCCAGTTGCTGTTAAAAAAAAAAAAAAAAAAAGGCTTTGATCATAGATGAGACCCTTGTTGGGGAATCAAAGAAAATAAGAAAGTGGAATTTGTGAATTTGTCATTTTAAAAAATGCCTGGCTATGGAGACCGAATTTTTCTTTGGATAAAAAGTGAACTCAAATTGGTTTCTCCAAGGTGCTAAAATTCATATCAAGGTTCTAATAACATAGGAACAATATTGTAAAGTGCTAACCCATGTGTTTTTATCTGTACTCTCTCTTTACCATGTGGATCTCTTTTATTCAGGAAAGTGGACATCATTCATCAAATTCAGGCTTTTAAGCTCAAAAGACTTGGTCCAGGTTATACCAGGACAAGAGAGACCAGGAAGAATATGCCATTAGTCAGAACTAGTTTTCCTGCAAAACTCTTCTACCCCTACACAAGTTTAGATAAAGATCTTCTGAGCTTAGGAGGTGAGGGGTAGGAGGAGAAGGAAGAGCTGAAGCCAGGTCTGGAGGGCTCTGTGCTCTGCCTCATCCCTTTGGATTGAGTCCAAGTCCTGGGAGGGATCAATGAGAGAAGGGATTTGTGTTTACTTCCTGATGAGGATTTGGGAAAATCATCAAGGTCTAGGAAGACCTCAGCTAATCCCCTAAGTCTTGTATGACCCCAGAATGTTGTGAGAAAACACTTGAAAACTCTCCAGACAGGGGAGCAAAAGGCTACAGAAGGGCTATAAGGAGCTGGATGAATTGAGAATGGTACAGTTTATGACCAATGGCTGGAGAATATTGCAGGACTGGACAGATACCAATGACCGTGATCAGGTACCGCCCTCTCCTCCTCCCACCCCCCCATCCCTTCATGTTTTGAAAGCCCCTCTAAATTTTGGTCCACACAAGGAGAATGAGGAAATAAATTCTCATTTGAATGTGTTTAAACCTAAAATGTCTGTAAAAACTCATTAAGACTACATTTTCTGTCATGTAAGAATTAAGTAGCAAAACAGAAAAATAAAGATGTTACCATGTATTTTGCACACCTGGATTCATAGATACTGAGAGTAAAGATCAATTCTAGGCAAGCAATTCGTATCTATTCAGAAAAGAAAATAATTTCAAATCCACAGTCCAGAGTCTTAACCCTCACCACATACTTCAGAAAGATGTACAGAGGATTCAGGAAATCCATCATCATCCTCATTATTTAGGCAGAGATACTTTCATGAAGTTAAGTTCTCTCACATTACATCTTATGTAAAATCTCTGCTGCAGGTACCCACAATATTTTTTTTAAGACAACAAATTTTTTTTATTATGTTATATTAATCACCATATATTACATCATTAGTTTTTGATGTAGTGTTCCATGATTCATTGTTTGCATATAACACCCAGTGCTCCATGCAGAACGTGCCCTCTTTAATACCCATCATCAGGCTAACCCATCCTCTCACCCCCCTCCCCTCTAAAACACTCAGTTTGTTTTTCAGAGTCCATCATCTCTCATGGTTCATCTCCCCCTCCGATTCCCCCCCCCCATTCTTCCCCTCCTGCTATCTTCTTTTTTTTTTTTTATAACATATATTGTATTATTTGTTTCAGAGGTACAGGTCTGTGAGTCAACAGTCTTGCACAATTCACAGCGCTCATCATAGCACATATCCTCCCCAATGTCTATCACCCAGCCACCCCATGCATCCCACCCCCCACTACTCCAGCAACCCTCAGTTTGTTTCCTGAAATTAAAAATTCCTCATATCAGTGAGGTCATATGATACATGTCTTTCTCTGATTGACTTATTTCGCTCAGCATTAACACCCTCCAGTTCCATCCACGTCATTGCAAATGGCAAGATTTCATTCCTTTTGATGGCTGCATAATATTTCATTGTATATATATACCACATCTTCTTTATCCATTCATCTGTCGATGGACATCTTGGCTCTTTCCACAGTTTGGCTATTGTGGACATTGCTGCTACAATGTCCATTGCTGTTTATCAGGGTGCACGTACCCCTTCGGATCCTTACATTTGTATCTTTGGGGTAAATACCCAGTAGTGCAATTGCTGGAT